>NC_060168.1:7931335-7937663 GCF_021292245.1 Micropterus dolomieu | reverse complement strand
GTAAAAGTCAATAACGGCAGTGTGCACGAGGCTCTAGTGCTCATGCTACATTAGCTGTGCTTCTATCCCGCTGCCTAAACACACTTTTGAAACGTCACAAAGAATAAATCCAGTATGTTTTAGCTGAGCCATTGAGTGGATGTGGAGATGCAATAATTGGACACTTATTAAACAGCAGTGATATGTTAAAGTCATCGTGATCTTCAGCTATAGTTGCGCATATTCATGGTTTAAGCTGCAGCATTACAGTCTACTCGGGTCAGATTTCCTACTGGGGCTAATGGACACTCATTGCTGCAACATATGTGTGTGTGTGTGTCCCTATACATTTTAGTCTCTGTGGATGTGTGTTTTGGGTGTGTGTGTGATGCTAAACCATATATCAGAGAGCTTATTTGACTGCATGGTTACCTATGACAATTAAACCTATAAATCTCAGCTGTCAGTGTGTTGACTCTACACTAAGGAGACACACACACACGCACGCACGCACGCACGCACGCACATGCGCCATCTAGTATGTCTGCAAATAGGCTTTCCACCTCCTTACTCATTTAGGGAAATACTTAACGAGATGGGATTTATGTCTCCCAGAAAATGCTCACTCTAAGACACCTTGTTTTCCCTCCATCTTTATTCTTCTCATTTCTCTCACACTCTGAAGTCCACCTAGCCCTTTTCCATCTCCTCTTTTACTTTCTGAAGACAAACGGCCGTATTCCTCCCTCTTGAATTCTAATGTGCGGCTATATTCAATGAATTAATCATGCATGGTGAAGTAGGCTAATAGTTGTTATGATGTAGAAATAAGAGTCCATTAGCACTAATAAGAAGACAAGCTTAGCACTTATAATGTTATACATCAAGCCCTCTCAAAGGCTGGTGTCTTATTTATAAAAGAATCTTGTTGAGTGTAAAGTTGGAGAGATTTTATTAATCAATTATTGCAAGAGTGCATTATGGTGTTTATGTTTTGATTTTAATACGTTGGGAACTTCGGTTATTTCTTTTTGCTTTCTCTTGTTTCCTTTACTGAATAGGAATCTTTATAATGCAACATGAAAGTAAGGTTTTATGTTTACTTGCAGCGAATATGAAAACATGATGGGTTTGCAAAACTTCATTTTGAGTCCAAATCTTCACAAAAGCTATACACAGCCCTGTAAAATATTGTATTGCAGACTCAATTAAGACCACGAGAACAGCAGGACCACTGGTTCAAACAGATTTTAATCCATATTTTAGAGACATTAAATATTTAAAAACAATGGAACTGCATCACAACTTCTGATCATCACATAGAACAACTTCATTATAAAAAGAACCATATAAAAGGCCAAAAGATAGCACTGATAGAAACGGAAAAACAGCTGAAGTTGTGCAACACATTTAAAAATACAATGCGATCCATGTTGGACAGATGTGTTCTCAGGTGTTATTTTGTAGAAATCTTTACAATGTTGCATTTAGCCAGTGATGTACATCAGAACCACAGAGATTTGTCAGGCTGAATCCGAGGCACCGTGTTGCCGCCCGTCTCAAACCCACCAATGTCTAGCTTAAAATATGCACATTTTAGCATTCTTTAAAGGTGCTGTCTGGCATTTCAACATCAATGAATGCCATATGAATTTGGATTCTGTGTAACTGCAACAACCAAAGTAGATCATCACCAAGAATAAGGTCTACTGGTATCGACATGGTTTACTTTAAAAACCGCTACATTTTGCACCTTTAAAGATGAGTTTGGACAAAATCTTAAGTTGTGGAGGTAACTGAACTGGGCCGTTTTTGAACATCCAGTTTTATGGGTTGTTTTCACCTGGGCCATTTTCAATCACTGCATGATTATTGTCCGAGGAAAGATACAAGAATAGCTCCTGTATTACAAAATAACTGCACATGGGAGAGTGAAACCATCAAAGCAACATTGGCAGAGGTTAACATGGTTTCAAAGAGAATATTTCTGTTTTTTTAAAAGTTTATCTATGTACTGTAAAATTGATAGCAAACAAACGTATTGTCTTGTTAGTTAACAAATGAGCTCCTTGATTAACTTACTGATAGATTTTTAATTAAATGACTTGTAGGTTTGGTAGGTTGTGTTTACTACTATATTACCCTAATATAGTATCAACTTCATGTCAACCGCCTACAAACTGCCCATTTAACTGGGTGACATTTCGGGAAATACGCTTCTTTATATTTGCTTTCCTTCCAAAACTTAGATGTGAAGTTCTGTAACATTATCATCTGTGTGTGTACGAAGATAGAGCTCTGAGACAATTAGCCTAGCTTAGCATAAAGACTGGAGGACCAAAGTCCAACAGTCTACCTAGCAGCACCTCTATAGCTCACTAATTAACACATTAGTTTAATCTGTACGCAAACAGAAAAAGGGGACCTGCAGGAACAATTTCTTAGTTGTTTTGTTTAGTGTATGAATTAAATAAGCGAGGAGATCTGTGTTAATCAGTGACTTCTAGAGGTGCTACACAGCTTTCTTTACTTTAGAGAGGGGCAGGCTAGCTGTTTCCCCTTGCTTCCAGTCTTTATGCTAAGCTAGGCTTATTAGTTCTAGTTCCTTACTTAATGCACAAACATGAGGGTGGTATTGATTCTGCTGTCTGACTCTTGGGGAAAAAAGTGTATACGTGGTATTGTACTGCGCAATAAATCAACAGAAATCCAGTAAACTGTTTTTTGAACTTATTTGCCAAAGAGGTGTATTCTGTCACAGCTGAATTATCCCACAATATGATTGATTTTAGGAAGGAATTGAAGCGACGTATATACTGGTTACTACTACTACTAAGCATAAATTGTAAAACATGATGTAACATGCTACAGTCTATGGTAACATGTTAGCATTTATTTTCTTGAACTGACCTGTGCAGTAGTGAGAGTGTATTGATGTCTCCTCCAGTGACTACAACAAATGATTATTCATCAGATGAAGAGAGACTGATCTCTTTCAAATACTTGTTTCTCACACTGACAGTACAATTGAGGACAATCAAATGGGAAAAAAAACAAGAGAAAAAGCAGCTTTCTGGTAGATTATAGGAATTTGAGAAGAAAAAAAAAAGTATTATCTTTATAAATACTGCTAGTTCATTTACTGTATGAGGCAGTTTTGGCAATTTCCTAAGCAATCAAAGTGTATCTGTGATTTTCTGAAATGACAAACAAATATTAGAGACACTCATCACTACTGGAGAGATTATCAGTGTATTATAGGCTTTTAACCATCTGTTGTAAAAAATAAATCAGTCTGTTTCACTCTCTATTGTAATCACAACAGCAGCGACGCTGTTTCTGTCACTGCTGCTTTTGATAAACAAGTTGACAACTGTGATAATGTAACAGGAGCTAATGAGATATTTAACAAGATGTCAGCAGAATAAAAGGCCATGCTGAGGCAGCCTGTCTCCGAAATGTTTCAGAATATATCGACATATTGACATTGCATATAGTCAAATGAACTGTTGCATGAATTCAACATTTACCATAGTCATCATGTGACATGTAGCATAGTGGGATGAAACCGAGGCTTCCCGTGATGTCACCAATGCAATGTTTTTGACATTTTACAGCATATTATTGTATAAGTATATTGTACCGCTGTATATAATAAAAATAAAGACCATTGTGTGAAATTAACAATAACCATATAGTAACATCACTGTTTCACCATAAAACAAAACAACATCGAACATCATTGAAATGGACTGAGCAACACTGGATCAACTATTGACTTGTAACAGCTGAGGTCTAACAGAAAACAGTTTGTGGGTTTCTTTGTTGGCTGTTGTAGAAGTTTATTGGCTCATTGGGGGACACTCCTAATTTGGCTTCATGACCTCAAATAATAATTTAAATTTTTTTTTTCAGGCTTTCAGATGAAGAACCATGGGTCCATTTCAAAGGAATAGTTTGACATCTTGGGAACCGAACATATTCACTTTCTTGATCAGAGTTACCACTCTTAAGTCTGTCCATGAAATATGAAGCTAGACTCAGCAGCCAGTTAGCTTAGCTTAGCACAACAAATTGGCTAGCTTGGCTTTGTCCTAAGGTAATAAAAGCACAGTCATTAGCATGGTATATCTTGTTATTTAGTCCATACAACCCCCCCCCCCCAAAATAGCATCTAAGTTTTTTTTAAGCTTAGGAACAATTGACGACTTGAATCATATTATGCAGAAAAAAAACTACTGAAACATCATATTTTAGAACTGTATGTGTAAGATAGGTGAGCAAGAATAATAAAAAACCTGCATATTCAAAAAACACAGGTTATCCCATAGAGCTACTGACTAACAGTGATTAATGCTTCTACCAGCGTTAGCTACCCAGCAGGTAGGGGCACACTGCACAAAGTGGAATCCGCACACTGTTACAAGAGAGGACACCTCGTCTGCAAACAAAAACCAAGTTGTCAGACCAGTGTGCAGTTAATGTAGCAGCTATCATCTACATTACTTTTTGACTTACACCATGCACAAAAAGGTTATTTTAATATTTTGATTTTCTTACAGACATTTAACATATTGTAAAAAAACAAAAAAAGAAATAATCCAGCCCTTAAACAAACTAGATACATTTAGTTAATTAGTGAGCTTTAGGGGTGCTACCAGGTGGATTCTGTAACCTTTGGACAAAACCAGGCCTATTTCCAGTCTTTCTGCTAAGCTAAGCTAACTAGCTGCTGGCTTCATATTTAATGTACAGACGTGAGAGCGGTATCAATCTTACCCTCTGCAAGAAAGACGATTAACAGTATTACCTAAAATCTATTAAATGACTTGGTGTTGTTGAATGTAATTACTTCCATCAGACTGTTAACTTTAATGTTGTGCATTTAAAGTGGCTCTGTATTCTCAGGTGATGTAGAACATTCACACTGTAAATGAGTATGTGACAAGAAATACGCTGACTTTTTTGTCTTTTTTTTTCAAAATGGACACAAGTAGTTCTTGGTCTGAAGCTATCCTTTATTGCATGCGATGGTTTACATTTTTCAGGCATTTCAGACAAACCCATACTTGCTCAAATAATCAAGAAAAAAAAAAACAGCGACTAATGCAAATTTGACACGTTAAAATCACACATTTTTCTTAAAGCCAAACTCTGGTGTCATCATAAACGCCAGTAAAAAGCTTGTGGAAACATTTGATTTTACGAAAAACAATCTCATATTTATACCAATATGGTATGGAAAATCATTTCGATTAAGTCTTTGTTCTTAAATAAATAGAGCAATTCCCACTGGACACAAATAGAGGCACTTGAGTTTCTTTTTTTGTCAAAGTGAAAATTACTTTTCACATCCGCATTGTCTTCCATACACATTCAGCGATGGTCAAATGATCCAAAACTTAAAAACTCATGCTTGATGTGCTGGATTTACAGAGACCATGAAAAAAAAATCCAGATTTTAAGTCTTTATAGCACATGTGAAAACAGAAGTGAGGCCACGAGAAAACAGGAGGGTCTCCTTTTGTTTTTTTGTACCACAAAGGTTTAAAAATCAGATTATGTTTGGTGCTGTGTAAATGCAGCCATAGCCTGTGCATGGACACCCACAGTCATACACACAGACACACACACACACACACACACACACACATATTGATACCCTATTTTCGTGTTTCACTCCCTCATCCATTCACATTGAATCATTCACAAGACACTAAAAAACAAAACAGGATCACAGTCTGTACATTATGTTACACAAACATCATTATTGTCCAGCCAGGTAATGCTTTAAATAGACTTGACAATCAGCTGTACACGTATACACACTAACAACACAACACGACAAATGTTGGTAAAATGACTACAAGATTTCCAGCAGGTGATCTGATCTCAATAAGTGTCGCACAAAGTCGCTGCTGTTGCACAGATTTTTTTTTACATCTGGGGCGAAATAGCTGATGTGAGATTTTCACCCTGAGTACTTGATCTGCACGTGGGTGGGGGCTTAACTAGAGCCAAATCATACTGAATCTTGTAGTCACCTCCCCGTAAGTGTCTGACACCTTAGTGGGTGGGTTACTATGGGAAATAGAACTGAGTGGAATTTCACAAAAGCCCATAACCAGTAAGAGAAGAACCAGACAGATGCTTTTTTTTGATTGGAAGAAAGCCCTCATTTGTAGGACCAGAGAACTGAAAGCTTTTTCTGTTGAGCTGTTAACCCCACAGACTGCAACTTCAAAGTCTGGTTAGGCACATCTTAATATTAGGGTTATCTTGATTCAGTTGTAGAGGCTCCAGATCTGAGTTTAGTGTAAACAAACCACTGATCCAGGTCACATGTGAG
>NC_060168.1:7909776-7931235 GCF_021292245.1 Micropterus dolomieu | reverse complement strand
GATACCCTATTTTCGTGTTTCACTCCCTCATCCATTCACATTGAATCATTCACAAGACACTAAAAAACAAAACAGGATCACAGTCTGTACATTATGTTACACAAACATCATTATTGTCCAGCCAGGTAATGCTTTAAATAGACTTGACAATCAGCTGTACACGTATACACACTAACAACACAACACGACAAATGTTGGTAAAATGACTACAAGATTTCCAGCAGGTGATCTGATCTCAATAAGTGTCGCACAAAGTCGCTGCTGTTGCACAGATTTTTTTTTACATCTGGGGCGAAATAGCTGATGTGAGATTTTCACCCTGAGTACTTGATCTGCACGTGGGTGGGGGCTTAACTAGAGCCAAATCATACTGAATCTTGTAGTCACCTCCCCGTAAGTGTCTGACACCTTAGTGGGTGGGTTACTATGGGAAATAGAACTGAGTGGAATTTCACAAAAGCCCATAACCAGTAAGAGAAGAACCAGACAGATGCTTTTTTTTGATTGGAAGAAAGCCCTCATTTGTAGGACCAGAGAACTGAAAGCTTTTTCTGTTGAGCTGTTAACCCCACAGACTGCAACTTCAAAGTCTGGTTAGGCACATCTTAATATTAGGGTTATCTTGATTCAGTTGTAGAGGCTCCAGATCTGAGTTTAGTGTAAACAAACCACTGATCCAGGTCACATGTGAGCTGCTTGATGGCAACTGCACAAACGGAGGCTTTCTTGATGTCACCTGCCTACACCAGGAGTGACTACATTAAGAGGTAGGACTGGGTGTCAAACCGCACTACCTTTTTAGACCAAAATGTGTCCGTTGCTGACTGTCAAGTATGAAAAGCTGGCATCAACTGTCAATTTCATTATCTTGTTAACTTATTCATCGATTGATAGTTTATAATTTAAATAAAAATGTTGCCAGTTTAAGACAAAATTCCTATTTTGCTGAAAAGGGTTTTGTAGAAAAATCTTTCTATTTCTTAATCTTTGTTTTGGTATTGGCGCTCAAACTCAGGAATCATATTGGCAGAGTATAGAAAAATGTCACACAGTAACTGGCCCTGTTTAGAGGTAGGCGAGGACATTCGAATAAACTTGAATAATCTGATTTCATGTGGTTAACCCGATAATATAGAATAAGAAGCTAATCTAATTTATATAATGAAGTTGCTAATTCAAAGTTATAACCCTTAAGATCTTTACTTCTTACTTCCTTTGAGCAGCTACTCTGCCAGAATTACAACAGAAGAAGAAGAGCAGCCTGTGTTTCTATACTTCTAGCTATTTAGCTATAGTTGTACCTACGCAAATATGTTTCCTCTTCAAAATGCCTGTGACCAGCTGTTCTGCTCTCCTGTATTATTACATCATTACATACTGCCCTTTGTTCTGAACATGCATTATTCCCTGTCAAGCCCTGTGACTAATTATTGCATTTTGTTAAATTATCGAAGGAATACACAACACAGGCGGGTTCGTCAGCTTCTAGCTTCTGACTGAAATACAAGCAGAGGACTAACTTGAGCCTTCATAAGTTCAGCTCTAGTGGTTGTAGCTGAGCCTCTTTCCTCTACCAGCGAGGACCTTACCTAATTGATTGAGCCGACGCTCCTCTTCTTCATCAATATTAGCCTGAGGCTTTAATTCTAGTCTCAATCACAGACACGTTTCTAGGTCACTGCTGGGGCAGATGTGCCTCTATTTAGCTCCTTCCCCACCTTCAGCATCCTTAATCACATCAGCCTCTCACCTATCCTTTTGAAAATGATCCTGTCTTCTCTGGTTTCTATTCAGGGATACAGGGATGTTTGTAACATCTATTGTCCCTTTCGGAATTTAGGCTACCTGCGCTGATGTACAGCTGCAGTTGCCCCGAAAAGCAGCAGCAGCCGCATTTGTATTCTTGGATTTACGGTTGAAATTCCCAAACTTAGCTACTGTGCAGTCCTAATTACAGGTGAATTTAGGCCAATTAATCCACCCAGTCTATCCCGTTACATTACTGTGGGTGGTGTCGGGTCATTTGAAGGATCCCAATGGGAACTGAAGCATCGTCCTGAGTCTCATCTCACTTGTCATCCCAGTTCTAGCTCCCAGGCCCATTTTGTTTTTTGTGTGTAAAAATTTTGGCTCTGGTCCAGTCCTTACAGCAGATGAGCCTCTATGCGGAGCCAGTGCAGTCCCTGCCTGATGTATCGGACCAGCTCAGTCATGCTGCTCTGCTGACTCAACGGCTCCATCACAGAGTCCAGCTCCTGGAAGAACTCTACATGAGGGTGGGGAGAGACAAAGTTACTGGGGGTTACTATATCTGCTGCTGCTTGTGCTGAAATGAAACATAAAGTTTGGTGTGTTTTTTCTGATGCTGCTGTGGGCATCAAGCGGAAAAGTCAGGTAAGTCTGGCCAAACAACTGAAAGTATGTGGGTGTTGATCTGAAAAGACATCCAGTCATGTAAAGTAATTTGTTTGTTGTAGTCCTACCTTGGCTATAAGTGGCCAGTCTGTCGGCCGTCTCCCAGTGTTCATAGCTCCGCAGGATGTTGTTGGTGATGTTAACGTGACTAGCAGCCATGTGGTGAATCCGCTGGGGAATAGCCACACTTCCTGACGAGACTGGGGCACCTCCAGATCCTCCTCCTGCTCCTCCACCTCCTCCTCCGCTGCTGGCTGGGGAGGGGCTGAGTGAGAGGGGAGACGGAGTCCCATTGACCCTGGAAAATACAGGGAGGCAGTGAGTCCCAGGAACAGAGAAGAGAATTAAACAGGTTGGAGGTTCTGTGTGCTAGAAGGGCTTTTGATTTACGTGATAATACACAATGAGGAAAGTGTGCATTCAAGTCTGTCAGCAAAGTGTTTAGTTATTACAAATTTTCCACACTGACTTACTGGCATTCAAGATGTATCAGCCAAATACTGTCTTTATTAGTTTTTTAAAGATTCAATTATAATTTTTTTTGAAGATAACGCCACATTAAATTTTGGAAGGAGGAAAACATAGCTGCATTGGCCTCTATGGGTTGAAAGTTAAAAGTTGCACAGGGTGCGGAAAAGGTCTGTTGTCACCCCCAGTTGGCAGGGAAAGATTATTACACTTTATGCAGTTACTCTTTAAATGTTATACAAACTCAATGGCATTAACATAAACCAGCCATTACTATATTATTTTTGATATATTTCTATTTTTACTTGGTTAGATTGAAGAAAGTTTGTCAGCTTCTGTATTGTACAGATGTAAAACAAACAAACAAAAAAAAACATTTATCCTCTTCAAAGTACAAATTGGAAGGCAAAAGATGTCAAAGTGTGGGACTAAGAAAGGAATAAGAAACACCAAATTTGTCACAGGAAGCAACAAGTTTAATAGAAAATGTTGTATAAAAGCTACCTTTTAAAGCAGTTCTGGGGAACGTGTTATTAAACAGTTTCCTATTTATACATCCAGCAGACATGCAGTGATGTTTGTGGCCACTTGATAAATGTGACTTCAATTATTCAGTCTCCTGCTAGCTCTTAATTTTGTGTTTACTAGTTAATCACTAACTTGTCTGTCTTCAATTTAGTTTAGAACAACGCTGATGAGAGACTGAACCAAAACAGTACATTTGCAGGACCATAAAATGAAAACAAGGTGAAAGCACTGAAAGGTGCTGAAAGACATTAGATGCTCTATATAATTCTCTGTGGGTTCATCAGTCGCACCTTTCACAAGACACATAGTAATTTGAACCCTTGTTAACATAAATTAACTGATTAGTGCTAGCACTAAAAAGAGCACAGGTAAAAGACACCAATTATACTTTTATTTATTTTTTTTTATATGTGTATCTCGACTAAATTAACAGTGACACAGTATGCTAATGTTTATAATGCCGCACATTAATTATGGTGGAAATTAGACAGACAAAATCACAGTCTCTTGTTGTGGCTTTGAGGGAGTAATCGTTTCAGGCCTTCAGGCTATAAAAGGTGTTAAATGTGAGAGGGTGTGTACAGTAGCATGTCCTATATTCAGCATAGTATCATCAGTCATGCTAGTACAAACTGCTCCCCTGCCTTGCACAGCTGGGTGTGTGGCTCTGTCGGTCATGTAATGTCTGTGATGTAGCCTTGACCCTTGCTGACCCAACGACTTGTGCCTTATTCAGTGCTGCGCATGCACACACACACACACACACACACACACACACACACACACATACTAAACTCCAGCCCTGCTGTTGTGCAGCATCAGAGCTGTCCAAACTCATTAGCTTCACATCCATAGCTCCTCCGCCCCTCTCCTCCTCCATCTATCATCACTCCCTCCATCACTCCTTCTCACCCGGCACTCAGCAGCCCCTCCAGTCTTCTCCTCCTCACATCTACAACAAATCAATCCTTTTATTTGCTTCCTGAGGGGTTTGTTTGAGCAAGTGGCTGTCAGGAGCGGCATGGTATTTTGCAGCAGAGCTCTGGTGAATTATAAATTCTCAATCATCTTTGTGAATGAAGGGGGGCGATACTGTGTGTGTGTGTGTGTGTATGTGTGTGTATGTGTGTACGTGCGTGTGTGTGTGTGTGTGTACACACTCACTTCCCATTGGTCCTCCAGGGAGAGGGTGCCTGGTGGGAACTCTTGGCTGAATTCTGGTTCACAGAAAGGCACATTTATTAAAACATGTTTATTATGGGAAAGAAAGAGAAATGACAATATGTAATATATTGGTATTAGATACCAATATATTACTGTGGGAAAGTAAAAAAAATCTACCAGCACCTCTAAAGCTCAGTAATTAACATTTTATATTTTGTTTGTTTAGTCCCTACAAAAGGCCAAGTATAAAAATTATGTAAAAATATTATAGAGACAGGTTAGCTTTGTTCCACCTGTTTCCAGTTTTTATACTTGGCTATGCTGACAGCCTGCTAGCTGTAGTGTCATATTTAATAGAAGGATAGGAGAGTGGTCTTCTCTTCTAACTCTCAGCAATAAAGTGAGTAATTTCACAAAATGTCCAACTTTTCTATTTTTTTATTGGTTTAACAGAGTCAGGTCAAGTTTTGCTTGTAAATGCCCAAAATGCTATTTGCAGTTAGCTATTTACTAAGTGACAAAAAGGTAATTTACTTTAAAATACAAATTTGTAATAATACAGTAAGTTAATACAGGGAGGTTGATATATATTAGAGCCCGACTGATAAATCTGTGTGCCGAAATTATTGGCCGATATGAGCTAATTGCAAATAAATTTGTATCGTGTTTATAATAGATGATAAATGACAATTAAAAAAGAGGAGAGACAGAAGATGGATCCTTCAATCATGTTATGAGTCTTGTCATTGCATAGTTTGTCCACAAGAATGCACTCCGCAACTCACCTGTTGGCAACACACATATTTGGAACCACAAAACAGACCACAGCAATCAGCTGTACTTTTGTTCAAAGTACTATTTATAACAAGAAAAAAGTTTATTTTTAAACTGCATTATGTCACGTTATCTTTGTGAGGTCTCATAACTACACATAACTAATGTTAGGGATAATCTTTGTTTTTGTTATGTGTTTCTGAAAAGAAATAAATCCTCAAATATCAAAATCGGTCTCAGTCTAAAAGAATCCCATATCGGTCAGGCTCTAATATATATTGCTGTTTTTCCATAAATACATAAGATATATTTTGGATTCAGACTCTTCATTTAGTCAGTGATATGACAAACCATTGTAGACAAACGCATCAGCTAAATATTAATGTTAATATGAGCTGAACCCCACTGAGCCACCAGTTTGCCCCATACAGTATTTGTAATCTCTCAACAATAACTTGTGTAATGTTATTTAGTGACAAGCGCTAAACATCCACATTAATGTGTCATGTTGATAAGTACATTACAGAATGGTTTAGACTATTATGGGCCATTTCTCTTTTAAAATGAGCTGCTCTGACTGTTTTTAGTTATTTTCTTCTGTGTCAACACATCCTGTATGTACACTGCCTGCGCACACGAACACAGCTGAACCCCCAGTCAGTTCCTTCCCAGAAATCCAATCCCATCAATGCAAATGCAGCATTGTGATAATGACATCCTCAGTAATTAATTAAACTAAACATAATTAATCAAAACAAGCACATTAAACCCTAACAATCCACTGTGATGATTGATGGCGCTAATTAATACATTAATATCAAAGAGAAAGAATGGATTTTAATAACGTCATGCAAAATTAATGCACAGGCACCATGAAAATGAATATGAAATGTATTTGAGGGATTGTAATTAGCTTTTCATGTTTTTCAACCACAAAGGGAGAAAATGAGAGAGAGAGAGGGGGGAAGGTCCAAGTCCATGTGTATGCGTGTGTGTGTGTTACCTTGAAGTACTCCATGAGCGACCGCGAGTACTTGACAGCGTGGTCTTTCTTCAGATGGAACATCCTCAGATACAGCAGAGACAGACAGCGGTTACTATGGAAACAAAACCATTAGAAGGCAGATGAAACCTCGGTACAAATTCCCTTTCAAGCTCCATCCTCAATATTATTTTCATGTCATCCACACAAAATGCACCCGGATGTCAAACACAAAGTCCTCAAGTCCTCGTGGATTAAGAAGAACTTCAGTGAAGTAAAGATGAGGTAAAATGTGGGAACCTATTATATGATTATCTAAAAATCCACAGCTGTTTGCTTGCAAATTGTAAAGTCATTAATTAAGAGTGCACAGGTAATGTTTTTGGATCACTGGAAGGAAAGGAAAGACAAAGGTTTTAGGGTTTTGGCAACCTTAGGGAGCTTTACATTCTAGTAGAATGTGTACATTTTTTATGGAAAATTAAAAACGTACACATGGAGAGTATTTCATGCGCTGTCTCCTGTAGCTACATTCAGATCCAACGGGCTTCATGCAAGAACAAAAAGGAAGAACAGATTTGTTCTTAAGTGGCACGAACAAGTGATTTAAGAGATTTGTCCCACTCACCAATTTTCTCTTAGGTATGAATGAAATTCATGAGTGGTATGAGTCATACAGATTGAAAACCCTTGTTTGGCTTCGAAATGAAAGTGCCTTTATCTGAATGAATTTGGAGTTTCTCACTCAGCAGCCTCACAGTCGCTGTCAACGTTGATGCTGTCAAGTCGTTTCACCCAACAGTGTACCATCACATGCTACAATATTCTCCTGTCCGTCTATGTGAATGTCAGAGCCGCCTCCTGCCTAAAGCCGGGCAGACGCGGCACGTTTTTAATCTTGTACACTGTGCTAACACACACTACATGTTTTAAACAGCCTTTCTGCACGGCCAGAACCACGGAACTGCTCGGACTGCAGAAGACAGTCAACCAAAATTTCAGACATGACAGAAATCTGTCTGAGAGCCAGATCGTTGATCATTCAGGCAGTTTTGCAGACGTCCAACTAGAGTGAACTTTGATCGCAGAGTATGCTGAACCCAGCAGCGAGCATAGCGGAAACAGCGGGCACAGCGCAAATCGTGCAAACTGTGTCTGAAAGGGACTTCAACATCTTATGTAACTTCAAACCATTCTCTCTTTATTTCTGTCACAGGACACGTCATCAGATTTTCAAATTGCCTTTATTTGACGACTGCCACTGCTTAATTTAATATGTTTTTGGCTGCTGATTTCAGACAGCAGGTGTTAAAATCTTTTTACTCTTGGGAGACATTTTTGTGAATGAAATGCATCCACAAACGGAGCGGCACATGTAGCCAGTTTGGCTGGGTTTTGATTTAGCTAATAAGTAAACCTCAAACAAGGTTTAGGTAGGAGTAAGAGAGATTTAGGATAAGAATATGAAAATGTGCTTGCATGAATTGCCGTAAATGTTTAAATTTGTGAAATTTGTTAGTTTTTGTCTTTTCCACTTTCATGTACTGCAGGGAATTGCAGATATGTTTACAGACAAGGGGGGAGAGAGAAGGTACGACATGCAGCCAAAGTCCCTAGCAGTGGGGGACACGGTCAACACTAAACCTTCAGGCCACCAGAAAAATCTACCTTTTTTTTTTTTAACAGTTAACTGAATAATTAAATATAAACAATCTAAATAGTAAGAAACTATTTGGAGTAATTTTTGGTATCTGGTCAGAAATCCTGGCAGATGCACACACACACACACACACACACACACGCACACAAAAAGAGAATCATACCACAAGACAGCGAGTTTCTTCTCAGCGATGGTGGCTGAATTGCTTGTGAAGTTCTTCAACCTCATGGCATACCTGCATAGGAGAGATCCTCATTACTCATCTGATGGAGTGAGAATATGTTTACTCAAGGCAAATTTTTTATGAGAAAATCAAGGTTGAAATCATCCAAGCAGCTGCTCTTTCAGAACATAAAGAATATAAAACAGTGATCAGTGATTCGTTCCTTCAGCATCCACCTGCTGAAGTGCCCTTTGGCATGACAAGCTACAGGTCACACCCCTGTGGAAGGATACATTTCTTCTTTGGTTATTGATTAGGTATTAAAAAGCTGTAACGATGTTGCCTACTGCCCTCAGTGACCCGGTCTGATTGCTTAGTGAGGTGGTTAATCCGTCAAAATGAAACCCAGCAGTGACGGATGAATCAAGGGAGAGGACGTACGCCTTTATAGATCTCTGTAGGAACATTCTTGTCCTTTTCTTCTGCTCCCTCCTCAGGGAGGTCAAAGAGGTCAGAGTCACAAATCTGCAGCCCTGCAGCTGGTAACAATTCAGCGTCTTGCTCAAGGACACGTCAGCAGGATGGATGGATGAGTGCAGACAAGCAGAGCTTGAACCTGAATCCTTCAGTTAAAATACTCTGACCCAATACAGCAACCTGCCATCAACCTGCCTGCTTTCAGAGGTAGCAGTCATTTGTTAGTCTTATTTGCTCTGACTTCACATATTGGCAGCTCTGAAAGGCTGAAAAACAGCAGAGATCCTGAAATGCAACACTAGTTAAACTACACTCATTAGCAACCCTGCAGGTCTGTGATTCTCTAGACAAAAAAAAAAAAAAAGAAGGCAAAAATACAATGTTGGAGAGTTTTTTTCGGATTAGAGCACTGGCTTCATGCTAATTAGGGTTTAGTTTTTCTTCAAGTTTTGATTCGTCATTTTGTGTGGGCAGAGAGGTGACCCTATGCAACCACAGAGTATTATTAAAGCTAATATGCTACATCTTCAACAGGTCAGTAAGGTTGGACTGATAAGAGAGTTTTATAATATTTTAATATTTTACATATGCATCATGAGTAGTGCCTCCTGAAATGTTTGGTAGTAATTATACAGAAATGAAGACAATGTTCTGAGACAGTGCACATGGGTAGTACCCACTCATTTATTTGGGGTTTTAAGGAAAGAATCAGGGAATTTCAGTATATAATAGGTGCACAGTTGGGTAGATTGTATCAGCAGTTGATTTCCAGAGACTTTTTCTTGAAAGAGCTCAAAGTAATCAAAAAGTACACAAGTCAGTTTGTGTCCTCCTGTCAGCCAGAGCCCTGATGACTAAGCTGTCCAGGCAGATACAAAACCTCATTAGCAACAGTTGAAGTCTACAGCCCACATTTGGCAACATTATCATTAACCCCTGCTGCTCTGAACACCATGCATTTTATTGGATAGTTCATCAAGAGGTAGTGATAAAAATATGAGAACATATTTTTCACAGCAGTTCAGCGCACGAATATTTTAAACTCTTCTTTCTGTTTCACTCTTGCGTAAAATATTCTCAAAAGGCTCCACAGTATTTTTTGTGCTACATAGACTAAGTTTTAGGATTTAGTATTCGTCTTTATACAGAGTCATTTGCTCTCAGCAAATTTTGATGGCCTTCCAATATATTGGAATTAATCTTATATGTACCAATTAAACATGGTATTCATTTTCCCTATAATTACTACCAACTGGCATAATGCTTTGAAGGAACCTTCTTAAAAAATGACATTGATTATCAGTTTCATTTTACAAAATCATTAGGAAACAAGAGACTTGTAAAACAATCCATTTTCTTCATTTCACTTGTCACCTTTCTGTCTGTCTATCCATACCTGATTAGCTCTACAGTCTCAGAGTACATGGTATATGGTGATTTGGCCTCTAGCGGATCTCGCTCCATAGCATTTCCGCACTCTATGAAGGAGAGGGCGCCGTCTGCGTAGTTCACCGCTTTACCAAATTTGTCCATCTACAGACAGAGTGGAAGAAAGAACAATGACAGACAGACAGATGAGTGACAGAGAAAAGGAAGAAATGTGAAAACAATGAAAAGACATGTAACAGAGGATAGATAGAGAGAGGGAGAGAGAGAGAGACATGAATAAGACGGAGAGAGAACAAGCAATGTCTTAACAGCATTGTGGCAGTCGCACAGTCTGCTCTTTGAATAATCTCCTGCTAAGATGCAAATCCCTAGATAAATCTGAGGAAACAACGCGTAAACATAAGACAAATAACAAGTTAAATAAATCTCATTTCATTGTTTGGAGGGGGATCAGATAATTCTTTTGATATTGTATAATCTTGCAGACATCATCAGTCCTTGAATGCAATGTTCCCTTGGAGACAAATGGTGCAATAAATAACACAAATTATACAGTGCAGTCTTTGATATGAAATAAGATTTTCATTCTTGGGCGACACACACATGAACAACGACACACACATCTAAAGTACACACATAATTACAGTCTAGGCTGTAGGTGTTAACATCGTGTGTTTTCAAATCATTTTCTTGCCATCTCTGCGTGTCTAACTGTCTGTCTTCTTCCTCCTACATGTGCTCAAGCATTGTGTGTGTGTGTGTGTGTGTGTGTAACCTGGGTTCAGATCGAAGAAAGAGTCATCTTACCAAAGCATCAGCCTTGTGCTTCAGTCTCTTGGCCTCCTGCATGTAGTAGTCTGCACTGTGGACTCTGGGAACAGCACAATGACAAAAGAACATAAATAGCGTGTTTGCACTGACGCATCGTTTAACAAAAATTTTCTTTTTTTTTTAGCTTGCACACCTCAGGCTTGGTGTCACCTTAGTATAACAACAAAACATAACGTTTCATGAATAATGCAGGAACCCTTTGGGACAAGATGCATCATCTTTCCAGGTTTCAACTAAACTGGACCAGAGGTGAGGGAGTCACAGATATTTCCCCCCACATACGATACACACTAACAGGCTACCGTTTGGCCCATCAGCCTGGTTGGCCAGTGCAATGAGGATACTGTTGAAATCTCTTCTCTGTCTTGATTGAATGTATTCTGTTATCTCGGCTTAGAGAGATGACTCATACGGCATAATTAAATTGTACGATGATACAAAATGATGAAAAAACAGTGCACATTACATTTATACAGTGGAATAATCAAGAAACCTCCTGAGTAAAGAGGAGACACCTGCTGTTTCCTAACAAAGGAAATGTGGGAATTACCTAGACAAGAGTCAAAGGCGTTACGGACATAACTGTACATACATATGTGTTTGTGTGGCGTGCACTGCATTTCTACATACGTGTTGCTGAATGACAGTCTTGGCCTGCGAGGTTCGGCAGTTTCCGTCAGCGGTTCCGACCACGCCTCAGAGTCTGACTGTCCGTTGGCATGGTAACCATCCCCACCGAGCTTCTCGCCATGGGGATCCATTTCCTGTAGTAGAGAGGGTATTTTAATCCATGGTTATGACATATATTAGTGTTACAATGTGTTGTTCTCATCAACCAGCTACTTGAACTTTATTATTGGCTTCTCATTCACAGTGACGGATTCACTTGTGGCCATAGGGGCTGAAAGAATGAGATAAAATAAGCCTGAGAGATGTGGTTTAACTGACTCAGCTGTCTCAGTCACAAACAAATGGTCTTTCAAGCTACTGCACCTAGAGTCATTTGTGCCATATGTAGATCCTACAGTGCACTTTGCTTATAAAGTCACTTTGTAAATCCACATGACAAAGCTAACATGTAAATGTCAGAAATATGCTATTCCATTAAATGTACTAATGCCATTTTAAATACTTAAATCCTACATTTAGTAATTTACTGGAACGTGTTCTTTTTTGAACGTACTGCTTTATGTATCTGCCCTGCTGTTTCTGATGCTTTACCTGCTAACGCACACCAAAGCACTCCTAGATATTTTAGTGAATTTGGCTTGTGAAAGTCAGACAAACTGCAGGTGAGGGAACAAAACTCACATCAGTGGGCCGGTTGTACATTTATACGCTTTAACAATTGCATGTCAGTGTCAGATGAGAAGATTATGCCACTGGCGTGCTATCACTCAAACATAGTGTGTGCCAAAGTGTGGAAAATAAAGCACCAGAGCCAATAATCTAGTTGGGAGTGCTGCATTGGTTTAAGGTCCAAGTTATCATAATTTAGAGCGAAAGTTGACCGGCAGTCAAATCCCTTCAAAACATGGTGTTAGTATCTGAATAATATCTGAATATGATATATGGCCACACGTAATAGTATACTTGAGCACTCACGCTGCCATTTCTTGCGTGCGATGACGCCTTGCCTTCACCTCTCCTGTGTCTGTGTGAGGAAGAGGAAGAGGAAGTGGAAGAGGTGGAGCAAGGCAGCATCCCAGCGGCGCCGCCCTCCTGGCTGAGAGAGGAACTGCTGTCACAGGTTCGTTTACGAGGGGGATCGTCAGAGAGGGGGGACAGGAGGGGTGGAAGCAGCTTCTCATCACGCCGCCGAGACGGCTTCCTGTTTAGAGAGCTACTGAACACACACAGACAAAAAAGGTACAAAAATGACAAAGCAGTGTGATTATTCATTTATTTAGCGTAACGTTTATTACAGCTCATATAGTACATGTTCATGTTGTTATTACTTTTGTCCTTTATTGCAGCCCATGCCTCTCTGCAAATAGAAATACACGTGCTTTGGGGATTCTGCAGCAATCAAATTTCACATGCTGTCAGTCTCGGAAAATCACTGCACTTAAAAGATTAGGTGGTTTCCAAGTTCTGTGCAAACATTACATTTTACTTGAGACCTCCTGATAATGACCAGGTGTCCTGATGTGTCCCTGTTTTCTGCTCTTTAAAAGAGCCGGTCCATTTTCAGGGCTACACTAATTAACAGACTTGGTTTGATTTTATTTGGTCCGTCTTCACCGTCACAATATTTTATCAACATGGTCAGCACAAAAGAAAGAAAAAAGTACATTCTAATGATGCAAACATCCAGCATTTAAAGACCCACTTCAATAGGCTGAGCCAGCAATGTCTAACTACCTTGTTGCAACTTAATTTGCAGTTGCTGAATGATTTTTTTCTTTTTAAAATTGTTGTTATTCTGCCTTCCCTGATAGAGCATCAACGATTATTCCCTCAGCTGCCTTATTGTAGCTCTTGTGACTCATATTGTTTGCAACACAACAGATAATATTTTTATGTTTTTCCTCTGCCTGGAAACTCTGGGGGTTTGAGGCAGCGAGAAAAGTTGCTGAGCTCGCAGAACAGCGCCTCGGGCCCCGACATTAGTGATAATACACAAAACCAGCGAGACAAAGACTAATTAGTTGCTCTAGTGTATGTGTGAATATGTGAGTGTGTGTGTGTGTGTTTTTTGTGTCTGTGCACAGCATAATGAAGGTGTGCGAGTGTCCTTGTATGTATGACTATGCTAATGTGGACGCGTGTGTGTATGTCCTTAAGTGGGTGCCAGTGGGTGTGTGCAGGAAAGCGTGTGAGAGCTCTCAGAGCTCTTTTTGTGCCATTGGGTTGTAAATTTCTGAACTTATTATCTCTTTAAATGACCACAGTATATCTGCCAAATATTCCTCTGTGATACATTTGCAATGACTCAACAGTTACACGGCCAGGTGGGAAGATTTCTGGCTTTTAAAGCACAGCTGAATTGCACACATTTCAGCTCTGTAAATCACTTGTCCTGTGTTCTCTGAAACCAAAATTGATATTTGATATTTTTTGGCTTCATGATGGTGCCCCTTAATTTAGCATTACAGAATATTGTTAGACATCCATCTCCGTAGATGGAGACCTTATTTCAATACAGCCAATCAAATCTTGCATAAAGTCAGCATTGTATCACGGGCAGCGCAGTAGGGGCTGCAATGCATTGTTTCTTATTTTAGAAACGGAATCTCGGTGTCCTCTTGTGAGGAGCAGCACAGAGCAGCAACTAAACCTCGACCAACCTGTGGAGGTCAGATGATAAAAACAAACACTCTGCAGAAAAAGTACCGACAGGTGCTCTGACAGGGCTGCGGCTCTGGAGGTAGAGCGGGACGTCCACTAATCACAGGGTTGGTGGCCATTTTTCTGTCACCATCATTGTGTGAGTGTGAAGCTAAATATGAAGCGCTTTGTCCGTTAAGGTAGAAAAGTGTAATACAAGTGCAGTCCCTTTACCACTCTGAGGACAACCAGGATGGACATTTATCTGATACATGACGCAGCACTGATAACATGTTGTGGTGGTAATCACTGTATAACTCTGTCTCTTTCCCATTTTGCAGTTTTGACCAAATGAACAGTCTGAGTGTCCAGCAGGGCTAAATATCCTCAATTAGAGTATATGGATTATTTAGTTTATCCTGCTGTAATGTTATTCCCACACAAGTTTCAGATTTAACTATAGAAAATGTACTACCTCTGTCAGTTGTTTGTTATAAACAATAAGACACGTACCCTACTCCCCACTGAACATATGTTCCCACATACAAAGACCTCTTTTCTTCAGTTTAATAATAAAAGCTATTAATAATAATTCTTGACTGCAAAAAACTAAGACTATTTATGGCCCTAATTGACATTTCCTGTGCTCAAATGCTCAACAAAATGAGGACAAAGGTAACAAAAAGTTTTACAAAGGCAAAACAAAACTTTCCTGGGGTAAAAACGCAATGATTCATCCATCTCTTTTCCAATTATCTGTTGTCACTGATTAAAACAGGGTGTCAGCAACTGTCAAAAGTTGCAGGTTAGAAATTGCTGAATGAGCTTGAGCAGGATGATCAAATCATTCACTTCACAGCTTCCATAAAAAGCCTCTTGGATGATGAAGAGACTCTCTGAGACGTCTGCCGTACAATGTCATGGGTTCATGTCCAGGTCACCCCCTTTTCCCCTCCCGCCTTTTCCTGCTGTGTACTCTTTGATAATGCTGAGACATTATAAAAAACATTTCCTCTGTAGCTGTCACGTTGAGGCTTATTTATGGTGACAGCCAGCTTAGTCTGTTTTTAATAATTCACATGGAAAGCTGAAATTCACAATTTGTCATTCCAGTGTCACAGTGTGAATTGAACTCTCCAGTGACTTCATAACCACATTAAAAATGTTAAGCCTCTCCCTAAAAATACTCTACTAGTGTCTGTCCCAGTCACATGAGGACGTGGTGTTTAGGAAGCGTGTGAGGGGATGAATAGGGAAAGGCAAAGTGGAGCCTTGAACAGTTTACAGGAATTACTTAGTTCTTACATTCTGTCATGTCATGCAGTCGTTTTTATTGGAAGGTAGGGTACTTTAAGTCTGGATTCACAATGAGCGTGAATACCTGCCCCCTCTATTTAACATGGTTTGGAAACACTCTCACTGACATCACTGAAGCAATGCATGACAGTGTATTTTTTTTCCATTACATGGTTGAAATCTCATTCTCCACACCTGCTTTGTTGGTAAAAGACAGAGTGAGAGAACACTGTAAATGCAAAGGATGAACATAATAGTGGTAAAATCTCAGCATCTACACTGTTATATCATCAGGCTGTGATCTTCAGAAGATTCCTGGAGTCAGAGTGTGCAGGAGTGAAAGGGGTTTGTTTTGGTGTGAGTGCTTTAAAGAGGCACTGTGGAGTTTTTGACCACTAGTAGCGCTGTGGAGCATTGTTTTAAGGAGGAGACACCGGTTTGAGGATGTTGATGCAGGCAGGTGAGGTGATACACGGTTCTGCCGATAAGTGGAATAATGTCAACCCCAAGGCACGTAACAATGCAACAGCAAAGGGAACGAAAGAGGTGACTGCTAGCAAGCAAACGTGGATGTAAACAAAAGAGGTTTCAAATTTCACCGAAACCTCAAATTTGCATTACGAGGAATGCATTCAACAGACGTGTAAGGGCTCAAGGATGCTTATAACGGTCTTTTTTGCATTGTAATGCAAACATAGCTTTTTTGGTTTGTAAAAATAAACATAGGTTACTTTTAATGTTGATGAATGCATTATAAAACCTTTTTTTAATAACTTCTGTTGATTGATTTAATTTTCAGGTAATAATGCACAAAATAATGCACAACTATTTAAATAAACTGCTTCATATGAGAATACTCACAAAGAATGCCATTGATACATTAAAATCAGCCATTGATACATTATTGTATCAAAGTATTGAGTACTTTTCCTCCTGTTTAGTCCTTCGGTGAGGTGATCTAGCAGCTGTGTGAAGTACGATAATACTCACTCTGTAGAGCTGTTCTTGTGGTTGTGTATTGGAGAGATGCAGGGTGGGAGGAGCTGACAGTCTTTATCCAATCGCAGCTTCTTATTCCCGTTGACTGATGCCTCACTGTGGTCCGACTGGAATGTGAAAGAACACACTATAAGTAGTAGTAGTAGTAGTAAGTAAATCATATAAATTTGAGGGGGAAAGGACACAGATTGGGGTGTTGAGACTCAAATTTATGAGCAAAACAGGAGCGGGAATGGTTAGGCACTTGAACATATTGTGAAGAGAATTTTAGTGAAAAATCTAAAAGCAACTCCCAGCCACACCTTATGTTTCCTCTTGCTCTTGCTGGTGTGTTTCTCTGCTGGGACCACTATGTTTCCAGCTGCCTGCCTCCTGTGTTTGCCTCCATTCTCTCCTCTCTCCGTCCTCCCAGCCAGCCTGGGATTACTCTGCTCTTGCGTAGGGGGGTTGTCCAGGACCCCCAAACCTTGGCACGCCTTCTCTCTGTCCCTGCCTGTCGTTCGCTCCCTCTCCCCGAGCCCCAGTCTTTCTCTGTCCTCTCTGTCCGTCTGCCGCTCTCTCTCTGTTAATCTGTCACCTTGCCTCTCTCTGTCCTGCACTAACCGCTCATTTTCTTCTTCCTCTTTCTCCCCTTTAGGTAACTTCTGCCTCTCTCTCAGCCCTGGCCACTCTCTCTCTTCCTGCTTCTGTCTTTCTCTCTCTGCCACCCCTATCCTCTCCCTCTCCCCCTGTCTCTCTCTGTCTCTCTCTTCGCTCCCGTCCCTTTCTGCGATTCCCGCTCTGGATCTTTCCCCCGAACCCTGGCCTGGCACCCTGCTGAGCAGACTGAGGTCAATTTTCACCCATAAACTCTGGATCTCTTGGTATTCCCTCAAGGGGGAAAGAGGCACCTCATGTCCCATGTTGGAAGGTGGCGACATGGACTCCAGGTCTTTGCACTGTCCTCCTAACCCTCCAGGATCAGGAACAGAGGTTCCAAATGAACCACTTATGTTGCTGATGCTTAGGGAGTTACCGCTATTACTGCCACCATTACCACCACTGCTGATGCTACTATTATTACTGCTGCTACCATTAGTGGTCACATTGCTACCATCTTTGACTCGAAGTCCTTTCCCTCCAAATGTTCCCAGACTCCCCACAGTGCCAACAGAGGCCAGGCATGGGAGAAGAGGCGTGTGTACGTGTGTGTTGGACACAGTCTGTGTGTTAATCGCAGAGCGTGTCGTCTGAGGTGGCAGAGTGGGGATTTTGACGGCTTCCTCTGAATCCGACTGGCACTCAGAGGAGGAGGAGGAGGAATCTGTTTCGATGAATTCTCTGGACTTGGGTGTGATTTTGGCGTTTGGTCCTCTGTTTTTCCGCTTATCCTGTTGTAAGACAAAAATGACAAAAGACAAAAGGGGAGAGAGCTTTGAGTTGAATAGTACGGCTAATAAGCTAATTTTGTATGTCAGTAATTTTCACTGCACACGAGCCACACAGCTGAGCACAGACAGCCTGATGTTTGTCACACGCAAATCGAAAGATGCACGTCACATTGGTTATTCTGAATTCTTTCTTAGTTGTAATGGTCTCAAAAAAAGCCCCTTTGTATTTTTATCACAGATCATTCAAAATTGTCTCCTCACTGACGCAGGCTACATTTCGAAAAATGGCAAAAGTGAATGAGTGATGGAACTGTCCCAGTTCCATCGTAGAAGTCAAGTTTATGACTTCAGTAGAAATCATAATACTTTTTCCATAATAAATCTATAATTATATATATATATATATATATATATATATATATACTGAATTGAAAGTTCTCAGCGAGCGCTTTTTCCTTTAGTGGGGAGTCGCATACCTCCAAAAACGACAGTCACAAATAGAAAACAAGTAAGGGGTCTGTTTAAACAAGTCACTAAACTACACTAAAGACTCCCAAACAGAGGAAAAAAGAATCTGCATGCCCAGCCAAACCAACTACACCTGAAGCAGCCGCAGCTTGAGCCTGAGACCGCAGCCGAAGTTGAGTGGATGTTAAAATCAAGCATGGACTGAGCACCTTTTTTATACAGTTTATAGTGCAGGCACATAAGGGAAAAAAGGAGTGCTCTTCTCTTTCTGTCGGTGTTACTTGTGTGTTTGGCTGCAAGCAAAACTATACAAATAGACATTTTTTGCTGCAATCTGGCTACAAAAGTATCGAATGATGAAGTACTGGTTTGACTGGAGACGTTTCGATTCTACTCGATACTGGGCTGTTTCAGTCGGTACCATGAAGGTATCGAGCAGCGATATCCATCCCTATTTGTTGGGGACTATTTTCAGCTACAGGTTAATACACATTTGGTGCGCTAGTATTTACTAGGGGTGTGACGATACACTTACCTCACAGTTTTGAAGATATCTTCAATGACAAAAATATATGACTGGAAAATTTGTCTTTTATTTGACTGAATGTCACAAAATGGAAAACAATGCAGGTACATTTTGAAATGTTGCTTACATTGTCTGGCAGGGAAGTATATTTTTTTGTCCGCCACTTCAGCTCATTTAGGCATCATTTAATTTAAATAATGTTTTTATGAATGTTCAATATATTTAAACAAAAACATTACATACATGTTTGCATGCACAAAGGACCCATGTTATTCAGACAATCACTCCGCCGTACTTAACAACAGGTATTTCAAAGGTACCTACAGACAACAAGAAACACAAAGTTCACCACATATAATATATGTATAAAACAGTAAGAGCTCCCAAAAAACCCACAGTTGAACCACCAATGAATGATGAGTCCTTTTCTGTGTTCAAATCTCAACAAAAACCTCCTCTTCTGGATCCCAGCAAGCAATCAAGAAATTCTCTGTTTCATTACAAAAGCTGGCCAACGAAAATAAAACCAAGTGACGCTTCGTGCATCTAATAGACAAGCTTAGAGATTCTCAGACAACACCAGAGTTACCTCCTGTAGTCTTGCCGGTGCTGCTGGCTAGCTGCCACTGGCTGTCACTCAGGACAGACTGGGCATCTTCCACTAGTAAGTTTGGTGTGAAAGGCTGCCATTGATATTCCCTGAGCTGACTGGTGTGTGTTTGTGTGAGATGCGGGCGCAGCAATATGCTAACATCTTCTTTGCTAATTTCACCCTAACACTTGACAAGTTTCACCTCGACGAGAAATTTTGTCACATTTTAATATCACAAGATCTCGTCACACTCCTAGTATTTACGGCAGCAGAATTGATATCAGGCTTTGGATACACAGAAAATACTTTTGAGTAGGATTGATTCATTGTCGGTTTTAGTCTTTTGATGGGAGTTGTAGACAATAAGAAATAAATAAAATATCACCCAGCCTTATCCTTTAAGTGAACAAACTGTTTTTTGCATCCTGACATTCTTCTTGTGTGCCAGCAAGCTCAACCAGCCTGCATCTGCTTTGTTTATTTTCCTGGTAGCTCAGCGGAGTTACACCTGCATCTCTGACCTTGTTTTGTATCCAATCAAAATTGGCCCTCAGATGAGGGATGCTAGATTTTCGATGCGAAATGATCAATGATTGTTGTTTGAAATAATCATTGATCGCGAGTCACAGAGCTGCGAGTGCAACATCAACATGAGAAAACAACAACAGAGTTAGATGCAGCGAAGAGAATTCCACTAATGTTTCCAGTCTTGAGCAAAACCCACATGCTTGGCAGCCACAAAGAAACAAACTTTTGGATTCAGTCCAATGCATGTTGCCATCTGCAAATCCATTTTCAATAAATGCCATGCTGTGTTTTGTTGAAAAAGAGAAACAAACCCTTTATAATGCTTATTTCCTGAGCAACCCCAGTTTGGATCCAAAGTTCTGACAGTTGACACTAACATTAGCCGTCCTGCCAGCTGTTGTGCACAGCTAAGGCTGGCAGCAGATCAGGGGCTGTGGCTCAGGAGGTAGAGCGGGTTGCCTGTCAATTGGAAGGTTGGAGGTTCAATCCCCGAATCCTCCAGGCTGCATGTACAAGTGTCCTTGGGCAAGATACTGAACCCTGTGTGTGTGAATGTTAGTTTCTGTTCTGGTCCCATACTTACAGTCCTGTAGGTTATTTAAAAATTGTAGAATCTCCCTTTTAACATAACAGATGTAAAGTGATATCCCTTGAGATTTTTATTTGTTATATCTACTTAGTGAAGCAAAGTTTGAACCTCACTCTCAGGTCAGTCTTGTCATGTTTGCTAGTTGTTAATGTCAAAATGTAGTTTTCATTGGTTCATTGTTATCGACAGTTGTCTGTTCATTTATTAACTCAGTTTTTCAAGCATATTTTCTTCCAAATGACGGCATAAAAATGGAAAAGAAATTTAATGAGGCGAGGCACCGGTGCCATGAAGATCAACCAAGATCAAAACATGGCACATCCTAAAAAAAATGTCTAGAGTGCGTTGTGTGAACTGATGTTCACTCCTTTTGTTCTGCCAGAGATGAGCGTGTATATTCGGCTCTCTCATATGTCAACCTTATTTCTGTAGATTTCAGACATTTTTCTCTCGAGTTACATAAGGTCAACATTTGCAAGATTATTTGTGACTATGGGCTCATTTACAGACTGCTGTCTCGGCTTAAATCACCCTGTGGTATTTCAATGTCTAAAATTGTAGAGACTTAACTCTTTGTTAGTGACAATGATATTTTGAATTTGGTATTATTAAATAAAGGTATTTAGAAAAACTCTACTTTCTCTTTTTAATTAAAGTAAAGTATAGAGGAGGGATATTTCCGTCATCTGTAGCCATGGCATGATTGTTATCTAATCTTCATTCCTGTCCTTTTTCTATCTATGTCTTACATAAAGCCTGCTTAGTGAGTGGTTTTCTTTCTTTCTTTTCCCATCTCCTTGAAACTACCCAATCTTCATAAAACCATAGAGTGTTAAGTCATTATAGGTTAAGACGATGGTCGATGATTCAGTTCTGTCTCTCTGACACCCTCTCTTCCTTTCCATATTTCAATAAAACCAGTCAGCGTTGAGCTGTAATAGTCATGTAATAACACAGTTTTTATCCTGTG
>NC_060168.1:7870828-7909676 GCF_021292245.1 Micropterus dolomieu | reverse complement strand
TCCTTGGGCAAGATACTGAACCCTGTGTGTGTGAATGTTAGTTTCTGTTCTGGTCCCATACTTACAGTCCTGTAGGTTATTTAAAAATTGTAGAATCTCCCTTTTAACATAACAGATGTAAAGTGATATCCCTTGAGATTTTTATTTGTTATATCTACTTAGTGAAGCAAAGTTTGAACCTCACTCTCAGGTCAGTCTTGTCATGTTTGCTAGTTGTTAATGTCAAAATGTAGTTTTCATTGGTTCATTGTTATCGACAGTTGTCTGTTCATTTATTAACTCAGTTTTTCAAGCATATTTTCTTCCAAATGACGGCATAAAAATGGAAAAGAAATTTAATGAGGCGAGGCACCGGTGCCATGAAGATCAACCAAGATCAAAACATGGCACATCCTAAAAAAAATGTCTAGAGTGCGTTGTGTGAACTGATGTTCACTCCTTTTGTTCTGCCAGAGATGAGCGTGTATATTCGGCTCTCTCATATGTCAACCTTATTTCTGTAGATTTCAGACATTTTTCTCTCGAGTTACATAAGGTCAACATTTGCAAGATTATTTGTGACTATGGGCTCATTTACAGACTGCTGTCTCGGCTTAAATCACCCTGTGGTATTTCAATGTCTAAAATTGTAGAGACTTAACTCTTTGTTAGTGACAATGATATTTTGAATTTGGTATTATTAAATAAAGGTATTTAGAAAAACTCTACTTTCTCTTTTTAATTAAAGTAAAGTATAGAGGAGGGATATTTCCGTCATCTGTAGCCATGGCATGATTGTTATCTAATCTTCATTCCTGTCCTTTTTCTATCTATGTCTTACATAAAGCCTGCTTAGTGAGTGGTTTTCTTTCTTTCTTTTCCCATCTCCTTGAAACTACCCAATCTTCATAAAACCATAGAGTGTTAAGTCATTATAGGTTAAGACGATGGTCGATGATTCAGTTCTGTCTCTCTGACACCCTCTCTTCCTTTCCATATTTCAATAAAACCAGTCAGCGTTGAGCTGTAATAGTCATGTAATAACACAGTTTTTATCCTGTGGAATTTTAAGAGACTATAAGTATGAAATGCTCATTACAGCATACATGGACAGTGTTACATGCGTGCAGCTGTGTCTTTACATATTCTAGATAAGTAAAGTTATAAAACTGGACTGGATGATACTCACTTTGTATCATATCCTTTCACCAAAGATACACAGTGCTGAATAACTAATGGATAAACTTTGAGACATTGGTATTATTATGAGCAACCATTAAGGCCATCGCTGAGAAGACAGAAAATATTTACACCCCCCAACAACTAACCTGGTTTACACTGACAGCAGGTATTGGCACAGGAGTTTGCTGTAGTGCCGCTGGTGGAGTAACTGTGTTGTTGTTTGAGTTGGTAGCACTGCGAGGTTCTTTCCTGGGGGCTGTTTTCCCACTGGGGGGTTTGCTTCGTGGCCTCAGGGGGTTCTGATGCTCCAGGGAGGGGGGAGGCAACAGGTCCTTCTCCCTTGCTGCAGGGCTGCAGCGGGAAAAGAGGAAGCGTCACAATCCGATTTAGATTCACCCTTGAGCAAGGCACTAGTAGAGTTTCACACTGACAAACAGTAGAAGATAATGTTTGCCTTGGCCAGCTCCAGGGGGTGAATGTGTGTTAAAATGAAAAAAATATATAAGACAGCATGAAATAATTGAAAACAGCATGTATTCAGCCCAACTTTGGATGAGGAAAGCTTAAAAATGGAGAGGGGAAGGGGACAAGTGATTGAGGGAGAAAAGAATAAAGAAAAGAGTCTACGAAGTCAATGTTTTTTTTTCTAATTAGCCCAGCATCAAGCTGAGCAGGCAGTTTGGCATGGCCTCTACTCAGTCTGAGCATTTTTCACAACAGATGTGGGAGTGACAGTGTTCAGTGGCTAGCTGCCAAGATGCTCAGTGTTCCACTAGAGCCTCTGTAAGCTCTTGATACTGGCAGTAATGTCTTAACAGTAATTGTAATAGTTTTACCGATATTCACTCAGATGCACACAGGCACAACTCCTTCCTGTAAACTCGTTCGTGTAGATTATGAAATTTTGCTGTCCAGATTAAGAGCCATTGGCTTCGGTGAAGCAGCAAAGTGATATTTCAAATTCTTCTTCTTCTTATATATTATAAGTGATTTATTTAAAATCAAACCCGCACTGATAACATTAAATAAAGTTACAACTGAAGTATAGAATATGTCTGAAAAATAAACACACCTCTCATTTAGGGAAAACTGAGGCCATTTGTGTTGGATATTGAATCAAACTGAATTTTTTGTTTGATTTTAGATAATTAGCTTTTAGATAATTACAAGAGACAAAGGCACTGAAAGCACTAAAGACTAAATTGTTGAGCAGGAAAGGGCTGGGCCTCGAGTTCAATGCCATTTTAAGTATGTAGCCACTTCCTGGTACAGCATCAATTTTGTGGGTGTAATGGAAAAAGCAATGGATCAAAAATTAATAGAAACTGTTGCTGCAAGGAAACAATCACTGCTAATTTTACATTTTAAATAAATATTAATTAAGTCATACGTTTGGGATGCAGCTACTAACTGATTGTAAACACAGCTTATCCCAAATGTTAAGGATGGGTCTTGTCCTCCCTTCCTTACCTATGCTGGTTTGCTCTGCTCCATGTCTGGGTCTGATTATCCTCCACACAGTTTGATCTCTCTGTCCGCCTGGGCTGTTTCTTCCCTGTGGTGTTCCTCCTTGGGGTCATGACTTCTGGCCCTGACAACAGGCCCGGCGACAACCTCATCCTTGACCTCTGGCCGTCCCCAGGGGTCTTCTGGTTGAGCTTGGCCTTGGCCTTCTCTCTGCCTGGGCTGTGGGGAGCAAGAAAATTGTCTTTTCTTTTATAGTTAGAGACACATTTTTGCCAGTTGTTGCCAGATTGCAAACAACTGCGAATTGCGAACAAATTTCCAAACAAATACACTTGCAGCTCCTACCAGAAGGCCCCCCTTGTATCCTTGTGTTCCACCGTTGGTGCAGCTGGAACAGGGGTGCTGTTGGATCCGCAGGGCTTGGTCTTAGCAGCTGTACCCACTGCTGGTGATTCACTCCTTGGAGAGAAAGTGTCCGGACCCTGGGTGATGGAGCCTGGGAAACATTGTACCAGAAAAAGTATTCCAGATCAAACCAGATTTTTTACTACATACCATAGTTTCTTTAAGACACAGTAGGTGTAAGTGTCCATACCAACCTGTGCTATGGTGTTCTTGCTGTGGGGGAACCAGGGGTTTGGTTTGAGCTTGGACCTTATTCAACCAGCTGTCCAACTGCCACTTGTTGGTGGAGGGGGGCTCAGGCTATAGTGGGAAAAACAACTTATTTTATTATTAAATATTTCAGAAGTAACTGCACTCTGTAACACCTTCATTGAATTACGATGGCTGTATAGTGCCACAGTTGTAGCAAAATTATATTAGACTCAAGGGAAGTTACAGATGTGATTTCCTTTGAAAGGGATTTTGTCTTTAAATCATAAATCATTACAGTGCTTATTGTTTGCAGAATAAAAAGAGAAGTTATTTTAGTGCGATATGAAAGTAGCTGTGTTTTAACATATGGCCGCTTCTGTGTTGCATGCTACCAAATGATTTTTCTCTTTCTCTACATGTCTCTCTTTCTCTCAGTGGGTATGACTGCATAAGCCCATCAAACCAGGCAGCGTTGAGCCATTAAAATAATGTGATAAATAATGTTATAATTCAGCTTTCTGCAGCAGGAGTTTTATGACTTTCAGAGCACCACCCAGAGACTGTCGCAAGTGACTGTTTAATGCACAGGCAGTGTATCAGGGAGAGTAAAAAAGGACAATGAAATTGCATCTGTCTCTTTATGAAACGTAAACAAAATTGGAGACACTTGTCAGAGCTGGAGACACACATGACATGTCAATATTTTCTTACTGCCATTTGTTGAATAATTGCTTAATGAATATAATTTCTGTATTTCCATTCATAAAAGAAAGTGCACCAGGAATATGAGATTCTTACAGCTGGCATAAACATAACTTTGCATCCAGAAATGATAGATTGGATCCAAACTGGGGTTGGAAATAAGCATGTGGCAACTGAACGGACTGCTTACTGAATGATGGGACAATACATATATAAAGGATATTTTATATTATAATAAACTTTTTAAAAAACATTGTGATTGGTTTTGTATTGATATACACTTGATGACACCTAGCTCTTACTTCTCCTACTGTGTAGAGGTTGAATACATGTATGTTAAGTGGCCATGGACCACTGCGGCAGCTTAATGACTGAGACTGAGTTTTATCTATGTATTTCTCAATGTATTAAATATAATAATGGATATTTTATTAATATTAGATATTTTCACATTCATTAATACAGTTGTGTCTTCCACAAAAATTTTAATTTCTTGTTTCTTAAAAAAGAATAATGTTGTTATCCATTCCATTCATTTCATCCATAAACTCATGTTCACATGGACTTCACATAAACACACACACTCCCACACAGAAACACTCGTCTCACCTCTGGAGTGTTTGTGCGGGTGGCCTGATTGTACTCGCTGTCACTGGAGCTGCTCTCTGATTCGTCTGTGTCCGACTCTGAGCTGCTCTCTGATTCGCTGCTGCTCCCTGAAGCTCCACTAAAGAAGAACGAAAGACAGAAAGAGTGTGTAACATGAGAGAACTGCAGAATTGAATTTACACGTCACACTGTAACAAAACAAAGGCAGTTACAGTGTCACAAGATGGTGACAAAGCACATCCATGGCCACTGTGACTACTAAAAGGGTTACATCCAAGGGGGAACCTCCGGATTTGAAAAGTAAAGGGGGTGGTGATGGTGCAGTGGATAACATGCAAGTCTTTGGTGTGAGAGACTCAGTTTCAAGTGACACATTGTGACACGCACATTGATATTTCAATACTACTCTGATATAATGGCTGCTGTGGTGTTTATCATTGCACTGTTTAGCCACCAAATACTTGATGGATGTTGGGTTAAAGGAACATTGCTCAGGGACACAAATAGTCCCTGAGCAACACACTTAACCCCTAATTGCTACAAAGGCATGCGACCTCTGACATACTTAGAAATTGTAAGTCGCTTTGGATAAAAGAGTCAGCTAAATGAATAAATGTAATGTAAAGCCAATTCGGAAAACCTGCATTCTTTCTAATGACCAGCAGGGGGCGACTCCACTGCATTCAAAAATAAGTCAGATTGGATGTAAGCTTATGAGGAAAAAGACCCTACTTCTCACTTGATTTATTACTTCAGTAAACACTTTCCTAATGAGTGTATGGTCTTCTTTGATATAGCATGATGTCACATCACTGTGGCTACGCCCACAACTTTTATACAGTCTATGGCTAATTCACAAAGTTTCAGACTTTAACACACCAGCGAGGGTTGCTCACTCTCTCCCTTACTATTTGATATTTGAAACAAACCACCTGCTAGCTCTATCTGGCAGAATTGAAAAGAAAAAAAGGGATTTTCACAATTCACAACACACGAATCACTTTTATGCAGATGATGTTATACTTTATCTTCAAAAATGATCAAATGCGCTACAAGGTGGAGAACAACCTCATTCGCTCTCAGAATGTACCATGGGCTAATTACGCCAAACTTATCTACCTATCTTAGCAAACCGAAGGCCAGCAGTGAGTTGTTTTATTTTAAAATTAATGTACTGCTAGCGGAAACATGTAAAAGGGAACATTTTACCTTAAGTCAACTACCTCTTTCTTATTGATTCCAAAGATTTTAATAGAAAAATGGTAAATGTGTCCACTTTACTTTTTCAACTGTGACTTAGCATATCAGATGCATTACCTTGCTATGTGTATCTTTCTCTGAAACCATCAACATTTCAAGATTACCCTTAAGGTACAAATATCAAATATTACAACTGCTTCAAAACCATTCTAAATTCCCAAATGTTTGACAGCCATGTGGATAGTTCTCAAAACTTGCACATGTGGTAAGTGGGAACATTTTTTCTTCATTGCATTTAAATGAAGCCCTGTCATCTTTACTGACTCATCCTGCCAGTTAGTCTCAATCAGTGTCAGGGTTATTTAAGGAACCTGCTGGCACATCTGGTTCTCTCTCTACCTCTAACCTTGTCCTGTGGCTTTGGCTTCAGGATTGTAGCTTCTCTACCTGTCTAGCTGACCTGTGAGTGAGCCGAAATGTTTGTTTGCAATCCCCATAAAGTGGTAAATAAGGTGCTGGACAAGCATTATTGATTTAGTCATGCTAATACAGTGCAGTTTCAGTGCAGCTCTTGTTGTGCTGGTGTTAGATTTACAATGATGTGAACCAACTGGTGCATGTTGTTATTTTTAGTGCAAGTTTGCTCATCTTCTCTTTAGATTACAGAAGCTTAATACTGGCCTGTTGGAAGAGCTAGTCATCCTGAGTAATAAAGTCCCTAAATAAGTATATCTTTATAACTCTACTTTTATAATAAAGAATTGATTTCTTGATTTCTTTACATATATAGTGACTTTCTATATATACTAACTACTAATCCATTCGTTAGTTCCAGCTACTACAGATTTTTACTGTAAGACTTATTTTCATCTTTTAGTGACATTGTGAAAACCTGCGTGTCTTGTCTTAGTATCTTACTCTTCTCTCTTGTTATTTCCTGTGGTGAGATTCCCCAGGTGGTGTAGTTTGATGTTCATCTCATTCTTCCTCATCCTTACATACTAAATCTCCTCTACACTCCAGCACAGTTGAAACAAAACAAACATTTTCACCACAAATACTAGGACAATACATTCATTTCATCTATGGACGGGATTTAAAGGTATCTTATTTTGATCAAAAATAAGATAATTCATAATCTACTCCAACTGCCAAAATTAGTGTATCGTCTCAGTAAACTCTTAAATAAAACAGAACTCTCTCTAAGCTGTATAAATTAATCTTAGTTTATCTGTTCTGTTGTGTTTTTGTCTTGTTTCACCAATTTAAAAAAAAGGATAATAATTGGGGAAGCCAGCCACCCTGTCACTGATCTGATTCAATAAAAATGAAACATCTGACACAGAATATAATCAATGGCTATTAATAAACTTTTTCTCATCCTCTGTGGTGCTTTGCTTTGGTTGGCCTTGTGTTCATCCATCCTTCCACAGTCCTTTGAAATGGCCTCCTAGAGGCAACACACCCGCTCGTCCTGACTTAAGAATACACACAAATGCACTCGCACACACAGAAATTGCAATTAAGTGTAGTTCTCTTTGTGTGTGTGTGTGTGTGTGTGTGTGTGTGTGTGTGTGTGTGTAATTTCAGTTCAAGGCTGCCATCACAGCAGGCACCAATCTGTGTGAGCAGTCAAGCAGCAAATCCATCAACTGTTCCGCAGGCAACACACACACACACAAACACACACACACGCACAGTGACAGATACTGTATGAAAGCAGCGTCTGCCTTGTTTTTTTCTATCATTACTCATCTCTTCCATTTGTCTCCCTCTTTCTCTCTTGCAATTTCAATTAAATTTTCAGCTCAGTTTGCTCTATTAGCATCACAGTTAAAACAATATTGGAAATGCGTTGAGTTAAACTCCCTGTGTATGTGTGTTTCAGTTTTCCCTATGCAGACCCTCCTCTGTGCAGTCACTGCCAGTTGTGTGTTTGGAAACTGTAGTGAACTAATAATATAAGAAAGCTGGTTAGTTTCTGATTTTACTAAACAATGCAAGTAGCTACAAAGCGGGGTCTTATCGATTTTTCATTTTGGTTTTCAATGTTGGTGCATCACAATAAAACAAGAAATGTAATCAGAGAAATGATTCCCATTAAGTAAGTTATTGCTCATTACATTCAGCTTTCTGTCTAAGCAGGAGAATTTGAATTTCTTTCACCCACATTATTTCTGAATAACCTGGGGGAAATTATTGATGAGGCCAAGCACGTGCAAACAAAGATTTGGCAGTGTATCACTGCAAGCAGAACACAGAAATACAGCAGAAGAGCTAAAGACAAGGCTGTGAGAGACATATTCCACATTACATACATCCAATAAACAGCGTGAGTAATACCGTTTTAAGGGTAGTAAAGGTTAGTTGCTAACTTTGTCTGCCTGCCATTTCGTGCTGAGTAGGTTTTGTACAGTGAGTTTATCCAAGCTTTTTTGCTGACAACAGCTGCCTGCTGCTGCTGGAAACCAAGTGGATTTGAGAACTAGCACTGAACCAAAACAGTAAAGGTGCTTGTTGTAAAACCAAAACAATGACCTGAAAGATGCTGAAACAGAATTGCAGAGTCCGGTGATAATTCTCTGTGGGTCCATCCCCAAAAGCAACACCTTTCACCTTACATATAGTTATTTGAGCTATTGTTAATATGAAAATATTGAGTGGTGCTTTAAACATACCATATTTTCATGTGCAGATAATGTAGAAAGGAAGAATTAAAAAATGTTTGGCACTAAACATTAAAAAAAGAGCTGTTTCTGAAATCAGTTCAGTTCAGTGTGCTTTATTGTTTCATTTAAACAATGTTGCCAAAGCAGTTTGGAACAAAATCAAATAAGTTTACATTTGAATATGACATAACAAGATTAATCCAATCGAGACCATTCAATTTAGCAGTTATACATTACAAAAACATAAGTGAACAAGATGTAACCTGCCATGCAGCGAACGTTAGGTGCAACAGTTGGCTGAGTCACTTGCTGTGAAATCGTTAGCAGAAGGTAAATACCATGGACACACTGGACTTGTTGAAGGCCTTATATTGTGTATAAATTACACCCTACTAACCCTAACCCTAACCCTAATGTAACGCACTACATGGAAACTAGGGAGTGATTTCTGAAACAGCCATTCTCATTAAACATAATCTTTTTCAGATTTGTCCAATATTAATGTTCTTGTCTGGCAATAGGGTTGCTTTAAATGTACAATATCTGTTTTACTGGACTATAATGTATGTGTCATGTATCTGCTGTAACTGCCTGAAACGCAAACAAGATGTGCTCATACAAATAGTATGTGAAAGTCACTGAGATGTGATGTTTCTTGTAACAGGATTGTCACACAGTTTTTCATTAGAGTGAACAGCCAATTCATACATGGATTACTTGGATATGCCAGACAGATGACGATCCTGGACTCCCTGTCCATTTTTTGTCTCTTATTGCCTTTAAAGAATCTTTTGATGTGCAACTATAGAGTCCTGTGAGTCAACAGCAGCTCTCTGATGTAGAAAAGACTCATTAGTATTCGTGATTCAGAAGATCATCTTTCAAACTGACAACTTTCTGAATAGACAAACGAAAAAAAGGAAGTTTACGTTGCTGCTGAGAACTACATTAGTCAGTAAATAAAGTACCATCCACCCGTTTATATTAACATTTTGGACAGAGTGGAAAAACTACTACTGAACTACTACTACTACTACCACTAAAAACTACTGAATCCAGTTGGAAAAAAATACCTGATCTTAAAAATACTGACATTTATTTAATATAGAAACTCCTCCAAGGTAAGTAAAACTAAACAAATAAAAAATATAACAAGTATAAAATGAAAATGAGTATAAAAGTTTTCAGACAAAAGCAGCTTAGATAACAAAAACTAGCACTTTATTTTTCTGGAGAATGGTAATTAATGGTTTGGGATTCTCCTCTACTAAATCTGCACTGATTGGAGCTAGCTGTGCAGCCTGTTTAGACAGAGTAATCTATCACAGACATTGTGCCACAAAAATAATACCAGTTGGCGGATGATTTTTTATCCAAAGCGCCTTTTTGTTTGATAGGAGCCTACATTTTAACTCTCGGAAACAAATCACTTCCCCTGGTGGGCTAGCCCACATTGTCGATACATTTGGCAAAAAATCAAGGTGAGAACAAACATCAAGCGAGTGTCTGCTTTGTAGGAGTGTGCTGTTCTCACTTGTCATTAGTGCTGCAAATGCTGGATAAGATAGGATTTCTGGGATCGCTGGGCTTTGTCCTGTATGAGCCCAGGGCCTGAAGCAGTGCACTGAGGAATGAATGATTGAATGAATGAAGTTTTCTACATGTCATTTTGTTTTCGCTGTCATTTTATCTGGACGTTTACAACATGAAATGGCTCTTTTACTTGATGAGAGAAAATCTCTAATGGGTTGAACATGTTATACGAAATCGTGCAAGGCACATTTAATACATTTGATGGTAGTCTTTTTATGGCATTTCATATCATCCTTTAATTTGCCAAAAGATAAAATTGGCTGGAAGCATGAGACGAGTCTGTATTTCCCACACTGATATGCTTGTGTTTTTGTTTAAATAGCACTGTGTGAAATTAAAGGAAAGCGTGAGTGTCTTTTCCTCTCAATGGGATTTTCACTTGAGTGCTCTCTAGCCTATTTTATTCTGGCAACATAAACAGTATGTGCTGGAGGAACAAGATGAAAGGAGATGAGTGTGTGTGAAAGCATTACATCTGGCTCACTTTCCTCTCTTTTTTTCCTCAGGAATCAGCCATTAGCTGTCGAAAAAGATTTTAATGTCGTGGTCGATGCCAAATTAAAATGCAACGCCAGCTGGTGCAGACTGACAGACTGGCTTTTTACTGGACATTTTAGATACATTTCTGTGAAGTTTTGTTGAAGACATATAAACTTCATCCAGGAGTACATTTGTTCAAGTTGTTCAGTCTCTTAATCTGTGTATGAAATACTGTAGTTCTTTATCCACAAAGCAAATGCTTACATGAGAAAAGGTACTTTTGTATCTTTTATTCAGGTATACATCTGTAAAGTTTTATTTCAGCTCTCATTAACAGCTACATATTCTTGGTATCCTTTGCTTCCCACAATATCTTTCCCCATTCATGCATTTATTATCTCTTTTCAAAGTCCATGTAACAATAACAACAACATAACACACTAAGGAAGACATTGACACAGACAGCATTTGAACACAATTAAAGACAATTTTCTTTTCGTTTCAGACAGGTGTCTTTCTGTCAGGTCTATATCGTCCGCATCAACACAAGTCTTTGGCTTAGTTAGGACGCACAGCCTTCACTCTGCATTTTCTGTGTGTGTGCCTGTGTCAGTGTTGCATAAGTAACACAGATAAGACTTACAACATCGCCTTTGTCAGATCTTCAGGCTCCAGCGGAGGCTGTGTCTGTTTATTTGTGTGATAACACAAGCACAACAGGGGAAATGAAAGCCCTACAGCCTTGACAAAGTGATCTGTTGGTTTGATATGTCCAGTGGGCCTCATAACACGACACCCACATACTTACAGGCTAGTAGCAAAGCTAGCAAAGCTAGTAGCTACACTTTGGTATACAGTGACTTAAAACGCTGCCAGGATTCATGCTTGGCACCTGACACAAGGTCAAGTGGAGAACTGGCTGTTAATCAAATAATATCTTTTTACAGTACACCTGAGAGTTACCTGAAAAAGACTGCTGTGTGGATGCAGGTCACTTCACTAATGTTTCAGTAAGAGGGAAAGTAAAGTAAATAGTTTCCAACTCTGGGTCACTAAAACACTTTAAATGTCGGTCTTTCATTTGTTTTTATGAGGCAGCGGCATTGATGCAGCTGGTGGGGGGTGGAAGGTGGGGGTGTAATTCAGTATCATCTTCCTCGGTCAATCAAATTCATGCAAGCACAGTGCAAGTTTACTTTGTAACATGAATGGTGTATTTCTACCGTTTACCTTGTGATCATCACCACAGAGGATAAAATGATTGTCTTATAATATTACAAATGTTTGTGCAGTGATGTTTTGCTCAGACTGGACTGGACTGGACAGGGATCATTACTCCTCGTCTCGTTAGCTAACATTCCCCCTGCAACAAACGCAGTGCTGTTTTTAGTCTGAAAGTTCACTTATTTAAATTAAACTATTGATATTTTGCTTTGTTAGTCTGCTAACTATCGAGTAGCAAATAGCAAAGCAATCAAGACTAATGTTAAAATAAGATTGCTAGTAAGCACAAATTTTAACTGTGAGTCAATTACATTTCCTGCTCCCTTCACTCTGCCCTATTCACCAGTCCTCATTATATTTTACTTGAATTGAACTAAAATCCAACACACTAAAATTTATTTATTCAACTTTGTTGTCACTGTTTAAGCACATGTTCTTTAATTAAAGGTCCAAATTGCATTTTTCAGCTATATCATTCATGTAACTGAAGTGTTTTTACTAACTATGACAAAAATATCAAACAGTCCTAGCAAGTTACAATCCTGTGTGTTTAATTTTGGTGGTAGTGTGATCCTCCATGGTTTGATTATATTAAGCAATTAATATAATTCATTTATACTTAGGACCTGTATTCTTTTAGAATGCTAATGCAATCATGACCTTTGTGTCAGGTTTTAACTGTTCTGCTTCTTAGAACTTTGTACCAAACATCATGTGAGAGCTCCAGCGCTACACAATTGGACTGCTGCGAGCTTATCACAACACTGACTTGTTCTTGATGTCACAGGAAGTGGTAGCAGGTCAGGGCTGATTTTTATCCTCTACTTTGCGCTTTAAAACTTCAGCTGACTGTCTAGTCACCTGAGACAGGATGTCGGTACTATTTTCCCTCTTCAGACTGATGCTTTGCATGTTCAGCCTTGACATGAGCAAATTTCTTGTCTACCACCTGCATCTATTGATCGTGTCCTGAAGGCTCTTGCCTCCCTCATGAACTCTTCAATCTCCACCATCTTTGCTATTTTCTTTAGAGAGCATCGCTTGAAGATTAAGAAGGGTCTGATTTTATATGTCATCCTAGGTTTTTAGAAAAACATTAACAGGATAGTGAAAACCTGTACATTTTACACATGACTGGATCTTTGATTATGTATCAAACTACCTTGACCCAAACAATAATAGCAATGCAACACAACAGGGATTACAGAAACTATGTCTTTCTTCAGTTGTATAAGTGTTGTTTTTCCAGCGAGTTTTAAATACAGTGGCTTTAATATAATTTTTCAAATTAAATATTTTAAAAATATAAAAATTTTAGACCAAAAAACTAAATTAAATAAAAGTGATTTAATATTCTCTGACAGAATTTATACCTGGCTGGTTAGAGAAGGCTTTGAACCTACATTTAGACCACAATGATGGAAGTAACAACAATGCACCTAAAATGTGAAATCTTATTTTTTTGGTAAATCCTAAAATTTGGTTGGTGGCTTGTCAAGAATCAATAAACTGGGTGGGATTGGGCCAAGGGGAATTAATGACATAAATTTCTCTAAAATTGGCCAGGCTCCTGCATATACCCGCGATTCTAATACAATACATGTCGTCATAGTCAAAGTCAGCGAATATCTCCTCACGTCTGTGTTTGTACGGAGCCCTGGCTCTGTAAATGGGAAACAAACAAAGTGGCTTGGACTGAGCCACACAACACTATTCCAGCCGTTCCAGCTATGATTTGTGTGTCAGTGACGTTGAATTACTCTCCCACAGACATTCAGTTATGTAGTGTATAAAAAATATACTGATGTATTGTTTAGGCCGTGTGCAATATTGTGTATCCTGGATCGATTAAGTATTCATGCATACTGAACTGTCCCATTCCTCATTCATGATTACAGAGAAGAAGCAGATATTAGCATCCTATAATCATTATGTTTATCTGTGTTACACTGTTCGGTTTAGTTTGGACTGTGTCACCATTAATTAACCAGCAGGAAGTGAACATAAGGAGGACATTCAACAGGCAGTTGCAGCTTTTTTCCTCTACTCCCAATCGCTTCTGCTGGAAAACTGAATTGATCAGCCAAACAACGGCGCAGACAGACCATGGCTCAGATAAACTGCAGTCAGTAGAGATAAGATGTAACAGAGTGTGAAGCAGGAGGATCATATAGTCAGCGTTCATACACAGTAGGTAAATATAGGTTCTGAGTGAGAATATGTAGAATTATAAGGGTATTACGGACTGATAAGTGAAGATGTGGAGGCCATCTGGGCTCAGTTCATCTGTCATCTTATCATCTGCCTGCAGCTCACTGGTTCTGCCCTCCACTTGGCAGGTCTTCCTGCTGCACAGCTGGCTTTACAGTCTCTCTCTGTCTCTTCTCAACCAGTCATGTGCGTGTGTGTGTGTGTGTGTGTGTGTGTGTGTGTGTGTGTGTGTGTGTGTGTGTGTGCGCGTGTATACACTCCAGCATGTGTGTGCATGTGTTTGCAAGCATATTTGCATGTGTGATTGTTTATCTGACTCTGAGGTGCGTGTTTGATATGCAGTGCATTTTGAGAGTATTTATAAAATTATTGCAGTTACTCTATAGCAGTCTACCAAATTTATAGGTAGTTTATTTATTTTATATTACTGTTTTATTTCATGACTTGCATGTGTTGCACTAGCCTCACTTTTGTGTTTATGGTGGACTTTTTCAATGGAAGCTTTTCTTTACTCCATCATATACACACGCTTTGAAAAAACGTGGCTATTTTACGCAAAACATCAATTCGGCATTAAAAAGGAGGCTAACCCCACCTGGTAGCACATCGGCCCGTGACGCCAATGTACAGAGCAGTATGGTTAGCCGGTCAACATGCATATATTTGCACAAACTTCTGTGATGGTTAAGCCTAGGATAAGTTGCCTCGTGGGACTAAACACAAACTTCACTAGCTAGCTAGCAAGTTAGCAATCGGAAGCGCTACTAGTGTTTCTGGTCACCCTAGAGCGTCATATACAGACGCGCCTGGTAGTGTTGTAGTCAAGACCGCCCAAACCGAGACCAAGTCGAGACCAAGACCAGAGTTTATCGAGACCGAGACAAGACCAAGACTTTTAGGGGCTGAGACCGAAGGAGGGCGAGACCGAGCGTGTGTAGGATGATGCTTGAGATGAGAAGAGGCTGTTATATGTCTAAGTTACGTTAAACAACTTTAAAGTGGATGACTTTATATATATATATTTTTTTTACAATTTGGAGCCAAGGTTTTCTTTATTTTCATGCATAAATCTGTGAATTATAAGAGAACTTAGGTGAGAAATGTGTGTTGCAGGTCTGCCAAATAGCTTAAAATGCTAGAGTGTACTGCTGACCATATTGGCTAGCATGGAGCGTTTTGTGACTCTTGACGGTATTACACTGGCACAGAGAACACTTATAAAAGACCCATGTGGAGTTTTTGTTTTGCTACAGTTGCAGGGAAAATACGCTGATTTAATTTCTGGTAGCAATAAAATAGTGAAAGGCAGTCCCTGAGAAGTGTGGTCCTTATTCAGTACAACTCAATAAAGAGGTAAGCCCACTACATATGCATGCACTGTTTGACTTTGTATGGTGAGTGTGCGTAGGTCTCAATCATCAGAGTAGTGTTTTCTCATGCCTTAATCACTCAGTACAAGTCATCTTGCACCGTGCCCTGAAATTTATCATGTAATTTGTTAAGTTAAACGTACAATACTAAGATTATATATCAAGTATCAGACAAAATCATACAGTGCATTTATTATAGTGTTGCTTGTGTATCATAAATTATGAATTTCACTTTTCACAAGCACATTTGCTGATGGGTTCATTCAGCATTGCGTCCATTAGTGTGTGTATTTGTGGTTGCGTGTGTGTGTTTGCCCGGGGCAGTACTGTGGGGAAGGCTATAATAGGTTTCCATTCCTACATATGTAGTGTAATGCTCCCTGGCAGCAACGGGAGTTTGAAGAAGTGCATCATATTTGAACTTATGTCACAATTGATACACCTGGCTGGCAGGATGCATCCATACTGCTTAAGCTGTCTGTGTTTCATATTATTGATCATGATTGTAAACACTATACATTTCAGCAGAAGAAAGATGACTATGGATGACTTTTTCAGCAGGTTTACATTCCTGCAGATACATTTTTTAAGATAAATAACTGATTAACAGTAAACTCCTATTTGTCACTTTTGATATAAATGCTGTGTAAGTGTAACTGTCATTTTTATTTAGAAGTAAAGACTACTTTGTCAACGTTTTACCCATAAACACACATAAACACACACCACCTGCTTGGAAGAAGACTGAGACACATTTTCCCCCGGGGTATTGCATTTCAAAGGGCATCAGTTTCACCAGGCCCAACTATTACAGACTTTTACAAATTACAGAAGTAAAAAAAAATGCTCAAAATATGCTACCAGTAAATGTAACCTTAAAAGTTAGGTCACACCAGCTTATAACAGGCAAATTTCATAGCAGACTAAGACTGAATGTGCACATATATCTTGTTTAATCTTTTGTTTGTTCTAAAACAGAGAAAGCTGTAGGATATTATCTGTTGCGCAATTAACACTTTATTTACAGTTACAATTTAATCTTTTCTGTTGGAGTATAAACTGCTCCACAAAAGTGGACTGCTAAATGACAGTTGGCTCAATTGATGGTTAACACGCAAGCTAGCTTGGAGAACTGTTATGGCTGAGCAGTGCTAGATTGCTTCTGTGTCATTATGATGACATTATGTCAGTCCGTGTTTATTCGCCCACAAAAAGCCAGTGTATGTTAGTTGTAGCTTGCTAGCAACTTATGTAAGCCAAGTGTTTTAAAGCTCTGGCTGATCTCTACCCTCTACTTTTCCCATTGTCTCTGTATACTAGGGTGACCAGACGTCCCCGTTTTCTGTGGACAGTCCCCGGTTTTTTTGGCATGTCCCCGCCTGGAGCTGTCCCTGGAAATGTCGCTGTTTTTAAATGTGTCTTCATGATAGACTGGATAAGGTGTTAACAGACCTGAAATCAGATTTTACCATAGACTGTATGGATTTTACGTGGCCAGAAAGACTGGACAGCAGAGCAGACGGGTGTCGTCCCGTAAAGTGATCATCCGCAGAAAACTGACTGCAGTCCGTGGCAGAGCGCACAGCATGTTAAAGCTGTATCGCCCAGTCTCTGTACAACTACTGCTGCATCTGGGTCAAACAGACATAACGTGCGAATAAACATCATTTTATGTCCGTGATAATAGCAAAGGTATGTCTCTGTGATATCTTTTAACAGAATAATCACAATTGTGGCCAAATAAGTGTTTGCAGTTGATAGCGCAACCAGGCTGGACATTTACGTAGTTATAGGCAATAATAGATATAGATAGATAATAATAGTATGTGTTTGGTAGGCCTATTTGTAATATTCTTTTTTATATTTGGAAAATGGAATGAAGACTATAACTAACATGACTTACTGCTGAGTTATATATAAAATAAAGACATGATCTCTTTTGCAATTGTCCTTACAATTTAACAGTCCTACATTATTTAACTTGCCGTGTACCAACCAATTCATTAATTTTACCTGTTAAAATTCCTTTAAATGGCAAATACAACCGATAACATGAAGTATTCCACTGCCAGAAAGTGATTGCAGCTTCTACTAATTGACTGAAAGGTAGTTTCTGCCTCAGAATTACTTGATTTCATTCAGAAGAGTTATAATTGACAGATTATAAAACCAAAATTGTCCCCCCTTTTTTATTTCATATATAATAACATTATATTTTTTAATGACATACTGACCACCAAACCAAAAATGTCCCCGGTTTTCATTTTCAGAAATCTGGTCACCTTACTGTATACGAATATATTGCAGTCAAAACGCCTCAGGACAAACCCAACCCTTTTGCTCAAGTTGAAACTGTCAACTTCTCAACTTACACGGTCACCTCCCCTGTTCACCTCAATATGTGTTGCCCAGGGTGAATTATTATCCACTCACATCTTTTACTCTGTTCAAGATCTTAGCCATGCTATTACTACTAAAATAATTAGAATAAAAAGACAAATCAATATCTTATTCCAGGCAGTTTTCCTCAACAGGGTATATATGATAAAAGACGCACGTAGCCTAATGACGAAATTAAAGGGAAGCCGCTCGCACAAAGATTTTAAAGATTACAGGGCAGAAATGTAAAAATGATACGGTCTAATATCCCACCATGGATGGATGGGGGTAGGTGGTTGTGTGTGTGTGTGTGTGTGTGTGTGTGTGTGTGTGTGTGGCAGCAGCATAATGATTGGTATGTGAGTGAGGTTGTCAGAGCAGAGGATTTTTTTTTAAATGTGTGTGTCTGTGTGGATTGTGTGAGGAGTGTGAGTGAATGTGTGTGTGTGTTGCTATCCATGGGGGATATAGCCAGTGGATCGCTCGCAGCATCTCTAGTCCCAACGTCCCTGCGGACATGTGTATGTGTGTGTGTGTGTGTGTGTGTGTGTGTGTGTGTGTGTGTAGTGTTCAGTAGATTGGGCTGCAGAGTGAATGGGCTCATTAGCGGTAGCAGAGTAACACATGGCCTGGGGCACACACAGACACACAGCACACTCTCACTCTCTCTCTCTTACACACACACACACACACAGTCACACTCTAGACTTGCATACTAATGCTTTCAGACTGTGAACACAACTAGCCTCATTTATAAAAGATTCTTATATTCGTATGCACCAGTCTGGGCTTTACAACACATTCCAAGCAAAAGATGAACTTATGCAAAATTGATCTCGAAGCCAAAATCAACTGTTTACATGAATTATCTCCAATGTTCTGTGATGTTACAAATGCAACATTTTTTTACTAATGATTAATTAGGTGACATGTTCCCTCAAGATGTCACAGGAAGACAATAATGTACCACAATGTGTAGCCCACACAGAATGTAACCATGGAAAATGGAAAAAGACTTTATTACGCTCAGAAATTACAAAGTAGAAGGGAAGTTATTATGGACTGTTGTTCATCTGCATTGTCTCCTGTCTGTTAGAATTACCTCAGTCTAAATTACAAATTGGGAGCTGCAGGACGATGCTCTAAGCATTTCTAGGTCATGATGTGAAGACACTGCCAAGCAATACAGTGAATGAAACTCTTCCAACAGTCACTCCTGTAGCTCCGGCCCCCCTGCTGGAATGATTGACAAGGACGGAGTCTTCTGCCTCACATCCCACTTTGAAATGAGCAAAGCAGGGGAAAGATAAGCTTTCATTGATCCTGAAATTCGTAAATATTTTCTGCTCTGTCACTGACAGCCAGATGTGGTCAATTATTTTACGTTCACTATCAAATAGAGTCAAGATAGTTATATTTTGATTTTAAATTAGGGAATAAGATACATACACCACTACAGTGCACAGTGTAAGTGTCTTTCGTTTTGTCTTTGCTATGGACAGCCAAACTTTAAAGGTGCCTCAGAATGCTCATTTTCACATTCATACTTTAGGGTTTCTACTAGAAATTATGCTTTAATGTTCAAAAAACACATTATATTTCTCATACTGTCCACTGCTTCAGCACCTCTTTTAACCCTCTGTTTTAGCTCCTATATCTTTAAGACCCCCCTCTCCGAAAGCCCACTTGCCTCTGTTAGGCCAAGAGGGGCCTGGATTAGCGACACCGCGCTGAATCAAGGCCTCACTGATTACTGTACAAAAACACAACTTTATTTACTGATTTTACTGATGGAGAAAATATTGTCTGGTTTTCCCTCTGATGTCCTCCAGCTGCTCTGCCTCCACTTTTGCCGATTTACGGAGTTTATGTTACTGGTTACTTTAACTACTGCTAACAGCAGCGGCTACTATGTTAGCTACTGAGTTAGCTGTAGAACTAGCTGTCCTATTACTGATTCTGCCCTGACTGGAAGCTTGGTGCTCCGGGGTTGTGTTTGTGTTTACACCTCTAACATTACTTCAGAAGCTTTGGACCACTGGTTCAGAGCCAGCTGATAAAGAGAGCTACTGTTAGCAACAAGTAAAGCTATATGTCCATCAGGAAACTTTATAAATCACAGAGTTGAGGCAGAGCAGCCAGAGGACATCAGAGGGAAAACCAGAAAATATTTACCTTCCCTTCATAAGCATAAAAGCACTTTCTGTGAGATATGCTGCACTGCACTGTACAACCTCCAGCTGTGGCTCTGTGAACTTCTCGATGACCGCTTCTCTGGAATGTGGGCGATTCTATGTAAAGCCTTGAATATACTCTGGAGCGGACGCATACACCACGGACACCACAGACACGGACTACTTCTGTTTGTACTACTTTCAGGAGTAAAACATGGGAAGCACGCAGACGTCCGCACAGAGCCTACATGTGCCCCCTCTGATGACGAATTTTTTTGTCACACGCACCATAGCGGACCCTCGTGTACCCTCGTACCTCGTGAAGTATATTCCTTGCTTAACTTTGGGGAGCGTAAACATCCCAGATGTTACGTAAAATCTAGCGCTTGTTAGCATTCGCCCGTTTTTCGGGGATATTTTGGGTGAGTAAGATTTACATATGAAGGAGAAAACACTGGAGAGTGAGTCTCACGGTATGTCAGTTACATGCGCTTAACTCTTTTTATTCAACTATGCCAATGAAAATACAGTTTTCCATTCTACAGCACCTTTAAGTGAACCGTGTGAATTGCACTTCATACACAATATGAGCAGTGGTTAAAGAAGTGCTTTTAAACTGCTCAAGTCAAGTCAAGTTTTAGCAACAGCTGTTTCAGGAAAAAAGCTCTGATTAACTCACTGTACACCTGCTCAAAAGCAAAAGGCAGGCAAGACAAAGATAGTGACTAGTGGGTGAACGTAGCATTTTGAAGCTAAAGAGACATATATATTTCCCTGAGGGGTTGGTGCAGACACCAATAACAGAGCTAAAAGGAGAATGAATATTAGACTTATAGTGGCCAGAAACACCACTCCACAGTTTGCCCTATCAACTTTCTAAGGTAATACTACGTCAATGTTAAAAAGCCGGAAAAGAGGTAATGACACATTTTTCATTACAAGTAATGTTTTTGCAAATTGAGCTTGAAAGTACGCACATATTATCTGTAACATATCTTAAAAGTATCAAAAGTAAGAGTAATAATTATTCAGTATTACACTAATACATATACTATTACTTTTTATTGTTATAGAAATGAAATACAGTGGAGTCAAAAAAGCATAAAAGTAAAGTATAAGTGCCTCCAAATTACACTAAGAACAATGTTTTATCTCAAAGCAATATTAAAGGTTAAAGGCTTTGATACACATCAAGTTTGATAAAAACCCAATATTACAGCCAGGACAAAGCTTTGGATTTCAAAGACAAATTGCCTTATATGTTCACCGTATGTATGTTTTGGATGACTGTCAATGGTTAAATGGTTAAAAGAGGTCTAAAGAAATCTTACTCAGTGACCTTCTATCATGTATACTTGTATGATGACAAAAAGGATGTTATGTTTCATCCTTTGAACCATAATCCCAGGTGAGCGTGCAGAAGCCCTGTTCAGATGTGGAAAGATTAATGTACTAACCTACAAATAGTGTGTATAGAGGACATCTGCTGCCTAATTTCATATGGTACAGAGTTGAGTGTGTGGGTCCAGGCTGGTGACTGGGGTTATCATGTGGGCACCTGTCGTCACAGATGCTTCTGTGAATTAGAGCCTCACCTGCAGAAAGCTTAACAGTGGTTGTATTTGCAATAACCTTCAAACGTTACTAATCCTAGAAAGAATCTTTGATCCGCACACAAACACTTCAACAGCACCAGGTAACCTTAGCCTCTTCATCTTTTAGATTTAAGGTGATATTGACTAAAATAATAGATCTGTATACACAGCTGGGATATACAAAATGTTAACACATTTGCTACCTTTTCTTGTACCACAATAGATATGCAATTGAGATAAATAAATCACGTTACAACACAGAGTTTGTCTTACCTTACGGCTGTGCCTCTGGCTTTGGGCTTGTCAGACACCTGTCAATACACATACACAGAAACGTTATATTAATATATGCAGTGTAAAATTAAAGTGCAATTTTATTTTTGCTTTGACTGAGCTCAAATGCCAATGATTAAAGGATGCAGAACACATTTTCGCAGACAGAATTTTACCCTGATCTGTTTCCATAGATTGTGATTGTTTCTATAGATTGTGGTATAATGAATCTGTCTGTGAGACAACGGCGTAAATGACAAACATGACGGATGTTGGAGCTTCTTGTCTGACTGGTCCTGTTTATGTTATATGGCGAATGTGAGGCTGTTTGATGAAGCCATGATAGACACCGAAGGTGATGAAACAAAGATCTGCGTTTCTTGATCCTCTAATAGTTTCATTTGCTAAATCTCTTGACAGTTTACAATATCAATTAATTGATTAGCTTATTAGCATGATACGATTAATCAGGATTACATTACATTAGGTAGACCAACTATAACTACTTTGTCAATGCCAAATCTTCATGTTATTAACCATTAATATTAAAAATAAAAATGTATATGTACCAGTGAAACTATTTTCTTCTACTGCTACTAATAATATTAATACGTGGCTATACGCTGCTGTTTCTTTATTCAAGAGTGTGGTCTTTCAATGACTTATTGATTTCACATTCAGATGTTGCTTTCCCTCAAACCCCTGCCCTTGCAGTCAGACAGCCCCTGCTTGTGTTTACATTTGTTCTGCCTCTGCTCAAACTGTGTCTATTTGTGTGTGCTTGCACTCAGATATATTTTTGCTTGCACAGATTTCCTGGTCTCCAGCTTCAGCTCTTCTGCTGACGCTCAGGCTGCATCTGTGCGCTCGTGAAAAGTTTGCTCTCAGATTTCTGTTCTGCGCTCAGATTTTTTGTGCAGTAGCCTCCAGCCAGGTGTAGTGTTGACCAATGAAATGATACCTGACTTGCTGAGGTGCCCCTTTCGGGCGGTTACTCCCAGGTTCATCCCCTCTCACCCTTCACGGCTTTATTATATACTACCCTTGCTTTCTTTACAACTTTTGAAATATATGATATACCAGTGCCCATACTTTGTACATTTTTTGATTTCCTTACTTTTTATATATTTCTATTTCTATTTATGTTCATGTGTACTGTAAGCACCAATTTATACCTAGGCAAATTCCTCGTATGTAAAAATGTACCTGGCAATAATCTGATTCTGATTCTACTTTTTACTATAATAGCTACATACTGTATAATACTAGCTTTTTACTTCCTTCAAGTTGAATTGATCCGTGACAAAATTGGCTTTTAAGTGTTACGGTATGGGAACACTGTTGCTAGGCAACTAACAACAGTGTTCCAGTATATTTTGAGGATGAAGTCGTAATTTTTCAAGAAAAGGGTAAAAAAAAAAAGAAAAGAAAAGAAAAAAGTTATTTTTCCAGAAAATAATTGTTTCTTTGAGAAAAAAGTAAAATGAAACAAAGCCTTAATATTTAGAGAAAAAAAGTCTCTTCTTACCAAGGTTAGTTAAGTACTTTACAGGGAATAAAAACTGCAATATAAATCATAGACCGTACTAATTGATACAACTTGAAGACACTACCCAGCTTTTCCTTTTCAACCTCTTAAACCTCAACCCTTCTGAAGCTCACTTGTCCTCCCTCAATCTGCTCTTTTTCTCTTCCTCTCTTATTTCTTTATGAGAAGTGGGTTTCCTTTCATTCAAATGAGAGAAAAACCTCTCTATTTTCTCTTTATCTACTCTTCCTTTATCCCCTTCTTCGCTTGTTTCCTCCCTGCCCCTCCGTCTTCACCCCAGCCTCTGTTCATTTCTATTCATACTTCCCCTCCTTTCAGTAAAAGAATGGGGTGATTAAGTTTGCTAGTGAAGCCTTTCCTCCCTCCCATTCTCCCCTCTCATCCTCTTTTCCTCCCTCTGTCAGCTCCGAGTCAATTTTGTACATGACTACATCAATTACAATAACAAAACAAAAACAGTAAACTCAATTTCTGAAAGTTTCAGCAATTAATTCATCTTCAAGCACTGAACCCCTACAATTACGATGAATTACTCAAACAAAAACAGAACCTTTTCCTCGCCTCTGGCTTGTTGTTTCTATCTCTCTCTCTTCAGAAATAAGGTGATTAACTGGACCAGTGAAGTTTCTGATAGATCGATGCATAGCTGCAGGCTGGAACAACAAACCTCCTCAGATCTTTGGCTTTGGAAGACTTGCAGGGCTCATGGAGAGGATCTATGTGTGAGTATATATTTAGCCAGCTGGTGGCTTTACTTGGATTTAAATAAAGAACAACCTAACCTGTATTTATTCACACAATCTCCTCTGTTACAACACGGCTGTAAGTATTGTTCCTGACAAAGACGACAAGCCTTCTGACCCAAAGCCAATCCGAACCTTAAAGCTTTAGAAAGCACTCTTTATATGACTTGTGTTTATTTGTAAGATCTCCATATACTTTTCTCCATTCTTTCTCTTGTGGGTGCAAGACGTCACAGTGTTTCACATCAGGCCTGGTGATACAGTTTTAACAAGGCTTTAAACACCCCCGCACCATCTTGAACAGTGGCTGAACAATTCATTCTATGCTTGTCTATACGCTGTCGCTTTACTTTGCGTGAGAGACTTTATAAAGCATTTCTAACACCTGAACACCGGTGTTCAAAATCCTGGATTACTGATGCAACTCTTGCACAGAGGTTGCACTGCTGATAAACAGCAGCTACTGGATTTTCACAAGTGCAAACAAAGAGGCTCTATATCCCGAATTTTACCATCTTTCCATCGGTTGCCAGTTGGATTTAATTCAGCTAGCTCACTGAAGACTTTTATATTGCCATTTACATCTGGCTGTGAACAGAAATAATATTAGCCTTTAGAATGGTATGCACATCTTTCATCTTTTAGAGCCAAATTACATATTCATAAATGATTAGATATAAAAAGTGTTTTAATTTCTCACATGTCAACCAAGATTTCTCTATTTTCTCGCCTGCCTTTAAACTCAAATAGTCACTTTCGCCCCTTCCATATACTCGATTGATCGAGTATACTTCCATTGATCGATGCTATTCTGTACCCTACACGCACTTGTGTTTGCTGTACTTTGTGCTGACCGTCTAGTTTGCTCTGACCATCTGTCACAAGTTTTCCCTGTTTCAAGGTCAATTAGTTGCCTCTGCACTCTGCTTTTTTTGTCTGGATCCGTTCTGCTGCAAATTCTCTAGTAGACTGTGTACAACCTGCTGTTCTCTGTTTGACATAACACAACCTGAGAGCCCAGTGATCTGAGACGCAATGCTAGACTGGTCATTACCACAACAATATTGAAACGATAAGATAGCTATCCAGCATTGTAGCAGCCTTCCAGCAGCTGCTGATTATACAGACAATATAGCAAACTGCATGATAAGCACAACATCAAAAATATAAATAAATCAAAGCATAATTATTCCAACTTCTTTAATTAGGGTGGTGCATCACTTTGACCCTTACCCTGGTGTCCTGGACTCCTCCACACATGCTTCACTTTCACAGATTTTCCTTATTTAAGAAACATTCGCAACTGCACATTTAAACCAACTCAAACTGTGATTTGAGGTCAATTGTAACTACATGCTTTAGTTGCATAATGGTAAGTTGCCATTGGTTAAAAGTCTGAGTTTATGACCATTTTCATGCAGATTCCACATGTCCACTTTACATTCAGTGTTTCTCCCCAAGGCGCACTGTGTGCATCCTTAAGGCTTAATAAATATGATAAAAGTATTTTCTTCCACATAAAACACATCGACAAATCAGACCTTTTGATCATATTTTGGTCCTGCATTGTTTACATCTATGTTTGCAAGCTAGCAGTCTACTTCATTTATTTTTCCTGATGTGTTACCGCCACAAACGATTCATCAATGGAATACCTTTCACTACATTGTCACATTTTGCGGTCCTACATCAAGGATACAGATATATGCCCCGGCTCGCCAAAATTAAGATTCACTCCACTATTGTCAAAGGAAATTATTGCATTTTTATGAAATTTAATATGTAAGTAGTACATATTATAATAAGTAACATATTGTAATAAGTGTCAGGGACAACGAGCAGTGGCACTACATCATATCACAAAGGCCTCATGTGCTCTGTGCTTTTCCTACTATGAGGAGTCAAAATATTTGATGTAAAGGACGATAGAGTTTGCATTAAGTTAAAGTTAGTTGAAAGTTGGTAGTGACCAAATGGTTTTATATCATCAATGGCTTTGGTTAGACGTGATTGGCTGCGCACAGCACTTAGCACCTCTGCTAATGAGTTTCCTACGGCAAACCCTGAATGCTATTATGTTTATTAGCTATAACTGCTTTTACCCAAGACATTTGTCTCAAAGCTACACAGCTGAAAACAGATCTCCTGTGACATTTTTTCAAGTTTATTGTTGTATGACATGTACAACAGTAAATATACTGCACACGTATGGAAAGCTGTCTAAATATATTCACATCTAGCTGACTGTGCCACAGTGTTTAGTGGACATGGCCTTGTTCCCCAGTGTGCTAGACATTTTCACCAGCTGCAACTGTATTTTTATATAAAGAGAGAGCTTTTAAGCTTGACTTTGCTCTGACCGAGGTGATCTGTCATCACAAGCTCGCAGAGAGAAACGAGAGAAATGCAGGGAGATAGAGAGACAGTCCTGCAGAGGTAAAATGGGTTGCTGTTTGTCAGTTTCTAAAGTCATTAGGAACATCTCTCTCTCTTTCCTATCTCTCGTTTCCTTTTCTCTTTTCCCTCTTTCTTCCATCCCTCCTTCCTCTGCTCTTTCAATTCCCTCCTCTCCTCTGTCTCTTTGCTCTGTGCCAAAAACATATTCATCATACTCCTCTGTTGCCCTCACAGCGCTGTGCCACAGCATACTAATGACAGTGTGTGTCTGTGTCTGTGTGTGTGTGTGTGTGTGTGTGTGTGTGAGAGAGAGAGACTGTCAGCATGTGTTTTTATTTATGTGTTTGCTGGCGTAAATGCTTGTGAGTATAAATCGGCTTGTGTACACTCTATGTGCTTGTGTGTATGGGTGAAATGTGTGTAACACACGCACATCTGTGTATTTGATTAAGAATGTATGTGTGTGTGTTGTGTTTTACTTCAGGCTATAAAAGCTTGATAATACACCATGCACTCATTTGCTATAAGCCTGTTAACAGCATGCACAGAAAAATGCCACTGAATTCATCTCAGCCTCTCTCTCTCTCTTCGTCGCTCTCATTCTGTCTCTTTGTCTCTCGCTCGGTCATCTTGTTTTTCCTTCCATCTTTCCCTCTCTTTATCTTCCACTCCTGTCTGCATTGTTATCTGTCTGTCTCGTCTGTCGTTGTCTTATTCCCTTTTTTCTCACTTTCCTCTCTGTTTATTTTGATCACTCTCCATGTCTGTCTTGCACGGTCATCCAAAGAGAAAGAGATTGACAACAAGATAAAAACAGAGAGACAGAGTGTGTGTTGGAGAGACTTAAAGGAATAGTTAGGGTTTTTGAAGTGGGGCTGTATGAGGTACTTGTCCAAAGTCAGTGTACCTGCAGCAGAGATAGGCACACACAGTGACTTCAGATTTGACTTGAGACTCGTCCTCAAAAGACTTCTGGATTCGTGCACAATGTTTATTTTTAGGAAATGTCTGATGAGCTTGCTGTTATTCCCCTCCCTTCGTTATCTATAACCTGCCTACGTAACACATACAACGGATCTGCTGCGCACGGCCAGCTGCTGTGCCATTCATCATATTCTTTGGCCTTAAAACTTCATACAACAAGGCCCAAACAAAGAAGCACTGAACGCAAAATAGGTTAGTAACCTGAGGTTAGTTAACATGTTTAGCTCAGCATTGGCCAATTAACGTTAGCTTGCTTCTTCCTTTAGTTGCGACCTACGGGAGGTTAACTCCAACTGTCGTTTGCTATGCAGTCTTCTAAGCAGCCTGGATACAGCCATGGATACAACACACATTGTAACCACGAGTGACTTGAGACTGGACTTGGACTCTAGCTCAAAGACTTGAGACTGGACTTGGACTCTAGCTCAAAGACTTGAGACTGGACTTGGACTCTAGCTCAAAGACTTGAGACTTGACTTGGACTTAAGCTCAAAGACTTGTGAGCATCTCTGACCTGCAGTAGGCCATATAGCGGTCAGCGCGTCTCCAGTTTGGAGAAGCAGAGTTGTAGCTCTGAGCAGCTGATATCCAGCGACGTTATACAGTACGCAGCCAAGTTGAGCTTACGCAGAGGAACACAGAAGTTCTATGGTTGAGAAAATGTAGTTCTAAAGGAAATGGCTGTTTGACAGCAAAGTAAAGCTGTGAAAATATTAAAAACATAGCATACACTTGAGATGATTTTGATTATTTTGGTGGGCCTTCTTTAAGGTGGCTAATATACATAATGCTGCTGACCCTGTCCACAGCAGGACATTGCTTAGCTTCAGTGCTTGTAAAACTCTCTGCTTCTTCAAACTGGGGACTGACTAAGTACCTCATACTTCAAAAAAACAAAAAAGAATAATTAATTTGTGGCGTTAGTCCCCCTAACACCACAAATGAATAGACAGTGCAATGACTGTGTCTTGTCATCACAGTGAGGTTGCCAAGTTTGGTAACATTGTGCCCGTACAGAGACAAAAACCTGTGCAAAATTATTTATTAATTCTTAAAAGAAAAACTACAGTAAATTAAAACCTTGGTTATATTTTTGTAGCTTCGCCAATCAGTTCTGTCAGTTATGATAACATCGTGCTCACCAAAGTTACCGTTGAGTTAGCAACATTGCAAAAAAAAGGAAAGTGTAACGCGACACAGGTTGGAAACAGCCGACAATTGAGTCAAATTTGTCAATATAAGGAAAAATCACAACTAAGTATACCTGAAATGTCAGTAACCACCCCTCATTACACAGGAAAACCTCGAGGATGCATAACTCTGATATGTACGGTAGGTAAAAGTTGAACCAGGATGTTGGTCTGTAAACTGTAAGGGATGTTTGCAACAGACAGTTTGGGTAATAATTTTACATGTTGTTTACATTTCCAATTGTGTGAATGCTCATGTTTTTTTGGGCTTAAATTTATCGATGTCCTAGACCTGAGCCATTTCATTGGTGAATCCTTTGTTGTCCTTTAAAGTCACAGTGAAGCGGAAGTTCGAGGGTCTTATCTGTGAAACGGAATATGTCAGAGTATAGCTACAAGAGGAATTTAAATTAATTTTGATTTGATTTGACTTCTTAAAAGGGTGTGTGGCTTAGTGGACATAGTGATACGCCCACCCAATTTTAAGATGAGTCGTCAAAAATATTTTAATGTTTTACAGTAAGTAAATAAAACATTTAAAATTTATATTTTTAACGTATATTTGGTAGATACCAAGAGATACTTTTCACTGTCTTTAAGGAAAGATAAAGGCATTGTGATCCAGCAGGAAATAGAGCAAGAGAAAAAAAACGAAGATGCATTTCTGACAGAAAAGGGCAATAAAGAGAGATAAAGATATAAAGAATTAAAATTAATTGTATCCAATCCATCTTGTCTATTCATCCTAATACTAAGAGTAATCACATCTAACCCCCATGATTAAGGAAGCCACTTGCTACACTTCTGAATGTACGCTAACTATCTGTAATTAACAGATCTACTTTCAGCATAATTATAATAACTAAAACCACTATAAATGACCTGCCATCATTTATAATTATAATATCTGCCATTATAGTAATTATACAATCAGAAGGCCAGTTAAAAGGGGATGAGAGGAATTGGTATCTTTTCATTAACAGAAAATATCTCACGGACTCTTTGATGAGCGCTGATATCAGTCTGCACAGTGGGGGGAGGGGACCGCAGCATGACCCCCACTGACTGCTTTGAACTCATCCCTGGCATCATTAGTGCATGATGATAGTGATTAGAGGAGAGAGGGCCACCATGCCAATTTTCATACTGATAAACAAGACAAGAAGAGCAGGACAACTGCATCGCTCATATGCCCCGGCGGGACAAACCCGACTGAACTAAACGTACAGAAACACCCCTTACGGGCAAAAAAAACAACATGATGCACAGTCACTCCAAGGTCTGTCAGTATCAGACCAATGGTGCAGTAGGTATGTCCTTTCAAAGTTTAATATTGTGACCTGAAGTGATAGAGCCTGAAGAGTGCCACCTGAATAACTATAGACTTTAAGCATGTTTAATTCAAATGATTTAATAATTTAAAAAAAGCTATCACGACTTGATGAATTGAATTTGCATTTAAATGATTCTTTACAAAACCTAAAGGAAGAATAATAATAGTAAATTGTTAATAAAAGGAGAAATCTGAGAGCTCCAACTGCTGTTACTCTGTGGGTTAGAATTTATTTGTAGGTGACACAATGATTATAGTAAAAAAAACACAAAAAACAATATGTAAGTAAGTAACAGGCTCCATACACACACATCCTTCCATAATTGAATTCAGACCAGTGGTGCATATTACCTGAGCTGTCATGTTTGACAGATGAATGGAAACAGCTTGCTCTGTGGTCTTTATCCCCTACGTGGTTCACATATTGTATGTATAACACTAATAAGTAATTACTGTTATAAATAACTAGCTCTTTGCAACATCAACAAAGCAATTATTATGAAAGTCACAACTGGAAGTCCTGCCTTGGTGTCTCTGAGTTGTGTGACATTTAGGGACCACATTCAAAGGGAATATAAACACTTGTACATCAAGTTCAGAACGTTTATAAAGCCTTTCCAAGTGGGTAAACTGTACAATAAGCTCATTTATGGGAAAGTATTGCTTTGATTGCTACAAAGTATACACTTCGACCGGCTAGTGTAAACTCACAGCCCTTCAAGATAGTTCATGGAACTGATTGGTAGTTAAAAAGTACTTTTAAGAAAGAGGAGCCCTATTCCATAGTATTTATACAGTGAAACTCAAGCCGTTACAGCCTAAACCTTTTACGACTTCAGTGGAATCACATTACTGGAATTTTTGGCCAGAGGTTTTATGTAGTTTTAAAGCACTTTGTTTCTTAGCTGTCTGTGATATAATGATTTGGTCGCTTTTTGGTTTGACATGTCAACGTGTTATCACGCAAGAAGTTGTGGCATCCGCTTAGACTAAACGAAGAAAATAGCAATGTGCAGGTAGGTTTTTTAGTGCAGATTATCGATACCTAGCAACTGCAAAGAATTTAAATATGTGCAAGTGCCCCCTTTTGATTGTTATTACTATTCTTACCACATTTTACCTGTTAACCCATTCAGTAGCAGCAGAAAGCTGGTGTTCTGCCCAGTGTTTAGGTGAGGCTTGCACATGAACCGACTGTTCGGTGTTTCTCGCTGTCAGTCAACTTATCAACAGCTTGGCATACCCTGGTGGCCTGAGGGTTAAGGTGCTGATGACCCTTCACTGCAACGTTTGTGTCCAGCCCATCGACCGTTGTTGCATCTCTCTCTCCCTTTTTCTCCTTTTATCTCTCTACTGTCAGCTGTCTAATAAAGCCATGTGCCCCGTTCTCCATAATGGGAGAAGAGTTCACTAAATAGTTGCCTGTTATTAGTTATGATGCTTTTGTTCTTTTCAACTTTATACATCTACTCCACTACAGAGGAAACTGACCACTGCTAAGCCACACCTCCCGTAGTTACTGTTGGTGAGTTTGACAAACTGTCTGACCTGTCGGATATATCACAGCGCTGCCACTGTCTTAACTGCTCTCCCTGGAGAAATGCTGTCTAATTTTTGGAAAAATGAAAAAAGCGATCTCAGAAAGGAGACTGAAAGATTTGTATTATACATTTGAAGGTTGTATTCAGGCTGTCAAACTGACATGAAATTATTAAAGACAGAAGCTAAAGCCTGCCGATCATAGAGTAAAAGTGAACCACTGCATCACCTGAGACAACGATATTAAGGATCAAATATGTTCCTGTAGAGCTGGGTAGGTCTCTTTTCACTGTTACAATCATTAAAAAGCAGAACAGTAGGGCTTTATAACTTTACATTCAGTAGTAATTTCGCTAGCGTTAGCAAACTAACACTACATTAGCAACAATCCACAGCCGACGTTTTACTGGATTGTTTTAGATTTTGGAAAGTGAATCAATCGTACTTCTCCTTTCAACCTCTCTGGGTAGCCACTGTGACTATTACAAGTGACCCTGGAACAGCTTTGACCATACGTTGGGGAAAAAACAGCAAAAAACAAGCTAGACTCCTTTTGCATACAAGTCAATGGAGCGCAGCCATGAAAGTGTCAGACCTCAGCGAGTCCTATACTGCGCTTTGATTGGTCAGCTGTATATTCGGGGCGTGGCTTTGCAAAGGGTCAATTATTGGAGATTTTATTCCACTTTATTCCATTTGTCTTCCAGCTTTAGTTACTAGATGCTATTCCGATTACTAATTTCATACCTTGTATGGGTTAAGAAAATTCTACTCCCTCCCCCAGGACAGCGACACCACATACATCTGATATAATGATTTGCTGTAGATTAAACTGTCCAACCGTATATAAAGAGTTGAAATGATCAGTGCGGTATTGCTACTTTTACTTAAGTAAAGTCCACTACTGAGTTTAGTAACTTACTTTGACCTAAGTAAAGGATTTTACTTTCAGTTTGGGCTGTACTGATTTCTGGACAGATGAATGAATCAGTAAATGTCACAAAGATGAATTTAATCTAATGTATGTGAATGCATAACTGATTGGAGGACAGGTGGAGGGAAAGCTGGAGCGAGGGATGATTTGCATAGATACGGACTGCATGGGGGCGCTCACCTTTTGTTCGGCTTCTTCCTCATCGCTGCTGATCTTCAGGTCATCCTCCAACATTCTGCACAGAGACAAAGGGACACGTGTTATTGCAGCCATGAACTCCTTTCTGCTTGTATTCCCTTTGAGGAGCCTTTCTGGCAAATGCATTAATTACACGGCAGAAACAGCGCTGGGTCATGTTAGGGAATGAGGAAGTGGACAGTGCACGTCGCTGCTACAAACCTACCAGATGTTCAGCTTTTATAGCTTGGAGAGGAAAGCCAGATTGTTTTTTCACCTGGAAACTTTCTGTCTGACAACCGCTGACCAACAGCCAAGAATTCCTTGGAAACAGAGAGGACGTGCTCGACTGAGATCAGTCCCTCAGTCAGGATTGTACGCAGATATTTTGGGGGCCTTCTAATCAGAAAAAGGACCTGCTTGTTGCCCTGTGTCCTTCATTATTTCTGCCTTCTCCCCACACTAGAGATGAAATTCTAATAATATAGATGTATAGAGGCTATAAAACAGATATACAAGACACAGTCGATAACATGACCTCCCTCATAGCATCACCTGCTCCTTACCACACAAATTATTCAGTATTTATGTGCTGTGCATTGGCAAGTTCCTGTGTTTTATTGCTTTATATAAACCCTCCACACAAACTACCGTTATTTTAAGCTGGCACTGCTATTGTTATGACAGGAGAATCCCCTAAAGGGATTCTTACTGCCTCACGAACCACTCTTGTCAGTGCTTGCACCGCTAAAAAACACTCCCCAGTGTTGTGGTGTTTTCAGAAGGGACCGTACGAGTCGTGAATAACTGAGGCACAATAAGAAACAGGTTTGCAGATAAGCACGCGGCGATGATAGATATGTTTGAATGAATGAATAATGGATTCATGTTTTATTTCATAAGAAGGGACAGATGGAGAGAGGGAGATAGTGAGTGAGATGGAGATGATAATGATGGAGAAGGGGAGCGAGTGATGGGGGGATAGAGAGAGGGAGATGGAGGCTAAATAGAGAGGGAGGAAAGGAAGCATGGAGGGGGAAAGGAATAAAACGCAAGAGAGAGTGGGAGCATCTATGAGGACAGACGCAGTCAGTTATAAATGAGTTATGGACTAAAGCATCCATGACACGCAGAGCTTAGAAAGCACAGCACCAAGTTTCTACAAGGCTCTTAATTGCCTTCATAAAATGGAGTCTTTTTTATTTCTTAAAATAAAGCGCTAGTAGAGCTCCATTACTTGCAGAAGTTTGTCTGAGAGGATGTTAATATTTTCCAAAGCTAAATCAAAGCCACACTCAGCTAATGACTAATTGCTCAACACTCTGATGTAGACAATTTCAAATGCACATGTACTCAGACTGCAAAACACTTGAGTAACTAACTAAGCCGAACAAGTGTCCTGCCAATGTCCCTGTATTACTGTCCACTATCACCTTATTCAGACCAGCTCACAGCCTTAATTCTGTCCCTTTCGGCCTCTTGTCCTGCTGGGTTTAACTTGAGAATGTGTCATTTCTTGGCTCCATTTTGGCACTAAGCCAACATTCACCTTTGATCTTCCTTTAATGTTTAATGTTTAATGTTCTATACGCGATGCTCTTCCCATTGCTTTTTAAGGTGGTCCTTTACTGCTCGTGCAAACCTCCCAGTTTATCAGGTATTTAAAAGCTATGCCAAAAATGGGAAACACATACTGTAACTTGTTGCATGTCAGTAGGTAAGTGTTTCCCCTGGGGGTTGGGACAAAAAAAAGATTTCTGCTGCACCTAATTAACCTTTTTCAGACTGCCTTGTTTGAAAGACATATGCAAACAGTGATGAGGGGTCGAGAGTAGACAGTTTCATTTTAAGATGTCACAAGCTGAAAAGGTTTAGGTACATAAATGCAAAAACCTAGTAGTTGGAGGCCGAATACTACCAAAGTTCAACATTCAGCAATCTTTAGAGGTCTTCTTGCAATTCTTCCATATTTTCTATTACAATGTTTTGTGTTTGACAACACAAAGAGCAAGATTGCTATGTTTGAAGCTATGTGATCTGATTTTTGCTTTCAGTGTGAGGCTTCATTGGCTATTCTCTTTCATATTGTGTGTTATTATTGAGGGAAAAGATGTACTGTAAAAAAATCTATCCCTGTTTACACCTGAATGCATTAGAAAACTTCAAGAGTGCACGCCAGGTGTGTCTGGGGTTTTCAGTACCAAGACGGTGGTTCACTTCTTACCGGGGGTAACGGCTAACCTGCTCCAGAGCAGGGTATGTTCCAGATCAGAGATTGACTCTATAAAAACGCCGCCAACTGACCAATCAGCTCTCTTGGAAAATTACATATAGGAGATCCCACAGACTGTTTTATGGGCTGCTTTATGTTTGCTGCGGTGATGTGGAGAACTATAGACTATAGAAGACTATAGAATATCATCCTACAAAGACCAATAAAAAGCCTTAGGCTATTGTAGGCCTACAGGTTTTTACAGTAAGCCTACTTATGCTTTGATGTGTTTTATATTTTTATTTGCTCCCAGTCCGTTTCAAACAGTCTGTCGCAGTCGTTAAAGTAAATGGGTTTCATTTTTCTTATGTTAGGCTGAATATTATGAGCAGTTTGGTGGGGATATTGAAACACTAAATTTTGATATGAACATAGGCTTTTTATTTGAGGTTATAACAATCATTCCTACTCCCACTATACCATCCCAATAACACTTTGGCTGCTTATTGTCCTTTTGTCCTCCTCTGACCAGTCACCTGCTACTTGGTGGTGACGAAGCATCAGAGTTAACATGGTTTGATGGTATTCTTTACACACTGAGCAAAACAGAGAACCCATAACCCGTAGTCTTGTGCTTTCTCGTCCCTCTCCTCTCTCCTTCTATCACTTTCTTCAGGTGTTTCTGGCTCTGGAGCTGTGGAGTCTGGATCTGTGGTTGCGAGTCACCTGCTGCCACCATGTTCCTGCTCAACACCCTTTGCTTCAATTGTTATTTCTAGTCCTATTATTTTTATATTATCATTAACATTACTATAATTATCTGTGCCATTATTCATTTTAATTCTTCAGCACTACTGTCAGTGACAATAAAAAGTAGAACCCAGGAGTTCTCTGGGTTTCTGTTGCTGCCAGCAGGTGAGACAACCACACTGTAGACTGAGCAAACACAAAAGCTGCTTCCACTAGACACTCCACTGCTTCCACATCTTCTGCTCTGTTACATGCATGCAGTTGTCTCAATATCATGTGATTGGATCAGAGCTTAATGAAACTCCTACAGCAGGAGGGTATAGTATTCAGCTGGATACAGTAATGAAACACCACAAGTACTCTTGCTTTTGTTATGGCTAATGTGGCATTAAGGTACAGAGCCTCTTTGAGAGGGATTACGGTTGGATGAGTTTTCTGTAATGGTCAGACATAGTAAACATTCAGCAACATTTTACGCTGTTGAGCATCACAGTAAAAGTAGAGAATAGCCTAATGGCTGCAATAAACTAGGCATTGTTTTTAACCAATAACAATTATTTCACCCTAATAAACAAAGCAGCATTTATGCATGAATACAAGATGGGGGGAATGACACCTCAGGGCAAACAATAGTAATCAAAAGGAATAGGCTTATCAGCTTTGGCAGCAAAGCAGTGTAATAAGCCACAAAAAGCACTACAGCTCCAGCAGACATCATCCTAATAGAGATGTAATTAACCATTTAACTACATATCCAAAGAGGAAAAAATAAGAGTTTACATGCTGACCTGGAACTTTAATCAAACAAGCTAAATTACTGCTAACTCTAGATTGCCTCGACATCTTCTAAACTTGCAGGATTTTTGCATCATCTTCTGACCAACAAGTTTTTCTCATTTTCAAAAGCCCCTTTTTGACACCACGCTTGCCACATTTTCTCTCCTTTTTTAAATTAGCTTTCATCAGATGCATAAATAATTCATTGCACTTGAAAACTCTCATTAGAGGTAGTAACACAGGAGTTGTCATATTGAACTCATTTTTAAGGGATATTGTGACAGTGGAGCAAAAAACCTCACGCCCAGATGAATGAAGAAATTAAACAAGAAGTAGCAAAACATTTGAAGGAAAGCAAAAACTACTTAAGTCACACTTGTGTCTGCAAGTGGATTAAGATAATATTCTGATTGATACATTGTAACAGTTCCCCCAGTTTCTCCAGTCCTTTGATGGCAGAGAGATGTAGACAAAAGCAGGTTTCTCATTTCTTGTTGATGACTATACAGTTTTGCTAGCTAAAATGACAGCTGTGACTAGCAGATTTTATCAGCGGTAACTTGCTAATTAAGCTAATGTTTGCAGCATGAGTAGCAAAAACAGGCTCTGGCTGACTTTTTAGTTTCCAGGTGACATTTTAAAATGTGCACTCGATGGCTACACACAGGTAGTACTAAAGCTATATATCTGAGAAGAAAAGTCCGCTTTCTCACCAGTTTATGATACATGTGATCATCATCCAGCATCCTTTGCACTATGCTCCATCATACTGTGTACATGTGTACCTGTACATCATATCCACCTTCAACATGTACATAATGAGGATAATAGTTTACTCTTGCATCCTTTGCACTCTGATCACTGCACTATTTGTCAATATGTCTATATTGTTTTGTTCATAGTGTGTATATTAGTGTTGTCTACTCTGTAGTTTGTGTCTGATTTCATTTTATTATAATTATATTATTATTTTATTATTGTATAAGTAAGCACATCGTGAGCAATGTACAATCCTGAGTCAAATTCCTCGTATGTGTACACATACCTGGCAATAAAACTGATTCTGATTCTGATTCTGATCATGACATGGAAGTAAAAGAGCAGTATTGTTCTTGTAATGTTACTGCGTTGTTCAGTAAGGAACTGTAAATGTAAAATCAGACTCTTATTTCATTCTAACATAACTGTTAGACCAAAATGTTTGGCTAACATAAAGCTATCTTGGATAACACATTTGGCTGGAGTTGCTGGAGTGCAAAATTCCCCAAATCCAATAAAGATCAGGACAGAGCTGCTAACGTTACACTCTGATTTAGTAGCGTCCGGCACCAGCTTTCAAACAGTGGGAAAATAATACACAGCAGATTTACTATTTTATTTTTATTTTGCCTCACCTACAACCCCCACAAAATGTAGTTAGCTAATAACACTCCTAGCTCTTGGAAGTAAAGCTGGGTCTGGTTACTTCTGTTAGTAGCAAGCTAGTTAGTTAGACACGCATATTTTTGCAGCTTACATTTGAGCATTTTTCATGCTGTTTAATCAATTTATTATAGTTTTCCTCTTGTGTTTTTTATTTTGGAAAGACTTAAGGCCTTGCCACTACAGTTACTAAGCTATGATTAGACAATCACTGGACAGAACTATCAGTTTCTAAAACAAAAATTATTAAGCTTGTTGTGGTGAGGCACAGGATAAACCAGAGTCATCGCTATCGCAACCTGCCATGGATCCTGTGGTACAGCTCTGTGAGTGAAGTGGAGTGGGCTGCAGCCAGAGATGTTGCAATATGTTCCTGGCTCACGGTAAATTAATGTAGCTGCACTTTCCCGCTCTGATCCACACAATCTTTTTTCCTCCTACTAGCAGTGAATTTCATCCACGAGTCAAGCTTAATTTTACCTTGAGGCAAATGCAGCAGCAGTGGGTCAAAAACTCCCTGTGTGTGTGTGTGTGTGTGTGTGAGTGTGTGCGTGTCAGAGAGCAAGATACTCACGACTTTTGTGGTGCAGTTGGAGGTTTAGCAGCAGGCTTGTTAGCTGATACAGTACATCGCTCTGCAATACAACAGAGGACATTCGAGCATCACTGTTTTGCATGTGTCTTGGGTTGTTAGTACTTACTGTTTGACAAGGAGCCAGGCTGAAATCACTGCAGATGTGTAATGCTTTTGTCACATTGGAAAACATGACACTCTGCTCCAGTGTTATTTAATTAGTGTGCGTGAGTGTGTGTGTGTGTGTGTATGTGTGTGTGTGTGTGTGTGTGTTTGCTTGAGAACAGGAGGTTGGATAAAAACACAAAGCAAATACCCATTTACAATAACATTTAAACTGAAATGCCACAGCCTGACAAAATCTTGAGGTTGTGGTTTATTTTCCAAATGGATATACTGACAGAACCCTTTCACTGTATCTTAAATTCTAGTCTGGGGTATTTCTTCTTTTCATATCAGAGAGAAAAACCCTGCCAGTGGGGGAATATTTCAGTTTTATATACATCACAAACATATCAAAACACTACAAGATGAGGGTTAACAAAAGAGCACCAGTTCAGAGG
>NC_060168.1:7870049-7870808 GCF_021292245.1 Micropterus dolomieu | reverse complement strand
TGTGTGTGTGTGTGTGTGTGTGAGTGTGTGCGTGTCAGAGAGCAAGATACTCACGACTTTTGTGGTGCAGTTGGAGGTTTAGCAGCAGGCTTGTTAGCTGATACAGTACATCGCTCTGCAATACAACAGAGGACATTCGAGCATCACTGTTTTGCATGTGTCTTGGGTTGTTAGTACTTACTGTTTGACAAGGAGCCAGGCTGAAATCACTGCAGATGTGTAATGCTTTTGTCACATTGGAAAACATGACACTCTGCTCCAGTGTTATTTAATTAGTGTGCGTGAGTGTGTGTGTGTGTGTGTGTGTATGTGTGTGTGTGTGTGTGTTTGCTTGAGAACAGGAGGTTGGATAAAAACACAAAGCAAATACCCATTTACAATAACATTTAAACTGAAATGCCACAGCCTGACAAAATCTTGAGGTTGTGGTTTATTTTCCAAATGGATATACTGACAGAACCCTTTCACTGTATCTTAAATTCTAGTCTGGGGTATTTCTTCTTTTCATATCAGAGAGAAAAACCCTGCCAGTGGGGGAATATTTCAGTTTTATATACATCACAAACATATCAAAACACTACAAGATGAGGGTTAACAAAAGAGCACCAGTTCAGAGGTGCTTTTGATGATCTGATGCCAACACAGAAAGTCAAAACTACAGTAATGTACCACATGCAGTATTGGGCAATATAATTATATATATATATATATATATATATATATATATATATATATATATATATATATATATATATATAT
>NC_060168.1:7784474-7870029 GCF_021292245.1 Micropterus dolomieu | reverse complement strand
ATCACTGCAGATGTGTAATGCTTTTGTCACATTGGAAAACATGACACTCTGCTCCAGTGTTATTTAATTAGTGTGCGTGAGTGTGTGTGTGTGTGTGTGTGTATGTGTGTGTGTGTGTGTGTTTGCTTGAGAACAGGAGGTTGGATAAAAACACAAAGCAAATACCCATTTACAATAACATTTAAACTGAAATGCCACAGCCTGACAAAATCTTGAGGTTGTGGTTTATTTTCCAAATGGATATACTGACAGAACCCTTTCACTGTATCTTAAATTCTAGTCTGGGGTATTTCTTCTTTTCATATCAGAGAGAAAAACCCTGCCAGTGGGGGAATATTTCAGTTTTATATACATCACAAACATATCAAAACACTACAAGATGAGGGTTAACAAAAGAGCACCAGTTCAGAGGAGCTTTTGATGATCTGATGCCAACACAGAAAGTCAAAACTACAGTAATGTACCACATGCAGTATTGGGCAATATAATTATATATATATATATATATATCATGAGACAAAAGAGAGTCTATCGACTGGTCTGGATTTTACTATGCAGTAGCTATCGCCTCAAAATATGTTATTGTATTGGACAATTGAGGCCAATCAATGATCAGGTTTAAGGCAGTATTGGTGGCCAATACATTGGTCAATATCACACATTTTTAAATGATCCAGCAAATCTGATCACATTCTGACCATAATCCTTCATCTTGCAATACTGTAACATGTTGTTACAGCCTGTATAAATTGGATATAAATTGTCAGATTATTGTATTTTTATTACTATATGTATCAATATTGCCATCTAAAATAATATATATGTAATATATAATATAGTATATTAAATATACTGTATGTGACAAAGTTTTTCCATATTGCCCACTTGATGCTGTAAGTTCAAACACAAGCACTTGATAAGGTGCTCCACTCAGCACTTTACTGTAAGTGTGAGCTTGTATAAAAAAAATCCAAATGTGTAACTGTCCACAAATGGAATAAATCACAGTTTGGTGTATTTCAGTACCCACATCTAAACAAAGTCTGTGGTCCTATTGGGGGAGCTGATTTTAATAATTAAAAAAACATTGGCTCCAGAATCATTGAATCAATTGAAGTGTGTTTAAAATCATGTTTTTTCTTATCGCTTGTTTAGATGAACACAAAAAGATAAAAGCAAAGGTTTTCATGCTCCTGTGGCTATGAAATCATTTGAACATCAGCTGCTTTTCTTACATTTCTTCTGGGTGGTATTACCTTTATGGCCTCACCAGTGTTAATTATCACAGTGCTAGTATGTGAGTGTTAGCCGGGAGACTTACTCTGAGTGTTGTAGCCCGAGGTCACATGCTGTGACTCCTAGAGAGATGGAGAGAGAGAGAGAGCCAGAGCCAGAGGGCGATGAGTTGAATGAATAAACCAACAGATGTCATTATTGATTTCACAGCAGTACAACGATGCCATTACACAGAATTCAGATCTTCTCATCTCCCTGCGTCGACGCTCCACCTCATTCTTAAAACTCACTGTCAGGATTAGTGTCACGCTGGGGGCTGAAAGCGCCACAACAGTCTTTCCTAATTCATTAACTACTAGGTCAGATTTGCTGCCTCGTGTTTACTTCTGTTTCTTTTGACATAACCACCAATGTGATTTTTTGCGTATTAAAGGTGATTCATAAAAGCACTCTGCAGCGTAAAAAAATACACCTGCTGTTTTAGTAACAACAACATTCCTGCCATTTCTGAGATAAATGTTGATTATAACAATTGTGTTTTAACGTCACTATGATTCCCTCTATTTACATTACATGGTGTCATAAAGCATTTTTGTAGTGGCAATTCTTCAGTCTCTGCTTTTATTGTGTCTCAGTTGTTGTTAATATTGTCATATTTCTGCACTTCACTTCTCAAACATGTTTCTGTTTTTTATGAACAGAAAATCATTTGTTGCACACCACAAGTTTTTGAAATAGAAAAATGGAAGTGGACTGAAGTGTTTCTTTATGTTAAGAAACTGACATTAGTACACTTTCTAATAAGGCCTCTTCTTCTGTGGGCCTGGTCGCACCAGTTTGTATCATCATAAATAAACATATTCCAATTGACTGAGTGGAGGGAACTAAGTAAATCAGTTAAAGCAACACAACACAAAATTCCGTAGAGTTCCATTTTAGTGAACTTAGTGACCAATATTGCGCCATCTTAACAATGCTGACCTCTGAAGAAATGAGTTCCAGATGGAGCAAGTTATCGTCGCTTATAAGCGTTGATGAACCATCCACATTTATAAAAACTGCTCTGCAAAAAAGGCATGGTTTGCAGACAGCTATGAGACAGGAGTAGAAATAATTGTAAAATTACCGTCCCGCTAGTGTGGTCATGGTTAGTAAATAATTTCCTAATGCTTTACATATCAGTTATAGGTCATTCATTTAAATATATTTTGGGTAGCCAGGTTGGGAAAAATCTCTTTAGTTGTTGACTTTTTAAATAGCCAAGTTGTCAAGAAGGTAATTTGTAATAAAATCCATGTTAATATTACAATAAATGTTAATAAATTGTTAAATAGTAAGATTAATTTTGATTTAATAAATTAACAATGAAAAGACAATAAAATGTCCGACTAGAGGAGAATAAACACCAGCCAAAAGATTTTCCCAACCTAGCAACCCAGGATGTGTTCTATTTAATGGCTTACAACTTACTATAAACCATTAGATTAAATAATCATTAATAAAGTGATTAATTTCAACAAAAAAAAGGATTTATAAAGGGTGCCTTGTTTAACAAGCAACTATTAACAGCTACAGAGCAGACATCTTTAGAGAAGAAGTGACTCTCTTCAAGAGCATGTCCACTTTCTCACAGGAGGTGAATTAAACATGCATTACTTAATTAACATTGTAATTTCATTGGCTGTCACTTGTGCCACTACACAGGATGAGGCAACAGTAATCTGATTCAATCGCAGCTATCACTGCCGCCGTGAATTTATGAATCAGATCTAATTTAGCAGCCTAAATATTTCCAGTGACAGACTAGTTCTGTGATGAGCCACTACTATCTGAAGGTTTTTCAACTGTTTCACATATTTCACATATATAACTTACTGACTCTTGCACTAATAAAGGAAAAGGATGCAGTCAGAGTACAAGTAGAGAACATGAAAACACCATTTAAGGAAGCGTACATTACCAGGCTTGTCATCTAAAATGAATTTGCACTAATAGGCTTCAATGTGAGCAGGCTTTATTTTACTTAGGGAAACAAAGGTGTCTGACAACGAAAGAACTCATACTAACCTTGTTTGGGATGGGGAACTTGGTCTGATCAGCCTTCCCAGGGGTGTGTATGGCTGTGAGAGGAGGAGGCCAGGAATGGGTCATCTCCTAAATACACACACACATTTGTAATACATGAATACAAATCATTTACAATAACTTAGCATCTCTGGCACTCGTCCACACTAAATGAAGTACATAACTCACAGTAAATGTACTTTTGCCCTCATGTGGAAAGTACCTGATGAATAACAATGATGACTAAAGTTGAGCAAATTTGTGCAAAGGGCCTGCTTATGCAACATCTTTGATGCAGAGGAGTTGAGTCAGCGTTCGATCAAGGTTGTGCTGAACCGTCCCTGTTAAAACTGGACTTTCTTATAACTTAGAGTATAAACTGAGAAGAGCATGGGGAGTTGGTGGCACACCAGGGATCAGTGTACTGAGAGTGAACTGAGTGCAGAGTTGTTCAAAATAAAAGCTGACTCCAGTTGGTTGCATTACAGCTAAGCAGCACAGCAGCAGCCACAGACTCCCCTTTCAATTATTCCAATCACACAGTCTTCTCAGTTGAATTCCAGTTTCAATATGCAGAAGCTTCAATTAGTTAACAAGATAAGCATACTGTGTGTGTGTGTGTGTGTGTGTGTGTGTTTGTCCTGCAGCTACAGAATCTGTTAGGTGTTAGCTGCTTCTTTTTCTCACAAAGAGTGAATAGGTATAAATTGGGAAATCTACTATTTTTCTATATTTATTTCTATATCTATATTTTTCATATAAGGAGATTTTCTCTTCCATTCCCGCTCTTTCACACACACACACACACACACACACACACCTACCACACAGCAGGTCATCAGTTCAAAGGGCTTGAAAGGTCACTGACATCACAATTTCCCATCATGCGTCTCTTCAACCCCCTCTGGGGTGGATGACTCATATTTATCAGATGACTCACATATTTGTGTGTTTGCCTGTGTGTGTGTGGGAGTGTGCGTGTATATGTGAGCTATGTAGCTCTACATTACTTAAGATCCCTGAGTATGAGTCTAGTCTATGTGCATGTGTGTATTTTCCCTCTGCTATCGTAATGCACTCGGCGTGACGGCATACGGTGAGTTGCTAAGCAACTCCTCTCTGACATCATCATGTCCCTCCTAGAAGAGTTTCTGTGTTTTGACAGACAGCACTTGTGTGTATGTGTGTGTGTGTGTTACTACTGCCATTGTATGCAATAAACTCTGTTCAAATGAAGTCTGTTACCCAACACACACACAGACACGGACACACATGCCACTGTGATTTTCCATTTTCATCTACCAGTCGTATCATCCATCATCTATCACATACTACACCTGAACACAAACACACAACATGCACACGTGGGGTACCACCGCGTTCATGAGCGGATCATCTGTCACGTTTTTCCCCCTCATGTTTCTTCTTATTGTCTTCCCTCATGTATGCATATAAATGGCTACTGACAACAGATTTAAGATTTATATTTAATGTAGTGTTTCATTTGTTACAGTCTTTGTCATTGTCGTTACGTTGAGCCAACAGAGCATGTTGATCACCATAGCTTCTCTTGCGTGCTTGGAAAGGGAGGGATGAGCACTGACTGATGGTTCATTCATGTGATGTTGGAATAATCCAGACTTAAAGCAGAGACTGAATGGTCTGAATGGCCAGACATTTACAGAACAGTTTATTAAAATATAGTTTTTTTATGGATTTATTGAAAATATACCAGTCATATATGTGACGGACCCTTTTTCCCCCACTATTTTACAGATAAAATGCCACATAAAATGAGAACTTTCATCAACATCTCTAAATGTCTTGCTATAAGACTTAAGGTGGCTCAAAGCTCTAACTGCTTTGAAGGGTCAGGAATATGACTTGGTGTACAGGAAACATCATTTTGAGAAAACGTAAAGATTAGCTAACGCAATAGAAACACACTTAGCATAAACATTACTGTTTGTCACATGAACACATCTCTTATAGATATATGATATATGGACTACCCAACATTGTGCTCTAGAAAACAAACTTTCAAATGATATATGAATTAATACGGAGAGTTTTAAAAAGACCTGTTAAACATTTAATTGAAAAGTGCTAACAAAGATGAAATTTACGCAATCTGAAGTTGATGAACTTAGTGTAAAATAGACAAAAAAATTATGTTTATATATATTATTCAAGATTGTTTTGTAAATTTTATGACAGTATGGTATTGCGAGCAATGTTGTCACACAAAGATGACAATGGAATGAATTTGTAGCTCCATGATTGTTTAAAACATGTCAGATGCGCAGTACAATTAACCTACATTTTTAATCGCAGTCTTCACGATTAGCTAATCACGTTCTTTCAAATTTCCGTTTGAAAGCCCAAGTAATAATAGTTGCTAAATAACAGATTGAGTGCAGAACAAGCAAAGTCACCATTTTTGACTGGGGTGTCTTGCCTTAAGAGCGCATGAACACACACTGAAGTCGGAAGAACGTCTTCTCAACTTGGGAATGGGACCATCTGAGTAGCTCGTGAATGCATCATGAGCCGATGGTTGCAATTTGCAACCTACACCACAATATGCCACTAAAATTTATGCACTGAACCTAAGTATAGCCACACACAAGTATTTATAACCAAATCAAAATAAAATGAGATGCAAACGTGTCTTCAGAACTTCTTAACCATAAATTATTTTGGTAAAACAATGTTGGAAATGTGTTTGCTGAAGAGCAGACAGCTTGAAGTCTTGAAATGCTTCCGGTGAACATTGGTCCGTGGAAGATACGACGGATTCAGACTCAGATTCAAAAGTTTTCATAGATTTTTTCTAGTGCTGGGCAACATTTAAATGTTTTAATCAATTCATCGCATTGTTACGCGCAAAATTAAATAATGAATTCAAAAGTAGTGTATTGCGTACTTTTAATTTAAATGTACTGCTATGTACACAAAAGCGCAATAACATGTGGTTTGCAAACACTTTCAACAAATAAGGTGCTTTTTACCAGCAGTATTCCCTTTACACAGCAGGAATAAAATTATTTCTAGTAAATCTCAACTTTAACATTAATGTAATCCAGTTTTCTCTGTGTTTTTTTTTTTTGAACAGGTATCAGCAGAAACATTTTTCTTTTATCAGGAAGCACCATCAACAGTCGATGTTCAATCCGTATCAAGTTTCCCTGTTAGAGTGAAGTGAAGTTGTCGAGCAAGGTGTAGCGACAAGCGGGTGCGTTCCCGTGAAACTGTCGCGGTCATGCTCACCTCACTCACACACACGCCCGCTGCCAATGTTGAATTGTCTTGAATTTTTGGTGTGTGACATGGAGCACAAATCATTGGAAGAGAGACTGATCGTCACTGTTTGTGAGTTTCCAGAATCTATTTCTGTTTACTAAACAGGACATCAACAGGAGGGAATTCACATGGCAGAGCATCCCCACAAAACTAGATGTAGGCCTATTAGTTATGTAGCCTATAATTTTAACTTTAGGTAAATAGGCTACAGCTGTGTGACACACAGAAGCCGTTGCCATGATTACTCTCCATAGAGCGCCTGTCGTTTACTCGCGGAGTGCTTGTCTCCCTGTCTGATCACCGGAGCAAAGAGCGGGACCAAGCGACTACGTTGTGATTTTAAGAACGTTCCTAAGACCGACATCTTCCCCAATACTAATCAGCATGCAGTGTGTAGCTATCCACTTCGCTATAGCATTTGATCACGCACACGCTGCACCCAGCGTAGTCTGCCGAAGCCTCCCGCTGCTTGCTTGGGTGGGTGATTTGCAGGCTGATCAACATCCCACCCCTCCTGTGGCCCATGGTTTGTGTATTCAGAGCCAGAGAGCAATGGACTTTCAAAATAATAATAATAAAAACTGCGTTAATGTGCGATAAAATAATTGTCGGTGTTAATTAATTAATGAATGAACGCGGTAATAACGCATAAACGTGCCCAGCCCTAATTTTTTCACTATAAATATTTCTCATTTCGGGCTGGGGGGTGTCCATAAAATGGTTAAGTAGGATACCTCAAACATAGTTTGATTTGTTTGTACACAGTTTATTTGCCTTCCAAAATCACAGTGAAAAGTTAATGAAACTTTAGGTAACCATGACAACAGTCCTAATACAAACATACTATATAAACTGACCCTAAGCTAATCTTTAAAAAGCGGATGTCAATTTAAAGTGAGTTCACCCAAATTACCAGAAAAAAAAGAAAGAAAACTAGTGGTGCTTCATCTATCAATGCCGATAGTCTTGCTTTTATTTGTCTAGGTTTTGGTCTTGTGAGATTTCTGCTTCCACGGCCCTCTCAGTTTTTATAGGGACTATTTTTTTTGTATAAAGTTGTTCCAGTGAAGAGAGTTGAAAGTGAGGTCTGTGGATTTCTCAAAACATATTTCGCTGTGTGCTGTGTGGTGTGGACCTCCATCACCTCCATGTTGGGGTGGCAGAAAATGACCCTTTATACACAGGCTGCAGTCAGATAGTATTTTTTTGCTTAGGAAGGTTCCAAACTGAGTGAAATGACCTGAAAGTGGCAGCCATGATAACAGCTGGTTGAATTCTATAAATAAGTAAAGGTGCTTCAATGCTTCCTTTCTTATCTCCTTTGGCAAACACTTTACCATCCTTTACAAACAGAAAGGATATAATGCCATCCCTCAATTCTTTGCAGCAGCAACATTTAAGCACCGCACTATTGTAGTTTCACTATGGCAGACCAATATAAATGTAGAAACAACAGAGCGCCTCATTTCTGCTCATGATACGATCCAAAACTAATTGAAATCCTTGCATGATTGTCTGAGCTCCAAATCCATGAATATAGATTTTTTCTCTTTCAAATCTATCCAGGAGTAATCTTGAAGAACAAGCATATTGAATTTCTTGTTAACAATATCATCATAACATCCTCCCATTGTGGAATGCACTAAAAAATGTATTTTCTCTACTTAAATGTATAAAAAGGTAAAAGGGACCCATCCCACTAATCTATATACATATGTCTGAAGATTATTTAATCTACCTCCTTGCTCAGTTCCTTATTTTAATTGAATTATTATTTTCATGGCTCAGCTTTCTCAAATTTTATATTGCCTTTCATGTTATCATATTATTTTAAGATTTCAGTCTTATTTGTTTTGTTTTGTTTTTTTATTTTCAATAGTATCTATTTTGTAAACTGAATTGAAGTAATTGATGGATACATGCACACTATGTGTAAAATGAAAACTTTCTTAGGAGGTGTGATTCTGTTTTGGACAGGAATCCTTACTTGAATTGTAAAGGACTGAGTTTGTCACTGTACTTATCTTCTATGTGGTAGAAATAAAGTTGGTTTAAAAAGAAAAGCCCAGCGTAAGTGCAGTCACATTCTCTCAGCAATTTCTCTTTGTCTTTACCTAAATCCTTATGAATTCTCCTTCACATCTTCCCTTAACACCTCATGACGTTTTTCACTAAGGTCAAGGGAAAGTGTTTTGAACAAGACGTAATTATTTTTGACTATTTGACCCCAACCTTGTTTTCTTTTGTTTAGTTGGCAAGTCTGAGGTGTCCTGATATATGAGATAATAGACACAAAGGAAGCGAAGAAGAAGAGGGTGTTTCACTTATATCCAAACTTGGGATTGCTAAATATCTATCTTTATTGTTTGGATACTTGTTTATTATTAGTTACCATGTCATATGCTAATGTATTGTATCAGAAGTCAGTTTGGTCTTCTAAAGGTTTGAAGGATGGCAATTTAGAGTCAGTTTCATGCAGCTCTACTTCCGTACACAATATATCTGATACACACTGTTAACTTGAACTGTGAAAACATCCAAAACAACAATGTTTCTGTGACGACTGACTTGTAGCTGTGCCGCCACAGAAAGGGAAAAATGAACCGTAGGCCTCCGCTCTGATTCACCTCACCTCACATTTTGAACTCCTCGATCTTTCCACTTGACATGGCAAAAAACCACAGACTGTATTCAATAGCGCACCGATATTATTGGCAAAGGCTTTTTATGCAGCTCACAGCACGGTATCTGTCACACAGCCTGTTGGCCAGCATATTGATTTGTGAAAGGGAGAGAGAGGTGAATGACAGAGGGCAGAGAAGAATGAAGAGAAGAAGACAGACAGGGAGAGAAAGAGAAAGCTAGCACAGTACGTGATATGACAAAGAAGAGAGAGGAGATGGAGACAAATACAAAGAGGAAGACAGAAAGAAAAAGATAACTTGACATCAAGCAGGCAGAGACGGGGCTTTGTCTTTATAGCTGCAAATCTTCTGTCTGGCGAGAAGGTTTGTGGGAAAACATTTCTGTTTAGACATCCTGCTGAAAGAACACAGTAACAAAACAAAAAGACAGGGGAGGACAGGAGGGGAAAGAGGGGGGAAAGAGTGACGCTTGATGTAGTTTTGATGACATGCAGATAGGAAAAGAGGAGGACAGAAAGATGAAAGGAGGGTAAAGGAAAATTGTGGAAAAGATTTCTGCATGAAGTCATCCTACAAAAACAAAAACTTGTATAATCATTGACCCGAGCCAACAGATCTCTTTCTTTTCCCTCCCACTGCCCCTTATTCCCTCTGTTTCTCTTTTCCCTTCAGCCCTGTCCTTTCCTCCTTAAAACCAGACTCTCGGGAGAGAGATGAAGTTCTTTGTGAGCAAACACAAAACAGCTGATAATCAGTGCAAGTACTCTGTGTGTGTGTGTGTGTGTGTGTGTGTGTGTGTTTGTGTGTGTGCCCAAGCAACATACCCGCAAAATCTCTTCAACACAGCTGGAGTCATTTGGTAGGCTGACCTGGAGAAAACAAAGAAGAGAGAGAAACAGACTGACTTCAATACTTTTCATAGATCCATCAAATTACATGAGAGTTAAAAGCAAATAAAAAGTAAAGCAGATCCATCCACTCCAGTCAAAGCCACTGCCAAGGTTTCTTTTCTCACACTGCACATATGCAATTTTCTTAATAAATTATAATTGTAAATAATCTCCTAATCATCTTTGAAAAAATGGGTCTGTGATATCAGACAGAGGTAGACGGAAGCATACTTTTCATTTCTAGACAGTGACTGTTGATTTAGCTGGCCAAAATGAGCTAATGAAACTACCGTTATGAGTTGGTTGAAAATACCGTCTCCAGCTGAGTTTTAAGTGTTTCCAGCTGACTTATTTTAAAACTAGAACCATGTCTAAAGGGCTTAAATATGCACTTAATGGCTACATTTATGATACCGAGCCTAAAGACTGAGGCTAAAAAGCATGTCCCAGGGAATAAGTCAGCATCCACACGAGTTGATGAAACATGTAAAAGACATGGCGGCTGTGGCTCAGGAGGTTAATCGGAAGGTCGGCGGTTCAATCCCTGGCTCCCCCCTGGCTCCCCCTGGTTGCGTGTCGAAGTGTCCTTGGGCAAGATACTGAACCCCGAATTGCCCCTGTTGGCTATTCCGCCAGTGTATGAGTGAGTGTGAATGTTAGTTTCCGTTTGAGCACTTAGGCTCAGTGTATGAATGTGTATGACTGGTGAATGCAGATGTAGTGTAAAAGCGCTTTGAGTGGTCGAAAAGACTAGAAAGGCGCTATACAAGTACGGAGCATTTACATCCTAAATAAAACATTTTTTCTTGTATTAAAGTTTGGAGCTAGTATAGTCCCAGTAACCTATTATACGCACGATATAAAGATAAGATCAGAGAGTTAATTTGCTGTGTAAGGCTCTTTGGTGACTGTGTTTGGCTAACGTTATATCAAGTAATGCTTACAGAGCAGGACATTGCCCGCTAACATTAGCCTGATCTCTGTTAACTTCCAGGATTGGCTCTACCACAGGGGGAAATACATGTGTCCTTGTGAAGGTGGCCTTGCAAGTAACAATCAGCTACAAGCTAAGCTAAGCTCATTGTAAAGATTGCATCTATGTTAGAGTTGATAAACACACATGTTACGGCTACCGAAGGCAGCCATCTATGTCTTGTCACTGTTGCTGCAATTTTTAAAGGATTCCTTACAATTTTGCTCATGTGTTTTTGGTTTGTAAAAAGATTAAAAAAAATAAAAAATAGACACCACCTTCCAAACTCTTTAAATTACAAGAATTGCTTTTACCACACCACTTTGGCATGGTGACAAATCCAAAGCTTGACAGACCTGCCAAGCCTAGTTGCAGTTTCTAAGCTGTAACTGGACATTCATTGTTCTGTGGAGGGATTTAGTCAAGATCAAAACATTCATCAATTTCAAAACATGAAAATAAATAAAGCCTTATTAATGCTTCTGTTGTAAATCTATAATAATACTCTGAAAGTCAAAATATTTGTCCATTTTGGTTGTCTTGTGTGATTTATAAATACTGGCTCTTTCATATGGGCAGAGAGAAGTAATGAGGGGATATTGAGAGCTGAGATATTTCAGTTTTCAAATTCTAAAAAGCCATGAAATGCCTGTGGATTGGCCTGTGTCGTGTTAACCACACGCTATTTCAGCTTGACAATTCATGGGACTGACTAGATTTTGGACAAAGAAACTGTTTGAGCTTAGACATACTACTCTGATTGAATTTACCAGTTCAGCAACCGCACACTGCTAATCTGTGTTAACATGTGCCGTTGTCAATAAATTCTTTCCTACTGAACAGAAATGATCTGAACTGACGATTATAGCGACATTACACCGGGTGCTTGGGCTGTCAATTCGGACAGGTGTGTAACTCTAACAACACAATTTAAAGTGAAAGTCGAATCCAAAATGAAAATCCAGGGTTTCTCCTGCATAGAGAATAACAAAGCCTTCCCCGCATCTAGCTCTGATGCACTTTGTGGATTTCTGTCATTTTCCAGGAAAAATGCTGCCAAAACTTCCAGAGAGGAAGAAGAGTCTGTTTGGCTAGACAGCAACGCAAGAGTGTGCTTTCAGAATGAACAGGTGTTGGTAATGCTCTTGCCACACAGCAGAAATAATCACTAAAGAAAACAAATCTTTTTTTCCACGCCGTTCGATATTTAATATAGTTTTATATTGTCAGCTGGAATTTAAAAATACACAATACACATAAACACATCTGTGTTCGTGAACACTGCTCTATGTGCCTACATGTATGACTGGTCCTGTACAGCAATTACAAAGCTAGTGTTTATAGAAAGTTACAGATGAACATTTAATATCGAGGAATTTACATCAGCTATACTGCAAGAGGACCCTGAACTATCAATGAAAACAACAGCGTATGTTTGATTTTTTAAACAACTTGCTGTTTGTTAACTGTTTATATTAACACATGAACTTTTATGTTGTATTGATTTAATGTAGAACAGGGCACCTTTGTTTTTTTATTAAATGTGCATTAATGTGATAATTATTTTCTTCAATCATGTCATTATTAGAACTCATAAAATACATACATGCTTGTAAAAAGTCTTTGCTTTAGCCAGTTGAAGGCACGTTACACGTTCATGTGTGCATGTGATCAGATTGATCCAGGAAAAATCCTGAAATCTTAATGTCAAACACTGAAATGTCAAACAACAAATTTAAACACAAGTCAAGAAATGCTTTCTTTGTTGCTGGAACTCTTGTCAGTTCAGCCAAAGTGCATATTTGCTGCAAATACAAACTACAGAGTTGTTCTTCTGTTTAATAAAATGAACTGTTATTATCCGCTGTTGGAAACACATGACTTTGTTAGCTAAAACCTATAAGACACATGAATAAATGCCCATTGCCAAATTCTTGCTTCCAAAAAGGAATTGAAAGCAAAATAAAGCAATTTGCTGGGCCAGATCTGGGCTTAGATCAATCCAACATACAGGCTCATTAAAGAAGAAAGAGAGTGAGGAACAGCTGGAGGAAGGGAGAAAGACTGAAAGACTGAGAGCAAGTCACTGTAGAACCCATGTCTCACATATTGTAGCACCATAACCTCTGTCACACACCATTAGTAATAGCACCAACATGAACAGAGGAACAATTTAGTAACCATGATGAGGAGGGTGACATCATCTTCAGCCTTAAATCAAAACAATAAAAGTAATTCTAGCTGGAGTGTTTCTGTGTGTGTGTGTGTGTGTGTGTGTGTGTGTGTGTGTGGTAGACAGAGTCAAAACTGCTTGAGCTCAACAACAAAACATCCATCTGAATGTTTTTTAGACATGAGCTAAGCTCATTACACTACATCAACATTATGATGTTTAGACAGTGAGTCAACAGGAAACCATAGTGGGAGGATGAAGATGTGCGCTTTCCAACAAAAGATCTGAGGTTACATTCAACCAAAACTGTTTTGACGCGTCAGTGTGTTGGGAAATAGACTGGCGCTGTTAGGATGCTGCCGGTGTGGGTGTAACCCTAAACCTACATTCACTGATTGTGAGGCCACCAGCTGTAAACACAACATTTACCTTTTATCAGTATCAAACATTTAGAAGACAACAAACAAAATGATTAACATTCAGGATGAACTACCTTTAGCCTCAACTAGGAAAATATCTGGCTCTTAAGCTGCTTAATGTTCAACTATGTTCACCAGCTAGTTAATTATTAAAGGCTAATTAGACCAGTGAGAGTGAACCACAATAACTAAGTAGCCTGTACAACCAAAATAATCACCTGAATGACACTAAAAAGCCTTGTAGAGCTGAATAAACTGCAGATCCAGATGCTTGATTCATCACTGTGAGTGATGACATTTGCAGATACTTGATACCACTGTTGATATAAAAATATCTTTTAATGCAGCTTACAGATTTTTTTTTCCATTGTGGCATTTCAATACATAACAATCTGTACATTGATGTTACAGTAATGTACTTATATGTACTAATGTACTCATTAAAGCTACTGTGGGACAAAAGGGAAATAGGTTTACAAAATAGAAAATGACTATGACAGCAAATTAGGTCAATTAAAGGTACTAAAAAATACTATAATATTAATATTCAGATGAGCTTGTGTTATTAAAGGCTCTTTACACTGTACAAAGCAGGGAATGCAGATGTTAATAACATCAGCCATCACATACTTTCACCAAGCAGTTTTATGAGATACTTCCTTCTGTTCAAAAAACTGCAGGCATTTATAAATGACTAAGATGTGACACATGCTTTCAAGTGGCTTTGTTGCAGTCCCTCATATCTGCCTAACTGTGTGAAAGCTCCACCTCTTCTCTTATGTCTGCACTGACTCTTGTCTTGGATCATTAATGAGAGAAAAAAAAAACTATTTTTCACAGAATATTGCCCCCCTTCCCCTGGCTCCGTAATTTATTTATTTATTTTTACCTACAGTGGCCCTAATATGCTGTAATAAAAGCTTAATTAATTCCTCACACCCGAAAAGTAAGTGTAGATGGTGGAAATACAAAACAGAAAATAAATCTGACAAAATAAATATTTAGAAAACTAGCTCGGCCACAGTCTTACTTTGCTTTTCATGATGTTCTAGGACTTGCTCCGATAGCGCCTAAATTGTATGTTACTGTCTTTACTTTGTTATACTTTGTTGCCCATTAATTTGACAGTGATGTATTGATTTACAAATATATGACATACAATTTAATAAAAACACTTTTGTCCCAAACCAATTAGAAGTAGACCCTTTGCGCTTCCTGTGTCATGGTTTCACACTATCAGGTGGCATATTTGATAAATGCAAACATTTAAATGTGATTTTCCACTTTGTATATAAAAACCCAGCTGACAGACAAAAATGGAAACACTCATATGATTTCAGGCTCAGTGAGTCTGTCTATTTCTGTCTCTATCCATCCGTCTATACATCTGTCTCCCCCTGCCTCACTTTAACCATCCCTGTCCATCACGGTTGTGTATAGTTCACTGGAGCATAACGCTGATACTACCAGGGTTTGCTGTTTGATTCCTGTTTGCAGCACGGACCTCTCAACCAGATGGCACATTGTTTGTATTATAATAAACATTGGACCATGTAGTAATTTCAAACATAGAAGTCTGTTCTGAGCTCAGTGAATAGAAACTGGCTTTAATGGATTTTAATAGACATCTTACATGTACTTACGTGTTTGTGTGTACGTGCGTGTCTCCCTAATTGATCGTACCGGGAGATCACGGTTAATGTCAAGGACTTAGAGACAGAGGGAAAAATAAAAGAGAAATGAAAAATGAGCGAGAGCCGGGGAGGAAGTCTGCAGGAGGAGAGAGGACAAAATGCAGAGAGAAAATAGAAACCAAAGAAAAATGAGAAAGAGAGAGAGAGAGGGGGAGAGACAGAGAGAGAGAGATATTCGGGGGAAAATATAGCCGAGGCAATTACTGAGGCAGAAATCCTTTCTCTCTGAAATAGCTGCTGAGATAGATAGACGTCTACACACATGTACACATCAACTATCTCTCTCACACTCACACACACCAACCTTAAGGCAGATACACTCAGTCATAGAAAGGTACATGTGGATATACAGGGACACACAAACACCTAAGCCTAAGATTGCTTGTTTTGTCTCAGCCCAAAACCTGAAAATATTTATATTATATATAGGACAAAGAAAAGCATCAAATCGTCACAACTGAGAAGCTGGAACAAGAGACTATTTGGCGTTTTTGCTTGAAAAATGGGGATTAATGAAAACGATTAATCAAATACTATTATACTATTTTTCGGTGGAGATCTATGCACATTGTAATAATAACCTTTCAAATAATAACCTTGGCAAATCTAACTTTCACAATTGTCCAATTATAAAATTATATTATGAACAAAGAACGTAGTCAACTGTCCCAGGTTTTTCATAATCATCCACTGAGAGGGACTCATCAGAAATGACGGACATTTTACTAAAAAAGTGCAGCTATTAAATTATCAAACGATGAGCAATAAAACGTGAAATGGAACTCATCTTCATTGTCACCCAAGGTCACTTTCACACCTGTAGTTCGATTGAGTTGGTTCAGAGCAAGGCCAAAAAATGATTTATTGTTGGCTTTTAGCTATGGTGTGTTTTCACTTTTTACAAGCAACTCAGAGCTATAGCATGGCATCACGTGTGCTGACAGGTAAAGCATATATTGGATGTGTTGGGGATGGTCTTACCCCCATGAAATCAAATTAATTAATAAATGTTAATAAATGTTTTTAAAGTGTGTGAATAAACCCAGAATTGTAACCCTAACTCTCAAGGTAGGGCATCAGTGCGCATGGGTAGGTGTGTAGTGGCAGAAGAGGAACTTGCTGCAGAGACGAAGCCTAAACTTCACCGTTGTTGTGCAGAGTTGTCCGCACCTCGCGGGACGTTCGGATCATTTATCACCATTGATGAACCACACAAAAAATAATACATCGTTTTTAAATAGTACTTGAAATAGACCCGTGAGGAACTGCGATGTGCGTGCAGCTGTCGGCCGCACAGCATGCACGCAAAACTCTGCACAAGACATCCAGAGAGAAAAGGGTCAACAATAAGACTTAGTTTAGCTTGAAATGTACAGTGTAAGTTACAGTAACTAATGAATAGAGACTACAGCTGTGCAGCTTCTCAAGTTCAAAGCGGAGCTACAACCCCCGCTCGCAATCGCCGCACACAAACGCATATGATTCGACTATCAGTTGACTATTATAGGCAAGACTTGACAATTCTGATTGGATTATGTAAATCCTTAGTCGTGGACAGCCCTAGTTTATTCTCAGATGTCCCACATATGACATGAAATATGGCCTGACACTCAGTTCTGATTGGCTGAATGAGTGCTTATTACATCAATTTGTCATATTAGCGAGGAGCCACTTTACACTCCACAAACATCCACCTAAACAAAATTGCATAACAAACATGTTTAATGTGATTCCAGTCAGATTATTTCCTTTTACATAACTGTGTCTTTTCATGTTTCAAATCCAGCGTCTTGTTTCTTTTGTACTGGGATTAAAAATCATTAAGAGATAATTATAGTAATGTGTTTGAGACTGAAGAAAAGGGCTCCTCTCTCTGTATTTGTGTGCAAGAGAGAGAGAGAGAGAGAGAGAGAGAGAGAGAAAGAGAGAGATGAATGAATCAGTAAAAGCATGTGGGATGACAAAATGTGAATTAATAAAAACAACCCAGAAGACATGCAGTCTATTCATATCCACAATAACATAGAGATAGTAACATTTGACATGGAGATTGGCAGGCAGAAAAGATAAAAGGGAGAAAAGAAAAGAGAAAAAAGAGAAAATGAGAGAGGATAATGAGCAAAGAAACAGAAAGATATGCAAGGACAAAGTCAAATGGACTCAAATCCAGAGCCTGATGAATGTAAACACTTTCTCCTGCACTGCCTTCTGAGAGCTATTAACTCATCCTCTCCTATTTCTGTTTTATTTTAGAACCATTTTCTCGGGAAAATGAGGAAGAGGTTTACTTTGTTGGCTAAATTACACAAAGTCACTGAACTTCATCTTTTTTTTAACTCGGCCCTCCTCGACACCAGAGAGACCCAAAATGTGCCACAGAGAAAGACCGTTGCTTTGCTGTCATGAAAAATGTCAAAGTCAAATGAAAACCGTCAATCATCCTCTTGGCCCGACTGAAGTTTTGAGTCGTATACGGTTCAGAATGAGGTCCAACAGGGTTTGGAAAATCTTCAAGGATTTTTTGTCCACAGGCTTCTCATTTATTCAGTTTCATCTGCTCCTTTTATCATCCATATTTCAGCTGTTTACAGAGCTGGAGTGACCGCCATCACTGGGATTACCAGCATGCGAGATAGATCACAAGCACTGCCCTCAGAGGAGACTCTGTGTGTGTGTCTGCGTTGGTTCAACAGCTGCTGTGTGAGATCCACTGTGTACACTCATATGTGAGCATGTTTGTGTATGAGTCAGCCTGCCTAGTAATCTAAAGATCGTTGGGTATATCCATAAGTAGGTCTTTCACCCCAGTGTACACACTTTCTTTGACCTAATCTCTCAAATAAAAAGTCAGCTGGTTTTCTGGCTTGTATTGTAAGTTTTGTGGTCCTCTTTAAAGTTGCTGCAAAAGAAATCTTTGTTGCTGTTACTAAAGGGGTTTTCACTGTCACAGTACTATAGCCATTACTCATGTTGATGATGTGCTGAACACAATTATACTTCCTGTATCTCTCTCATTCATGCCATGACTCTGCCTGACGAGCTCAGTCTCTCTTGGTCTCAGTGGTGGCTGAATGGCATACATCATTGTCCCACCATTAGCGGTGTTGGCACTTACTGGTGATGGTCATAGTTGTGTGTCTGATGTCATGCTCTGGACACTACAGTTGTATGGAATCTACTGAGCATAAAGCTGGGCAAACAGGAGGCGGATTTTGCTCCAGGGGTGGTTTGAGAAGTTTCTGTTGTACCTCTACTTGTCACTATTGCAATCCATTGCAACCAACATGAAGCAAAGGTGCTGTTGTAACTTATTACAACCACTTTCCTAGCCCGCAGGGGGAGTGTTTGATACTCGAAAGTTGAGCCTGAACAATACACTTCTATTGATATTTGAGAGTAAAAAAAGATTTGATAAATAGTCCAAGATTTGTATTTCAAATATAAGCAGAACAGTTATTTTATATAAGTTCATTTTCTCAAATGTAGGCGTTACAAAAATGGCACAAGATACTTCATTTTTAAAGAGAAGCTTAACACCAGCTGAGAAGCTGGTTCAGAAACAACACAAGTGAAACTTTCTACCAGAAAGAGCAGTGAAATACTGTTTCTCAGGCGACTGCCAAAATTTCTATGCCAACATAAGTGCCTAAAACAAATTTCAAATTCATGTTTTCAGATGTCTCATGTGAATGTCTAAAAATTAAATATGCCTTTTTAATGTAAGTTCTGATCACATGTTAAATGTCCAAATTGTGCATCTAGTGATTTGCTCTGACACTGAAATAGAATAAAGACATTGTAATTTCAATTAGTTACCACCAGAGGTGGAAATGAACTTTTTGGCTCACCTGCCAAGGTAGCTGGTAGATGAAAAAATCCACAGGTATTTAAGATATTTTACCGGCCAAAATAATAAATTGCCTTTTTGTGTCACACGCATATTTATTTTGGTCCTTGTAATTGAGATAATAAGGTATTCTGTCAAATACAAAGTTAAAGAAGAGGCCAGAGTGCATTAATGCTATTAAATGCACATAAGACATAACAGTAGATTGTTTTCTAAATGTACAAGATGCTTTTTAATCATTTAACTTAAATCTCATCAGACTGCTCACTTTCTACAATCACTCTCGTCTGGCCTCCTGGTTCTGACCAACAGTGTCAACATTTTTTATGGTCTATAGTCAGTGTCAGACACTAGACAGGACTGGCAACTTAATTTTTTTAATGGTCTGCTTCAGCCTCCTTTTCGTCTGTGTTTCTTCATTTTGTTGGTTTGGTTACTACACCTGGTAAATGTTGCCACATTACGGTTGTAGCTAGCTAGCTAAATGCTAAAACACTCCAAGCACAACTTTCGTAACTCCCAACACAAGCTGCTTTCACAATGCCTTATTTTCCGGAGCGCTGTGTGAAAGCACATATGGCTGCAGATTGTGCTGCAAACATTTGCTCTGTATGATTGAGCGAATGCGGCACACTGGCGGATATTCTTTCTGCGTTTACTGCAGGATCTCTGTATGAAAGCGGCTACGCTCTCCAGTCTTTCCCTTTGGACTCCTATCTCCCAACGCCCACCCCCCTACAAATATACACCAATCAAACACAAGTAACATGAAGCAAACAGAAACAGTAACCAATGAACCCCCCTAATCCGTGTGTTACATGATTTTAGATTCCTGGGTACAGCAGGGACCAATTTAAGTGCGACACACAATGCATGGCTGCTGTTACCGTCAAATAGATATTATATGTTGATATCATGCGGAATACATTTTCCCGCCAATGCGGTGGGTTTCCTTCCGACATTTAGTCGCCAAACCGAAAATCTACCCGCATTTGACACTTGGTGGGTGTTAATTTTAACCCCTGGTTACAACTATGCTTTTCCTGCTATGACATGTCAAAATGTTTGCAGTGGAAAAGTTGATGGCTGATAATATTTGCTTTTCTACTTTTACTTTTATTCATTCCGTTTCCTTGATGCATATCCATCATGGTGTCCATGGTTGCCTTCCTCTTTAGTTGTCTTCTAAACTAACTGTTTCCTTTCAGCAGAGGTCACTATACAGTCCCAGAGTTGCCACACTAGTATAAGTGAATGGCAAGGTTACAATATATTTCTGTACATATACATACACATGTACCAGTTTTCCTCACTCTCTCTTTTTCTCTGTCTTATCATTTGTTTGTCTCTTGCTCATTCACTGTCCTCTCAGTCCCCTTTTTTTCTTCCATCTCTCCCTCCATTTCTCTACCTCTCCTTCTCCATCTCATTCTCCCCACACCAAGCTGTGGAGAGGCAGATAAGGAGTTGATTTACCATCCAATTAAATGTGGCCATTGAAACATTGCTTCAAAAAAGCCTGTCGTTTTCACCCTGTGCTAATTGGCCTTTCTCTAGTAGCATGTGCATGTCTTTGGACGTGTGAGTGCTTTTTTGTGTGTGTGTGTGTGTGTGTGTGTGTGTGTGTTTGTGAGCTTTACTTAAGACCAGCAGATTCAGATTGTGGTTGTTCCCCACTTTAAAAAGGGTCACTTAGTTTAAACTAAGATGTATGTAGATGTTTTGTGTCCTCTGGCATAGCATGGTGCTTCACATTCTTTCTTTTCTTGCCTTTCTAAACATTCAACCGTCCAAATGAACCATGGTATACATATTGATTTTAAAATGTTGTCAAACCTCCAATAATTATTATTTTTTATATTAACATCATCACTACATGTGAAAGGGGTCACAAACCCACAGAGAGTAATCACCTAACCCTGCAGTTCTTTAGAGGCTAAAACGGCACCTTTTTTAGCTCTTTGTTATGGTTTTATAGCACATTTACATACAGTTTAGTCTTGTCTCTCACATAAAATGTATTTTAAGCAGCAGCAGGCAGCTGTTTTCAGTCAGCTTCAACAAGCCCACTCCACACAACCTGCGCATTACCAAATGGCAAAAAGACAAGAGTTAGGATAGTTGAACATCTAGCTAGCAGACTTATTTGTCAGGCGTTAGGGTTAGGAGTTAGACTAAAACAGAGCTAAAAGGAGTGTGAATATTGAACTGACATTTGTCACATGGCAGAAACATTACTTTAATGTAATTCCAGTGTTGCTCTGCTGGATGTGAAAATAAGCAACTGTTTGCTAATATGTTAGCAATAACACGGTGCTATCTCGGGGTGTGTGTCTGAAAAAACAGCAAAGCCTGTTCTCTAGAGTATTTGATATTCACACACACACACACACACACACACACACACACACACACACACACACAGTATTAATAGTGTACCTCTCCCCATCACTTTCTTTCTCTGGCACACATGCACACACACTGAAAAGAGAGTTTTTATAGAATTTTAATAAATCCATGAGAAAGCATCCTCTAAACTCATTTATCAAACATTTAACAGTGACTTAGCCATTAAAGGGGGTGAGAGAGGGATAGAGGAGAATAGATTGAAGAAGAGGAGCTATGATCAATGCCAGTGGACCATATAATTGCACCAGGAGCGGTTTAGCTGAAAACATTAGCCTTGTTTTCTGATGGATCACATCCTGGAGCCAGCCAGCCAAGCTAAACCCTTCAATCTGTATAAGTACGACCACTAAAATGAACTAAAAGTTTTCTAAACAATTGATAGGCTGATAAAATGCATTGTTTCCATTTTTAAGAAAGAATAAGTGATAGTTATTAACTTTCTCAAAGTACTTCAAGCCCCCACTCAAAATTATGATTTTTCTTCTTATTCCTACAGTTGAATATTTGAGCTTCACTGTGTAGAACGATGTACGTGCAGAGTTGGACACTCTGTCTGGCTGTTTTCACGTTCATCTGCTGAAAGTGGAAAGTTTCTCTGTGCTCACTGAAAATCTGATTTTAATCATTTGTCACATAATGCTTGGAAGACAATCCTTGACGTTACAACCTGGAAATTTGAACATACGCTAAGAATGGACCTCACAGTGAATCAAGAGACATTATTCCTATCAGACACATTATTGTTCAAAGCAGATATATATATGTTTTAACACATGTCTGGAGGGGATATTTAAAACCTAGTCTTTTCTTTGTTCTTTACATTATAAGCAGACATTGAAACCAATGTTGCAACTGTAATGTTCAAGCCTTTTCATGTTCAACATATCTTTTTCTTCTCCATCGATTTGCAGGCAGAATAATGTGGGTTTTTTTCACTCACCGTCTGTACAGGAACACACACAGTCATGTTCATGAAAAGAACTACAGCACATAATTTCCTCAGCAACAACAATAACTGGCACCACTGACCTTCCGCTGAATATTTTTTCACCTAGTGCAGTACCAAGCGTGCCAAGACGTGAGTTTTCAGCTCACTTTCACCCCATTACAGAATCTTTTCTAGCTGCTCTTCTCTGAAAAATACTGCAGATATGTGACAAGTGAAACCATCCACTTCAAGAACCATTTGTCCCTGCTGTTATGTGGACCTGTCACAATAATGTCACAACACTGGTTGGTGTGTGTTCCAAACGTCCCATCCTCAATGTATTGTGCTTCATTATTACACATGCATATTCTATAAATAAATATTTCTGTGATTCATAACAGCTTAACTGTCTCTGATTGAGCTAAAGGCCCGACACTCCTACACAGGTGTTTTCAATTATTCTGGCTGGTTATACCTCTGCTCAGGTTGGCAAAGCATTGCTAAAGATAATGTAAGTATTACATCCCTATAAGTGAGGTGCAACAAAACATCAGGACAGTAAGAATGATGTCATTTAAGCACACTTGCCAGGGCTCCACAGTGCAAGTATTTTACTTGAAAAAAATAAGATATGTTTAATTAGTACTCAGCACCATGTAGACCATTTTACTTGATTTAACGATAGTAATGTTTAATAGTAACATTATATAATTAATACATACAATTATACTATCATTAAACTATTAAATTAACAATATGTAAGCAACAATCTAAAAATACCTGAGTGGGTGGAGCCTAAGAACCACAGTTTTACAAATCTTTACAAACCTGGATAACAAAAAGAACTTTGGTCATTAAATAAATAATATAACATAGTAATGGAAATGACTTATTTGTGATCACTTCATATCTACTTAGCTAATGAATTAGCTTACTTTGTTATGCTAAAAAACAAACAAACAATATAAAATATTGTGCTTTGAATAATATTTTGTCCGATAAGTTTTTTACACCAAAAGTTAGATTATCCAGTCTAAATATCTTCCCTACATCTACTCCTTCTCCCACGTCAAAAACTCCAGAATCTATGAATATAAACAGATTTTTCATTTCAATATTTAATAGATGGACACAAGATGTCTTATACCTTACCAAAAAACTTTTCCCAGTGAATGTGCACGGAGGTTTCCACATCATACTTGTGTAAGTTGCATACTGGACCATGATTGGCTTCCAAACTAGTTGTTATGTTACAAAATCATCTTGTATGTATCAAGCGGGAGCCTTTGGGTCTGATAGTGAAGCCAATGTGAAAGTGCCTTAAACCTGTATTCTTTCTAATGGCCAATAGGGTTCATTGTCTCGATTGTGATCTCCACTAGTATGGTCCTGTTAAGAGTAAAATAGACAATAAAACAGGACATGCTTTAGGGCATGACTAACTTGTGATTGACAAATCACTACCACAGTGTTTTCGTCTAAGAACTTTGCCCCTTTCACAGTGGTTTTCAGTTCGTGAAAGTTAATTATAATATTTTGTTTGCCTAAAAACATCTCGTTCAGTGGTCGGTTGTACTAAAAGACACTCGAGGTGTCAGCTGCTCAAACTACCAGTGCCTGTGAGTCAATGAAACTTGGTTTCTTTCATATCCACGATACCCACTAACAGTCTTTGGACTCACCACTGGGGTTTATGAGACAAGGTATTCTTTAAAAGCTACAAAAACAAAAACAACAAACAATATCAGATCTATACGTCCTCATATAGACATGAGTGAACAACACAAAATATAATCGCGTAAGGTGATGTTCCAAGACCGGATTTTCAGTTATTTGAGTTATTACATTATGTAATAATGCATAATGTCAATTAGGATTTTGAATGACCCTTTCTTACTCTTGGAACACTGTATTATCTCATACTGTAAAACAGCCAATGCAACCTATGGGCATAATAATATATAATAATATTTGAAAATGTAATTAAATGATACTGAGATCAACAATACTGCTTGAATCACTTGTGCAGCAGCAGCAGCACTGTGGAGTTACTGCTGTGGATGACAACTATATTATACGACAAGGGGAGGGAGATTCACTACTATGATTAATTGCGAACAGAACACCTCCTACATACACCCACACACACTCTATCTCTTTCTCTCCCTGCACTTATACACACACATTCAGTGGCAAAGAAAACCCCTTTTATAAATATACACAATAGACACATAAACACAGCTATATTAATGGAAAGAAAAGGGCTTGATATAGTCACACACACACATCTCTGTTTTAATTAGAAAATAAACGATTAACAGGTGTGTGTGTGTGTGTGTGTGTGTGTGTGTGTGTGTGTACAGAGGCAATATTCAAGCTGAGTATATTTGATTTGTTCTGTTGGCAGGATGTATTTTGAGTGTGCGTGTGTTTGTGTGTTTGCCGTGTGTGTGGTCTATCTGTGTGTGGTTCTCAGCATGACGTCTGTGTACCAACTAAATAAGCGCCTCTTGGGGAGGGGGGGTGACGGGTGGAAGGCAGAGGGGTCCTCAGCAGTACAATAGGGCATCAAATGTGTCTGTGTTTGAGTGTGTGTGTCTGTTCTTCTATACATTTGTATAAACATAATTCCCAGAGGACTGTCCACATAATCAATGACATTATTTCAACCAAATTATTATTTCTTACATTTTATGTAAATTACTACACACGTCTAAAAAAAAATGATGAAACACAGTTTGGGTATTGGCCTCTCAGCATGGTAGATCCCTTCAGCATGCAAAATAGACCACTAAATACCTTTTCAAAGTCAAAAAAGCAGTCTTTAATGATGCATCAGTTGGGCTCCACTAGCATTTTGCTATCAATTAAAACGTTTGCCACCAGTATTGCTGGAGGTTTTGTCTCTTCTGATATAGTGCATTCCTCTTGAAACCTCTTATTTTCAACAGAAGACAAAGACAAAGCAGCTTGTTTAAATCAGGACGTATCAAGTGTTTTATTTAGAGGATAATCCAGCAGCAAAAGACAACTTGTTGGCTCACAGTCTTTCTAAAAATCTACTCCTCGTTAGCATGTGGCTAACAAGTAACCCGTTAATGCCTGGCTAATTAACAAGCCACTTGGTCAATTTGCAAAACTGAAAGTAACACGTAGAAATGCTTATAGAAGATCAATACAGTTTGTTATAAACTTTATTTAGACAGGTAGTCTCAATGAGATCGCTTATGCAAGAGAGACTTGAGTGCAGTAGGGGAAATAGAACAGACATCAGACACACAACCAACACAGCCAGTCACACCCAAGACCTCACAAACCACATCAGAAACAGTCACACGCATCTAAATAGCAGCCCTCATGCTAACAAAGTAGACCATTTAGCTTTACTTTTAAAAAGTTAGAAAATGAAAACTTATGACACTTCTTTATGAAAGGCGGATTCTGGGGAGAAGGACTGCACTAACATTATGGCTGGCAAGTCTGTTCTGATGACCAACTTGAAGAATATTTTATAGTTTGTGTGAGTGTCTTGGTCCCACACTGATATCTTTACTCCCCTCCTGTCTCTCTGCACTGTCTGTTAGAAATACCAGAAAATGTGTTAAAGAACAAGCTACATCTGCGCAGGTTACCCAGCAGAGACGTCTCAGCGCCATCGCAGGTGCCAGTGTTGGCCCTCAGCCCGAACGCTGACAACCACGGAGCTATGAAATGAGATGAGACCTCCTGTATGTGACTTCACAGGTAAGCTGTGTGTGTTTGCACCGCAGCCAAAAGCACTGCCGCAGTATTTCACACCACGGTGGTGCAGACATTGTCATTCAAAGCTGCGGCTCTTTCCTTCCCCAGTGGGGAAGTAGCTCCCAAAAGTTAGATATTTGTATCTGTGCTTCACTTTGTGAACGTTCCTCTTTCACCTGAGTGCTTATTCAAGTCCTTCCTTTGTCTGTTTCTTCTGTTTACTCCAAATAAACACATTGTTCCCTGTGTGCTAAAAAATGTGTCATTACTTCACCAGATAAAATGAACACTTCTCTCTTTTAACCTCCCTCCTAGACGCAGAGTCTGCTATCTCATCAGTCTGGCCCTGCTCTTCTATTTTTTCCTCTTTCCTTCACTTTATCTCCCCCACTTTCCTTTCTTCCCCCCCTCTTATTCATCCCCCCTTCTTCATTTCCTTCCTCTCTATGCAGTTTAAGTCTAAATCAGGGGATTTGGGGGTGTTAAGAGCTAAGGTGTAAAACACCGGCTGGTTCTCTGTAAGCTCCTAAGAGGAGAAAATAATCCAACACAAAGTCTTTTTCTCAACAGCAGCTCTCCTCCCCCTCCTCACCCTATTAGCCTCCTCTCCTCAATGGAAAATAAGGGTCAGAGACGAAACTGTTATAATAAATAAACAGATGATTTGGTGCCTGGAGTCTAATAATTTATCACATAGACCAAATAACACGGTCTTGTTGTCATCAGTCACGGTTGTTTGACCGGGTTTGTACATGTCTGTTTGTTCCTGTATTAATGTCCATTTAAATCATCAGTGATGCAGCCGGCTGCACACACGACTAACAATGACGAAGCATTTGCTCTGATTGCACCCTGCCTTTTGTTCAATCAACCAATCACACGCTTCATGTTTATTGATGCCCCAGCATTTCCATGAATCTCAGGCTTTGCGCTGAAAATAAGGTTCATCTCTCGCTGCCAGACTCCCTTAATATCAAGAAACAATATACAAAACTGAAAAATGCAACAACAACAAAAAAACCCTGGCAGAGAAAGACTGAGGGAGCCATTTAATCGTCTATCTTCCATGTAATCTCCCAATGCATTCTCCCATGCAGTCTCCCTCTAGAAGTTAATAAAAAACAGAAAAAGAACAGAAAATGTTGTTTCCTCTCACTTTCCTCCCCGGTCATATCTCTCCTCCCTCTCTCTTCCCTTCTCTCTGCCTCTCTCGCCCATCTCTCTCATCTTCCTCCTCTCACTTCCATCCTTCTCCCTCTCTCTCTTTTTTATATTCATAGGATTTTAAAATGTCTGTAATGGCCCTGGTAGATCAAAACACTCCTTCTCCCACTGCGTGTGTGTGTGTGTGTGTGTGTGTGTGTGTGTGTGTGTGTGTGTGAGAGTGTGTGATTTGCATATCGTGGCTATGCTCTGATTGGCAAACTGGCAACGCACAGCCCAGCGGGGCATTTTTTATTAAAAGGCCCTACCACACACACACACACACACACACACACACACACACACACACAAACACGTACACAAAGTTAGGAGCAGCAACTGGCCTGTATCAGAACCTAATGAATAACACTAAAGAGCTAGCAGTTGGGGTTCTCCGTGTATTGTTCTGTAATGCCAAGAGCAATAAAGATTTTTATTACCATATCTTTATAGCACCAGACATAAGCTGCTATGGAATACTCGGATATTTTATTAGCTGACCATTCTTTATTATATAAAATTAAGTTGCATATTAATTAATTAATTTTTTTTATTATATTATTTATTATACCAGTCAACATGTGTAAGTATTAACCAGGATATGATGTTTTATTACCTTAAAATCCTGGGGAATTAATATTACAGCAGCATGTGATTACTAATCACCTATCAGCAATGTTCTCATGACATCATAAATAAATTAGAATATGAGAATAATTTGGAATCTTGAGGAATTATGCTAAACCGCGCCCCTCTTTTTAAACTACATAAAGAATTTCAGTCTAAGTTCTGTAATATTATGGGAAGTAGCCTACAGCCTCATGAGAGTATGATACATGGACTTACTACTGCAACAATATATTAGCTATTTTTTTTAGAGGGGAGGGGGCAATCCACTTTATTTGGCACCGTGTGGGCATAAAAAGAATAAATGTACTTCCAGAAGCTCCAGCTCCAGCTAGATCAGCAGAGATAATACAGTGGGATATAATGGGCCAGAAAGAAATACCAGAAATGTGGATTTATGTTTTCTCAAAGCCTAACTGTGTATCCAGACACATATGAAACAATGTTCTCTGCTAGATATATAAACACACTTGCCTATAGTGTTAGAAGTGGAGTGACGCACTGTGTGTATTATGGTTGTTCTCTGTGTACTGTTGTCCAGCTGTTGAAGTGGCCTTAAAGTGGACAAAGTTACAGAAGATGCTGTCCCTGTTCTTTTACTTTACCAGCCTCCCAGAAGAAGTTTCCATGCACTTCCATGTAACCACCATTACAATATGAGGTGGGAGCACAACAACATAACTTTGTGGCCCTGTCTTGCAGAGGGGCCCTGTCTACAAAAACTAGTTTTAAGAGCTAAGTTATTTTAGTTTATATGGTGTTCACATGGTGCATAATTCTAACCGGGGAAATGGTTGTGCTGTACTTTGATGATCATCTTATAAAATATGATCACTGTTATTGATGAAAATATCTAACAGTATATACAATATTAAAATAAGCTCAACTTGCTGCAACAATGAAATGTGTACATTTTTAAGACAATAATAATAATAATAATTCAATAATCTAGTTGACATATTCTTGTATATTATATTCTCCATAACATGTGATTTTACATTTTGCTGCTAATACTGCTGTACTTCAACTTAAGTGGAATTTCAATGCAGGACTTATAAATAAATAGATTTTTTTACACTGTGGAATTGCTACTTTTACATAAAAGGATTTGAATACTTCTTCCACCACTGCTCATAATTCTTTTATTAAAATGTCACAGGCTCAGGCCTTAAACTATGAATTAAAGTCTTGACTGTGTGAACCCATGACATAAGGTACATGCTACTGCTGGCACACTAAGCCCCCAAATCACTCCAGCAGACCGTGTGGATGCTGCAGTTAAAGTGCAGGGATTGACTGCTGTGACCCCTGGTCAACGATCACCGGGAACCGCTGCGTGTCGAGTGCTCGGCCCTGCCCTGGCTGCAACTGCAGACCTCAGACTACAGCGTTACGTGGCTGGAAATTTCTAAAATCACAGCAGTTTCATCGGACTGGCCTCTTGAAAAATGTCCACTTCAGATGGTGTGAAAGGGGGATTTACTAAGGAGTGAGATGACATCCCTCTGGGGGGGCGATAATACACACTATCAGCCTCTTATAATGACAGCAGAGATCAATGCTGATCATTGCAGCTAATCCACTCAGGAGAGCTATAATGTTAATCCTCAGGGTAAACAGTTCATCTGAAATCATATTCTGTCTGTTATAAACAGCATCACTAAATAACTAACTGCTCTGTGGCAACCACAATCATAAAACCACTATCCTGTGTGTGTGTGTGTGTGTGTGTGTGTGTGTGTGTGTGTGTGTGTGTGCACTCTGTGAAAAAAGCAATCTGTGAAATGTAAAGAGAAATAACAATGTACTTTTAGCACATAACATCACCATTTTGTTATCTAACACCTCACCGTTCATGTGAAGTCATTATCACAGAGCACAGCCGTGTCCAGATCGTCTCGTAACAAACCTGAAGATAATCTTAGCTGTTCAAATATTGAACTTTAAAACCCAGAGAGACTTGCCCAGGCTGCTGACCTCTCTCCTCGGTGATATCTCTTATCACAGGGCAGCTATTGCTGTGATGACACCCCAGCAGCACCTTGCTGATGGGAAACCTCCCCTCGCTATTTGGCTTAAGTATATTTCTCCCCAAGCACCCTCTTCTCTGTCTTACTGCAGCCACTCAAGTGGAGTTTGATTCATTGGACTGTATTCTTTGTTTCTAGAAGATGATTTTATGATCATTTTATTAGCAGCATAAAAGCTGAATCATTTCATCTCCCTCTCTCTGCAGAGGTAATTAGTCTGCTTTATGAAAATCAAATAAATTAAAGTGTTAAAAAGCTTTCATCGAGTCACAGAGGAGCTTAGAATTTACGCGACTGATAGAGTATCACCACTCCAACTTTCTAGAAGATACGATGTGCCTATAAATATATAGGTAGTGTCATGAGTGTGTATATTCGTGTATGTCTCGGTTGTGAGTTGACAGGCTGCCTGGGGGAAAGAGAGGCCTGATGGGTATTATGCAAATGAAGCCAGCTGTTTGCTGCATTGGCAGACTCCTCGTAACTCACTTCTAGTTCTGCTGGAAGTGAGAAAATATTTTATCCCTGTTTCCCTCATCGCCACCTTCTCTCCTTCCTCTTCTTTATTTCCTCAGAGAAGGTATTTCTATACACTGCATCTTTATATACACCCTTCTCTCCACATTTTACCGCCATTCCCCCGTGTCTGCCTGACTATCCATCTGCACTGTTACAGTAATGAATGTACAAACAGGGAAAGCTTCCTTAAGCATTTGTTGACTTCTGGAGTGCGGAGTAAATTATTCTGGAGGCTCTGAATCCATAGCTCGCTAAAAAAACAAACAAACAGTTTTCCATGAATAGGTCTCATGTTAATTCAGATATTTTACTACTGCAGCCACTAGTCAGTAGAAACTGTCTGTCCTCATTATTTCATCTTCTATCTTTGGTGTTTTCTTTCCAATATTTCCCTTCATTTCCCAGTTTTGACTCTGCACTCACTTCAAATCAAAGAGGCCTCACTGGGACAGTAAAATGTATTTACATTCAATACTACATTCCTTTTTTTCTCTCCTGTCCACGCTCACTGATGGGTGTTTCCCCTAGTAAGTTACAAGGTTAAGCATCTAAATTGATTCATTTTTTAATTATATTTGTATCTATACATGTTTTTTCATTTTCTTTACTACTTTATTTTTTGGAGAGCCAGGAAACTGTAAACACTGACATAATAACACTTTATAAGGTTGCTATGGCTAACGTGGTATGAAAGAGCTGCCTGAGCAATATTAGCATAAGTTAAGGTTGTGTTTCTGTCCAACTGATGAACGTCCATCTAGTATTCACTGTTCTTTTAGCTCGGTAGTGCTCTCCACTAACTCCTAAGGGAACTATCTGCCTGTTTAGCTGCTAAATGCTCCACTATGTTCGCCAGCTAGTTGCTAACATCTGCGTTTGTCTGCTGTTTCTTGCTTGGCGAACTGTAAAAAACCAAAACAATGAGCTGAAAGATGCTAAAAGGTTTTGTAGAGCGTCACGTGATAATTCTCTGTGTCCATCCATCACTACAAACAAACTCTTTCACATTACTCACAGTCATTTAATGCATTGCTAATTTGAAAATATTGATTACTGCAGCTTTAAAATGACCCTTCACTCTAGAAAGCTGGCAAAGTGCTGTTTGGATGGGTGAGAAGGTAAATGTCCGCAAGCTCATCACTGTAGCTAGAAATAACTCTTTCTAAGCATGGCAGAAGGATCTTAATGCAATGACTCAGTAGAGCTGATGCTGATTTGCACTGGCCTATCTAATTCAAAGATGTAGCAAATTAATATGCAAATGAGCAAATTACATCATCTGGCACCTTCCAGCAACACTTGCAACGCTGCTTTCCCTCCAGCGTCAGCGACACAGATGTCAACATTATGTGTTTAACCCACCGGGACTGAAGTTAGTGGCTAAAATATTCCAGGCGGCTTCAGGTGACATTCGCACCCTTTCTCACTTTACTCAATGTGATATTTTGTGCATAAAAACTGAACAAGAGGTGGCAGTTAATTTGTTAAATCAAAACACAACTGTCTGTTATCTTTTGAAGTAGGAGCAAAAATACAGAAGCCACATTTTAGAAAATGCTTTTTGACTAAACATGATTGGTTCTCGTGCTGTGACAATTTAAACTGGGTTTGCATCACAACCTATTCCTCTTGAGGTTTCAAACTGCCTTGTAAAAGCTGTCCCTAGGTAACCCCTTTCAGCATATATTGTGCTTTCTGCTGAAACATAAAGAACTTTGACAGACCTCATGTTGGAGGGCAAGAAGCCAAATGTAGTAGAGAGAAAGTCCATCTAAATTCAGTTTAACCAGCTTCTTAAGCTGACATCCGTTTTTATAAACGGATTCCCACATTCACTTTTATCAAGCTGGTGTGTTATATAAAGGCAGGATCTTTTCATGCAAAGAGGCATAAATGAATGCTTTCTCTGAGAGCAGAATTGATTTGGTTGGTGTTAGCCTCATGGTGATTACTGACTGGAGGTCTTAGTCTACCCTGCTTCTTATTTACCGCTACATTAGTGGTGAGGCGCCGTGTGCACCTCTGCACGCGCCTGACGGAAACACCACAGCAGGCCTTCAAATCAGTGTGAAATTACATCAGCTCTATACTTTGAACTACATGTAAATGAAACTTGTCACAGTGCCGGTGGAAATGTCACCTGTCACCTCAATGTTTACCATCTTGCGGCCTCGCTGGCAGGGCCTAACAAATATACTTGTGTATCCACTTGACTTGGATGTTGTTTACCTGAATGAGAATGCAGCGGAGACTGTAAGCAATCGATGTCACTAAAAGCATAGTGACAGCTTGACTTCAGGTGAAGAGTAAAGTGTTCTTCTGCTTCTTCTGCTTCTTCTATTAGAATAGAATTTCTGTACAAGCCTTTTGAATATATGTGACTTTGTGATACAGTAAGTTTCTTTAAAGGATCTTTAAAAAAGGTATTTTTGCACGTGATATGAATTATTTTTTGGTGGCTAGAGGTGACAATCCCACAGATAATTATAATCTGAATCTCAGCTCACACTTTTGGTTCAGTCTCATTGCTCTCATTAACCTTCTTTCCAGTCACAGCAGCAGCTGTTTTCAGTGCTCTGAAGTCCCACTGTACGCTTCCATAACAGCACCAAACAGCAGGCAGACAAAGTTAGCAACTACCTGGTGAACAAAGCAGAGACCAAAACAGGGCTAACAGGAAAGTGAACATTGGACCCACATTCGCCAGATGGCCAGACACACAACTCCAAATGAATTCTAATGTTGCTCTGTGTATGCTACATGTGTAAATATGCAATTGTTTGCTAACACATTTGCTTTGTAAGGTAATATATATACAGCATGTTCGGCTGTCCTCAAGTGGCCAAGCAATTACTAAATGCTGTGTCAAAGGCCCTGACAACAGACAACCTATTTTCTACCTATCAGCTTCTAACTATGAGTGAGAGGGGCACCCTCAAAATGTATCGTACCAAATGTACCAAAACTCTGCTAACAGTGCTGCTCTCAGTTATTGCACGCACAAGGTTTTCATGTGCTTCATGTGTTTCCCCAAGTGTGGACACTGACCGTATTTAAGTTGATCGTGTTATCAGTGGTTTTTATTCTAATTATTTTATTGATAGGCTATTGCCAATAGGCTACATATAATTACAGAGGTCCGGACCTCTGTGACCTCATAGCTGGTTACAACCATGCTTGTAACCACTCTGTGTTGAAGGAAAGTGTGTAAGTGTTTGGCCACACACAGTCTATTCCATTTATTCCTCATTGAAAAATCCACAATTAAAAATATGCAAATGTCTTTTAGTTTCACCACTGGACACAAGATGTCTCCTATGTCACTAAAAAAGTCCATTCTAGGTGTTTGTGCCCTGGAGGCTTCAAGTTCCCACATCACACTTGAGTACGTTTCTTACTGGACCCAAACTAGTTGTGATGTCATAAATTCTTCCAGAAAACAGCCTTCTAGTGTCAAACTCAAGTTACAATGGGAGATTAAGTGCTTAGTGTGTGTGCTAACTTTACTATGTATTGATTTTGTCTTCAGACCACCACCTAGCTTTGATGCATTTCACACAGCAGATATTACACATACGTTCGATACACATTACACATTACAGCATACACATTATTACACATTCATTTAGCTGAGGCTTTTATCCAATAAAGCTATATGTGTCAGAGGTCCACGCCTCTGGAGCAACGAGGGGTTGGTGTCTCGAACCCGGGTCTTATCCACTGTTCCATCACCACCCACAACAGCATTAATAGCTAGACATCATAATATCTCAAACTTGATCATTCCAAGGAAAATGTTGCTGTGCCTCACTTTGAGCTGCTGACAACAACTAAATGTGTGTGTGTGTGTGTGTCCAGTGGTAAATTTAAGCCTGTAACAATTAGGAAAAGATCAATAGTATTACAGACTCTCTCTCTCTCTCTCTCTCTCTCTCTCTCTCTCTCTCTCTCTCTCTCTCTCTCTCTCTCTTGCCTGTCTTTCACCGGTCTTGTGCAGAGTTTTGCGTGCATGCCGTGCTGCCAACAACTGCATGAACGTCGCTGTTCCTCGCGGGTCTATTTCAAGTAGCCGGCTATTTAAAAACAATAAAATATTCTTTGTGTGGTTCATCAACGGTGATAAATTATCTGAAAGTCCCCCGAGGTGCGGACAACTCGGCACAACAACAGTGAAGCCGGGTCTCAGTCTCTTCAGCAAGCTCTTCTGCCACTACATACATGCTACGCCTACACATGTGCACTGACTACCCGGGGTTAGGGTTACAATTGTGGATTCATTTACGCATTTTAATAAGATTTTTTTTTTCTTTTTACATGTTTATTTACAGCATTAAACGTTGAAATGTATATTAAGTTATTGGGAGAAAACTGGTAGTTCTATGTTAAATCAGATGTTGAGCACCCCCATATCGGCAAAATGGCATGTTCCTTGTTTCTGTGCGAAGCTTCGAATGTGAGATTGACTGCGCCACTATAAGGTTGACATTTGAGGGTCTTAGTAAAACGTCTTGACGACAATTGGATAGATTATAATGGCATTTGGCACGGATGTCTATGATGCCAGGAGAATTAATGCCCCCATTTAACCTTATTTGGTGACTATCTCAACATCTACAAGAGGGATTGGCACAATCCAGACATTTGTGGTTCCTAGTCGATGAATCCTCATGACATTGATGATCCTCTGACTTTTCTTTTAGTATGAATTTGTTGTTTTGAGTGAAATGTCTCAACAACTGTCGGATAGATTGTCATGAAGTTCGGTACAGACATTCATATCCAACTCAGGATGAACTGTAAAAACATAGGTGACCCTTGATTCTTCATCTTATGCCATCATCAGGTCAAGATTTTAATGTGTTAATTTTGTTTAGTTTAGGCTACCTGCAAAACTAAATCCATCAGCCTTAGCTGTACTTTGTGTTTAGCTCTCATTAGCAAATGTTAGCGTTCTAACACGCCAAATTAAGACGGTGAACATGTTAAACATTATACCTGACAAACATCTACATGGCATGGGAGAATGTTAGCGTACTGAATTTACCATTTAACTAAAAGTGCAGCGTAATGGAGCAGCTAGCATGGCTGTAGACTCTTAGTCTTGTATTTAATCTCACATAATGCTGCACCCTCACCTACTAAAATAAACAGATAATAGTCAACAAAACACTAATGTCTGTAAACATCTTATACACTCACATGTTTTCAGACAGTATTGTAAAAGATCAAGACTTACTTCTCTCAAACGAATCACTCCTCCGCCAGCATCCCAGGATAATGGAGTATGTGGGTGAGAAGTTAATTCCTATCATTCTTAGTTGGTGGCTGGGAGTGGATTCACCTCAAGTTTTTGAATCAACCTGCTGGGACTGGACTGTCTATTACATCTTATGATGCAGAGCCGATCTGGCAGCTTTGCAGTAAAGTATACAATACATCTTGAATGATAGAAAAATAAAAGTTTGACTTTGTGCTGCTCACTCTCTCATCTATCTAAGCGTTTTGTAATGAAAGCGTGAAATAACTTTATTCCACATAAGTAGCACAGTGTAATTGCTGTTGATGAAGGTGCCAGTTGTGCAACCAAGTGCAAAGACTTTACAGTTGCTCAACCCAAGCTTGTGTGGTGAAAATGTTTGCTCAGAGCCAATATTTAATAACAAGTTATGTACCAAATTTAAATAAATAAAATCCCAGGATTTAGTGCCAGAAACCAACATGGTCCCTCTGTGTTTAGGTTTGTGGGCTGTCAGTAGTGGTGAGGACACAAGCTCTCTGGTGAAGCACATTCATGCAGAGCATGCAAAGCAGCGGTGGGGGTGTTTATGAAGCTGGCGTTTCTCTGTATTTTTCTTCTCTCTCTCTCTCTCTCTCTCTCTCCTTTTTTCTCCTATATCTTACTCAATGCCCTGACAGCAGCAATCCATGGCCTCTTCTTCTCACTTTGTAGGTTGAGTTTGCAACCCAACACTGGCACCAGGAGTCACCTTCCAGGCATGGCTCAAATGCCCACCACCATCCCTGTGCCCTACAGTCACAAGACTGAGGCGGGACAGGAGGTCAGAATCGAAGGCGGAGCTGTTGCACCGGGCCAGGAGGTGGACCCCACTCTTGTGATGCTTACATAACTTCAGAACTTGTTAGAGGACATTGGAGGGGAAGATCGCCTCAGGGCACACAATCAAAGCACATCTCCATGTGTTTGATCAGCGTTAGGTGGGCTCTACCATGACCTTCCATAAACCTGGGTGACCTCCCCCGTGCACTCTGCTCACACTCTCCCACTGAGGATTCAGTTTCAGTGGAGCAATGCAGTAGATTCCCGTTATACACACAGGGACAAATTAGAGAAGCAGTGAGTGAGAGAAAAGGAATGGTTGCAATGAAGGAGTGAGAGACTTTGGGAAAGAGGAGGTAAAGAGAGCCCACAAGCGGATTGGGTGGTGTTTTTTGTCAGTGCCTTGGATGAGGACAGTGATGGTCATTAGGGGTGTAGTAAAGATTTTATCTGTAGGTAGAGGGTGACTGCTGACTTTGCAAGAGGACATTAGCAGCACAGACACTGAAACCTGCTCAGACCACCTGCACTGCCTTAAGCCTGTCAAAATGGTGGCCCTTAACAGCTGTTGACAGAGCTTTGGCCATCATTATTATTTTTGTGAAACAATTGTGCTCTGCAAAATAACTGAGATGAGAACTTTTCAACACAGTCTCTATGAGAAAGCATGACAGTTTTGCAAACAGTTTAGTCAAATTGTGCAAACTACTTTATCTGGAGGCAGGAAGTCATTTTGTAAACTGTAGTGTATGTTTATAATGGGCAGTATGGGTAATTTCCGTACAGTTTACCATTGTTTCCCCTCCCAATAGGTTTGATCTTCTTTTTCTTCTTCATTTGTTTTTTCGCAATGTCTCTGCTTTACCAGAGCTTAGAAATATTTACCAAAAGGAAAATTATCACCTGACTGTGCAGTTCCCCTCAGCTCTATGGAGAGTTTAGCGTCTTTCTGGCTAATTGTTTTGCTTTTACATCCCGCAACTCGGAAAGGGCAAAATCATCCATTAATGCAGGTTTAAGATGGATACGTTGGAAAAACACTGCCAACAAGTGTGTCCAACTGCACGGCCTACTGTGAACCTGCACTCCACACGAGCAACCATTAATCAAGAAAAAAAAATACATCTTCAAAACTGACAGAAGCCTACATGACTGTATTTATGCATGCTCCCCAAAAGTGTGACCCTGCTACCAGTAAAGGTAACTACATTAGATTGCACATAGTCATATACTTGCAGCCAGTGGCCCCTGATGTAAGCTTACACACATTAAATTCTTCTAGGTAACTGAATGCTGTGGGCAGCCAGGCAGGAGCCTGCTGCCGTGAACCCGTGGAGAGTTATAAAAAGAGCAAGCAAAAGGGCACTCCCTCTCACTTTCTTTGCCTCTGTCTCGCTCCTGGCCTCCATCTGCCCTTACTCATATCCACCTATTATTCAGTTCTGAAAAGAATGACTTGATTGTAATGCTTTATTATATCGCAAGTCTGCTTTAGGGCATTTCAAATATTTAGGCAAGTTATAACATGTATAACAAATATTTGCTGCCTCATACTTCTTGTATTGTCGTATTGTCTTGTACAGCACTATGGAAAACCCTCCAAATGGCATTCATCTGGAAAAAAAAACAAGCAGTAGTACGACATTTTGATTGACAGCTGCAGCTACATTTTCTTTAGGCTATGTATCCAGCACATAGCTGAGAAATCAAAAAATGAAATGGGACGGAGTTCATTTTGTTGTTTTTTAAATCTAAAGAAGAAAGTCAAATGATAGATATTTTTCTGATGGGGTAATGCATTAATTTGTAAACCAAACACTGATCTATTAGCATCTTATAATATAAAGTTACCAGAATAAATTACCAGAAACATTATCCAAAATAAGTCCAATATCCTTCTAGCTCTGTAGCTAGAGTAGTCGCAACTCTTGTTATCTGGTGTTGTCTTTGTATTGATACCAGGTTTGCTTTAATAAGACATTAAAATATCCATCCATACACTTGGTGTCTCAGTGTTTGAAACACAATCAATGATTGATGATATAAATATTGAATGTAGTCGACTTGACTCACTCCTGTTGAGCCATGAAAAATGACTCGGGTTTTATCAAACAGGGTCAAACACAAACCTGCTGTACTGTAGTTAAAAGATTCAGTATAAAAGAATGTGTATAAAAGGAAACAAATGGCACATTTATCTGTCTAGACAGAGAAAATAAGGTAGAGAGATGGGAATAGAGAGAGAGAGAGGTCTGCAGCACTGTTGGCTGTCCCATGTGGATAAAGTGTCGAGGTGTTGAAACGGCCCATTGAGCCAGAATGTCAGCTATACACAGCAGATAGGACGGACCGCCGATCTGTCCACAGCTCACAGCCGCTGCACTGCTCTCCACCGCCTCCCACCTACCAACCAAAACTTCAGGGCCATTGGAAACCTTCCTGCTGCACACACATACACATGCTTTAACAAGCAGCCAAGTACATACATGTCAAGTCTACAAGTAAATTTGAATCTAAGTGAGTATGTTTTTTTTTTTCTTTACAGCTCTGAAAATAAACCCGAGCCTGCTTTGCCCACATTTTGACACACAAAATCCATTGCTATTGTGAAGCATTAAAAAGAATCTGTTTCTCTAAAATGCCACGTCCTTAACAGAAAACGCATGGAAAGCCTTCACAAGGCCAACATTGTTCCTCAGGCCTGTTAAAATGCACATGGAGACATTGTTGAAGGGGAAAAAAAAAACTACTCTAGCACTGTGGGTGAGAATTCAGGCCGCTGGCAGATAAGATCTTTAGAAGTGGGTGAACAATAATCTGCACCATTACTGATGAGGTATGATGATGATGTTTTTTGAGATGTTCTTTTTGGGAGGTGAAGAAAAACAAGCAAATAAATATTTGGATCATAAAGTGAACCAAAAGTTGAAGTGATAAGAAAAACCAAAGCAGTAGGAGGCAATTCAACAGGAAATCATTCAACAATGTGAGCAGCTCAAAGGCATTGGACATTACTCAACACAAAGAGTTGTGCAAGAAGCAAAACAGCCCAGGGTAAAGTATCCAAAGCCAGATATCAGTGGTCTGTTTAGCATTAACTACTCACGAATTTGTAACATATTTTGAGGGGGAACAGAGATGACTGACTGGTCTCATGCCACAGCAGCGATCCATTAACCCAGATGGTGAATGGCACTCTATATGAATGATAAAAATCTCATATAATGTCTGCAATGCTACACCATCCAGCCTGCCGAGTGGAAAGCTGCACTGCAGGTCTAATGAGCAGAGAAACAGCAATGTGTTCGACACACTCTGTTGATGATGGAGGGCCCACTGAAGCCCCATCTTATTAAAAGCCACCACAGTGTTGCAGGATTGAGCCAAAATAGGCTCCAGACCCGACGGCTTCACTGGAGTCAAACACGGCTGCCTTCTGGCGTTTTCAGTCAAGTATAAAGACACACTGCTTGCTAAGCAAGAGGGCGAAGAAAATTCTTTCAGTAGCAGTTTGGATGAATATTATGGGAAAATACTGTGTGAAGATAGCAAGTTTGTTTGAAAATGCATTCAAAATACTCATTTATAGTCTCTGTGTCTCAGTTTCACACAGAATGAAACCCACTTAAAGGGACCATTACTCTATAATGGGTATTTTAGTGCAGTACTTAATGTACTTACTTATTTAGTAATAATACAGTACTTTTACTTAAAGCTGCACTAATCTAAAATAACAACATATAATCTATTGGCTCTAATGAAGTACCCACAGAAAATAATCACTTATTTTGATGTTTTAGTGTCTTTCAGACAGACAGAGTTAGTTAACAGAGAGAGAGAGAGTTACATTCATCAGGGTGAAACATGACTCCAAGTAAATGCAAATGTTGCTGCGTGTCTGCTGGGTGTAAATAAGCAGCTCTTTGCAAATGTGTTAACCACATCAACTTTAGAAGCTGATAATATGTCAGTGTTGTGTTTACAGCTTGATCTGCTGCCCCCAAGTGTTGAAAAATAATAAAGTAAAGCAGGTATAAGGATACTTATGATACCTGTATTTCAAATAAGTATTTTAATGGCATCATATTCTTTATAAAAATACTTGAAGAATACGTGATCATATTATAAAATTGCTGCCTCTGATTGGTGCCCACTCAATAATCTGCCCAGAACAGAAAACTGATCCAGACCCGAAGAAGAAAGTCAAGATGAGAAACATGTAGGTTGCCAGCTTTCCATAGATTTTTATTTCATTAAGTAGGTGATGGTTTTAGTACCCTATGCTAAATCATTTACCAGTGTATGTAGTGTTCTTGCTAACCATCTGACCCGAGCTGCAGCCCTCACAGTTAATGTTAGCTTGCTACTTTCCGCTTTTGTTGAGTTTTTGTCGTTCATGCACAAAATAAAGTGTTTCAGAGTTGTTGTTGTTACATTACTTTATAATACTATGAGATGGTGTATCTTGTTAAATGCACACAGGTGTGTACAACATTGTGCTACAACACCATTGTCAACCCAACCACCTCTGGTGTTTGTTGCAGCTCAGATGATGCAAATTAGGCCCTTCATTACCAAACAGTGACCAAATTAGGATACAATTACAAGTCATTAGTTGTTAGTTAAACATTGAAATAGTTGGTTACTTTAAAATGAACCTTCATCACAGGGATTTCTGATTATTTGATCTTTTAATTGGTTGCATGTCAGATTTATCACATTAGGCAGATAAAGCTGTTGCTCGCAAACATTGTCCCCTTAATCAACTATGGCAGTGTACTGGTGAAGGGATAGATTAAATAGGCCGACAGATAGGTTTGTGAAGTGATTTGACCTTAGAAAAATACTTTTTACTGTTTTTTTAAATACAAAATACTATATATTATTTATTTTTATACACCTATTTTAAAATACATTTTGATGTATTTGATGCCCATTGCTGTAATAATGCATGTACTCAAGAACATTTCTGACTTTTTTGTTGTACTGCTAATTTGGACTAAGTAAAGGATCTGACTATGTCTCCAACACCGATGACAGGACCCCCGCCTCTCTATACCTGTAACAGCTGTTTGTATTTATTTTACCACTCAATCAGGTCATCTAATCTCAACAGGAATATTAGGTTCACTGGTTCATTTGAGGCAGCAGGGAGAGTCAACTGCAGGGTATGATATGTTCTGCTGAAACTATGGCTGATGGCCAAACTCCTCTGTGTAAGTAAATGTAGCCAATGTTTCAGAAAGGCGATAACAGTTATTTCCATGCTGGTGGTGGTGCAACGGGTGGAGGCAGACCCCCAGGGTGTGACGTGCCCCTCAGCAGCCCCGGACATGTCAGCAGAGCTTACCTCCCATTCAGTCCACGTCAGAGCAAACACAGCAACCACATCAAAGCATCTGAGCCAGGCCACAGTGCCCCTGTGTACCGGATTGTTATTCTCCTCCAAAGGTTAATTACAGTGGGGCTTCAAAGGGCCGGCAGGCCATCTGCAAGGAATTTGAAAGTTGCAGACTAAAATTCCTGTCAAGCCAAACGAAAAAATAAACAGACCAATCAATCAGTACACAGCCAAATTACACGCTCCTCCATTTGTGGTTTGTGGGGGGTAATGGCAAGCTAATGTCTTACTTAGGAAATAGCTTTTAACCATGAGGGAGAGACTTGACACTTTCATAATCCAATCTGCAAGGTGGTTCACGTGACAAGGTGATGTGAGGGCATATCATTGTACGAACAATCAGGCACAAGTGAAACATGCGTGCGATATACAAATGTGGTGCCTTTGTCGTGATGAAAATGTGACCGTCACAAGTTTGCAGCACAGATGGACAGAGCAACGGTTTGTTTGAGGGATGATTACAGGGTGGAGAGAGAACAGAAAGAGAGATCCTCTTTGTAGAAGAAAAGAGCTGAATTAAAAGAGAGTACAAAAAAAGAGAACATGTGGGGAATGGGTAAGTAATACAGGAGCAACCAGCCAGGATTTCAACCCCAAGCCATGCCATAACTCCACGAGTGGCGACAGTGCATTTGAAGGCCTGCTGGTGTCCCTGGCAGCTCTCATTAGTGCTATGAATAGTCAGCTATTTGTGTTTGTGCAACTGAATCCTGGGCTTTTTATGACTGTTTACCATGGAGAGAATCTCGCTCAGAGTCCTCTGCGCTATTGGGTGTCACAAATAAGTGATATCCACAGCCAGAGTTGGGTCAAACAGTAGTTCAAAAAAGCATTTGTTTACCCCTCCTCAGAGAGCCACATGAGTGGGGTTCATTGTATCAGCACATTTAAAATAGAGTCTTGTCAATCACAGGAGAGCACACCACATTAACTGTAAAATATACATCTCAGTTATTGTCTAAACTTTCTCACACTGATTGCACCACTCTGCATGGCAAACGAATATAAACTGGCTCTGTGGTAAGTTTAAACAAACCACAAGAAATATATTCTTGGACTCATAGGTCAGTTTGCCACTCGTCAACTTTCCCAAACCTGCAGACCACTTCTGTTTATTCTAATAAGGCACGGAGAGCTGAAAGAGAAGCATTGCCTAGGTATAGTACTGCAGTAACCCTCAGTCTGTATTTATTATTCCAATATGGAGGACAGGCGTGTCTAATTGCTTGAACAGGTATATATGCGTGCTTGTGTGTGTGTGTGTGTGTGTGTGTGAGTGTGTGAGTGTCCCAGTTGTGGGCTGTGAGTACGCAAGCAGAATTAAGAAGTGGGTCCCTTGCAGAGCGGCACAGCCAACCTCACATGGTTTTAATGCTTCCTGCTTGTTGTTTTATGTATATTTATTAAACAGAACCACATGCTATCAATAGACTTCTACACATGTGGAGGGAATATTCGGCCTTGAAATCGATGGGCCCACTTTGTTTGACACATGACTGAGGAAATCGATCAATGAATCAATGGAAATGAAGGCATCACCCCTGCCGCCATTACATGCTCCTAAAGAACTTTTTAGCCCAAAAGGTCTGTCTGTGCCTTGAGAGGTTGACAGGCAGGATTAATTTGCAGTATTTACGTCAGAAGCAGAGATGTTGCGCAACCGGGGTGTGGTTAAGTGACATGTGACGGCCAGGACTGTGCAGGTGTCACATTCACTTTGTGAGTCACAGTCTGCACGCTCATCGACGCAGCCACCCTGACCCAGCGGCTCAGAGGTGTGTGTGTGTCGGGAACCCATCAAAAACATTAGACCTGCTCAGCCGCCACAATCCCTACATGCCTGTGCTAACATGTGCACTCACACGAGCCAGCAAACTTAGACATAGCAGGGAGCAACAATCCACCAGCATGGAGATGACATGCCCATTATTGCTTAAGATTCGACATGCCAGTGCAAAAGAAATGACATGCCGCCGGAAAATGAACAGACAAATTGTCATGTAGGTGTGTGTTTAACAGTAATTGTTTTCCATCTGGCCTGAAGTTTGACTTTAGACATGTTTTGAATCAGTGAACCCTTCAAGATATTTCTACTTTACATAAAACTAATCTGTGATACTTGACTAACTACAAATTACAAGGTTAAGGGAAGAAAGCAAACTAATTAAACAATTTTCATCTCATTTGTTTTAATCTGTACAACAAATGAAGCGAAAAAATGACAAGTTAGGGACATGCAGGACAGTTTCTTGGCCAGATTGGTATTAGTATCAATTGTTTGTCTGTGCAATTTATTAAGCCAGTAAATAGATACTGTATGTCCCACATTTTTTATCTAGTTTAGCTAAAAAACTGTAACAAGGGTAAAACAGCCTGACAGCTTAAAATTGTTGGATTGTTCTATTAAGATGTGTTTTGTTCATTAATAATAGTATACTTTCTCTACAATAAAGATCAATAAAGGTGTTGTTTTGTTGAAGGTCAGTAAGATTTATTGTATTGTTATGAATCAAACACCAAAGCACAAAACACTGATGACTGATGACTCCGAGCAGGAAGCTCAAAGATGCCGAGAATACCTGGAACCACATGCTGACCCGAGATCCGGTCTCAACAAGGCCATTCGTGTTCCTCTCAGCTTGCCTGTTGCGTCACTGCATATAGCTTTGGTCTGACTACATTGTTAAAACAGCCTAGATTCAAATTGTCTACACACTGCAGTACAGTTACACAACTAATTACATGATAATTGTGAAAAAACGTTTGGCTTAAATGACAAAAAAATGGCATGATCGTATCTGACACCAACAGTGTGTTAGTAGAGTGTGAACGTATGTAATATTATGTCAGTTTACAGCAAAATGGATTAATAATCATCATTAATAATTGTGATCTAATATAAAAAAACAATGGAGGTGATTATTTTAGGTGAACGAATGCAGCCCTGGTATATCAACCTAGACACAGAGGTCAGACAGTTTGTGCAGAAGAAGAAAATAAAATATCTGAAGGAGCGTGACTGTTCTCTCTGCTCCTTATCAATTATCACATTGTCAACTCAGTTCAGATAAATCCCTGCGTACAAGATGCAGCTACAGCCTCACTCAACTGTACCCTAAGGAGGAGATTTCAGTAACTTAGCAGTGAAAGAGCGATGGTCGTATATATATCCATCGGCAGCACAAGTAGTAAATCTTCATCATGTTTATCGCCTCCCAGTGCTGAGAGAGGAGTGGGGCAAGAATGCGTCCTTGAAAAATCCCTTGACTCACCAGGTCCCTGCTGTGTCTCTTTTAGTGCTGGGGTGCTGACTAAAATGCAAAAGTCTCCTCCAGTCTATCCTATGAATGTAAATACCAACAAATTTAAAAGTAAACACGTGTGTTACAGCTTTGAGTGTGTACATAAAGCAGGGAAATATACCAATGTCAGCATCTGGCTTACTAAGAGCTTTCTGTTTCTTTCCCTCACAGTTTACACTTCTGACCATTTAAACTCGTGCATCTCCACATCTGTGCTGTACAGAAGTGGTTTCATCTCTAAAGTGGAAGGGCAGGGAGATCCCAGAACAGAGCCATACCACCAAATATAACTTACTGCTAATATCAGTTTCTTTGATGAAAGTTGTCCTGAGGGAACTGGATGTTTTTACACTTCAGTTTCGGTTCTACTAAAAACAAATGAGATATAACATGTTAATTAGTGAGCTTGAGAGGAGCTGGCAGTTGGATTTCGTTAAATTTGGACCACCACTGGAGATAAGTGCCTCCACTTCCCTTACTCCTGTCCACAAAAATGTTCATAAGGGCTGTAAATTACATAGAGGATGCAAATGAAGTGCTCAAAAAGCCTTATGTACAAACACCAGGCAGTCTAAACACTGGTGCAACATGCTCCAATATAAGTGTCAAGGCATATTGCTGCCTGTAAATAAAACTACTGATTAAGTATGATTACATACAGCAGGCAGATTGAGAATTTGAGAGTTGAGGCACAAGAAGCACAGCTCACACCCAGATTATCAAAATTACGTGTCTGAATCTGACTAAAAAAGAATATTTCTCTAGAAGAAAAATGCAGATTAGTCTCATGAAAACGAAGGTGGGAAAGTACTGACTACATAAACCTCTCTTCTTAAACCTCAGGTGCCATGATAATTCTCAATCTGTCAGTCATAATTCTCAGTCGGCTGCCTGGAGCGCTGGAGTCGAAGTCAAATCTTCATGTTATAACTGAAGTTCAATATTTGACCAGCAGTAAAATACACTCAACAAGATGGTACACTATGCTGGGGTGATGACGCAGATTAGGGGAACTAAAATCATAATAAGACGCCCACATGACAAAACAACCCAGACTCCCACTGCAGCTATAAATCATTTCTGCTTTTTAATCAGTCAAAGAAGAAAAATGAACATCCCACGCCAACAACTGCACATTAAATTCATTAACCGAGTTCTTACAGTAGGGCAGCGCACACTGAGTGGCATTTAAAAAGTCATTTCTAATTCCATTGAACATAAAACTTGGGCTGTCGTTTGAACTCCACCTCGTCCCATTTTCTTTGCGGTATTTGGGCTTTGTGAGGGATAAAAGCGGCCTGTGAAAACGGATCGGGGATAATGGACCAGTTGGCTCGCAGAGCACAGCAGCGAATAGAAACACATCGTTCCAAAAGCCTCCTCTCCAACTCAAATAGGGCCCACGGTTTAACGGCAGAGTTGCACTTGCCACAACATTCAAGGCTCTTTATAGCTTACATATGCACAAATCTTATTATGACTTTCCTCTTTGGATGCTCGGGGGCTAATGGACAAAGTCAATGTGAAAAAATATGCCATTGTGGAGGGAAATGACCCGTGAAGGGCTGACTAGGAAACAGCTTTCTCACTTCTGCCTGACCGGCTGTACTCGCCTGCTGGTCTTGACGGACAGCATAAGGAGGAGGAGGAAGGCAGCAGCTGTATGTTCCGCTGCTGTTGGCTGCCTGTTAAAGCCGCCCACAGGTCAGTCAGGGACGACGTGGACTGGTGGGATAGTGGTTAGGATGTAACCTCAGTCCAGCCCCACACAGCTGAACAGCTATGTTTCCAAAACCAGGCTGAAACTCAAGTTTTAACCCTCATATCCTGTGTAGAAATGGACCACAGTAGCATCTCATACTCCCTTAATCACTGCAGGATAAATTGTAGGAAACTAAATTGCAGTGGTTTGTCTAGACAGGACACCAGAGGATCGGGTTCCAACCAGGTTAAATAATATTTCCAGAATATTCTTTGCTTTATTTTTGGTTGGTGTACCAGATGGTTTGGTACTGTGTGTCTATATTGTAATAAATACCAGAAAGGGGCAGAAAATCCCATAAAAACACATTTTTTTGCACCTGTACTTCTTGAGGTAATTCCGCCTAGCTGGCATCACCAATAGATAAAACGTAATAAATATGGTGTTTCTCCAGTGAGTCAGACTACATGAGCTACTCAGTCCGTATCAGTAGCCGTGACTGGCAGTACATGACTAACCTGCTGTCGGAAAAATAAAACATCCTGGAATGTAGCAGCCACACTGACAAACGTTTCACCAGATCGCAGTCCTTCCCCTCAGAAAGGTTCAGCCACTTTTAACCACCAAGATATCCTTTCATGTTTAGTAAAGGTGAATGAGTGAGGAGAATAATTCAACAGAAAGAGGTTCCTGTGTTGGGTTGAAATGGTGTTGATAAGTGGGACAAACAATCAATGTGCCATTATATTGTGAAACTTTATCAATACACTGGCACCAATATTTTGAGGCACATTCAAATTCACATTAGCTTTATTGGTATGAATGTATAGCAACAATATTGCCAAAGCTACATATAAATTACATAAGGACAATTAATTTCATACATTTAATTAAATAAGGAAATAAAACAATAAAAGATAAGATAAAATAATAATAATAATAAAAATATATACAAATTACACATACTGGTGAGATTTTGAGGTGGTCCTGCACCTCTGAGACCTACAGTTACCCATAACGCCCTTCACTGCATAGATCCACAGAGAAATTCCAGTCTTAGTCTGCTTTCCCCTGTAAAAGAAGACCTTGCTATTAATGGGAATAAATCCAGTGGAATAGAGTAAAATGATGAAAATACCCAACAGATACCTTTGGTATTTATTTTGACTTATTTGGTGAAAATTGTAATTGCCAAAAATAAAAATGTTTTATTTATTTTTCTGCAATTTGATTCATGTGATATCTGTGAGGGTATCCGCCATGAAAATAGTGTAATATCACTTAAATTCCAACCAACACACAAGCAGCTGCTGTTAACAGTTGCATTGACTTTCCTCATATTTGTTTTTAATCTGATGTGTGCACATTGCTTATAGTTCTAAAGAGAGAGGTACTTTTACATTTTTGGGGAGCTGACTGCAAATCGTCCTGCACTATGATCAATTGAAATTAAGCAAATAATGTCTCAGCAGCTTAGTGTTTAATGTAGTAATTAATAAATCCTTTCCATGCCACCTAACAGATTTTATTGATGCAAAGCAGCAAATGTTCTCACACACTACTGTACATCTCTGAGCTCAGTGGCAAAGAGATGCATGCATGTTATAATGGTGTATATGTGTGCGAGAGCACAATTTCATTCAGCCTAACAAGTTGTGGCAAGAGCGTTTGGTGTGGCACTGTGAATACACCCACTCCTTATTTCTGGGTTTGTTGCCTTTCTATGTGCCTTTCTTGTCCTAGTGTTAATGTGTTTGTGCGTGTGTACAAGTTGAGACACAGGCATCTAAACACAGCCTGCTTATCCACATTTGTGTTGAGCAACAGTTCAGACGTGTGTTTGTGTGTGCATGCGCATGTGTGTGTGTGCATGAGTGAGTGTGCTGCAGAGAGTATCCTCCCTGAGGCCCGAAGCCAGACAGCGGCTGCAGAAAACAAGAACCTCTGTCAGCGTGTGTCACAGCAGACAAGTCTGACTCACAGGTCTACCATCAACAAGGGCCGTTAGACACTTTCAATGCTGATTCATTTTTTTAAATAGTCTGGCTCTGACCTTTTAAAAGATTTCCATCAAAGGCATTAAGTGAATTTTGATGGGATGGTAAGATGGCCATTTAGCTCCCCAGGAGGTTCATGGGTTGAAATGGTTTTCACTTTGTATCATTGAGCTGGAAATATAATGGTGAAAAATGTGAGGAATTTGTTTTCGTTTCATGTTGTCACTTGGCAGGGGTTTTCCAGACATGCAACTCCAAAACAGGGCTTGAAACTGTTCCGCTGTCAGATGACAAACAGGAGGAATGAAGTCTGACATGTGCTGGAAACCATAGATGGACATGCGGATGTTAACTCCTAATATGGCCACGCACTTCACATGACAAGCAGGAAGAGATCGAGGAAGGACGGGTCAATCGGCGGAAAGAGATCAGTCTCAAAGAGAGTTCAAAGGTCAGCACTTCATTGAAGAAGTAATGTCATTCTGAATATGGAAAAAAGAAGATGTGGGAGTGTGGACAGAGACAGAAAGAAAGTGTATGAGTAACTGAATGAGTGGCTGAGTGAAACTGGGTGACTTTGAATGATAAAGAAAGAATCCGAGATGGAAGAGGTAAAAAAAAAAGAAAAAAAAAAGGAGGCCACGATGTGTGGCGACAACGCTGACATTTGAGTTCTTCCCGCTTTTTGTGTTGGGAAATCTACCAAAATCCTAATGGTGCATGTTTTTCTCTGGTTGCAGATGAGTTTCTATACAGGATCAAGAGTGAACCTCCCCACACAACAGGCCTCCTGAACGCCTCATCCAGGATGCTCAACAAGTTGGAAACACATGTATGCTGTTGACACGTCAGAAAGAAACACACGGACGGCAGTCGTGCCAGCCAAGCCAGGAGGTAGTTTGTCACCAGGGTGCAGCAAACTGTCCTCCACAGCAGATCCACTTACCTTTAGGGAATGAGAAGCTCCTGAAGCCTACAGTTCAGCCAGCACCTCCTGTGATTGGTGCTCAGTTTTGTCTTTCAAGATTCTGCAGAGAGAGACACAGAGAGAGAAATGGAATGAATAGGTATTATAATGTCGATTACTTTTGACAGAGGTACTGAGAGTGATTATAGATGTACGATACTGCATGTAACATTGTACCCAGTGAGTGAAAAGAATTTGGCAAGACTTAGTCTGAATGCACAGATCATGCTGTTTTAATTATTCCAGTCAGCAGTGGCTTTCTTAAAACAAAATAAAAAGTATCACTTTTATTTTAACTCCCTTTGCAAGCAGTAAATAAACAACGATTCGATTTTATGATTCCATTTTATGACACACTAAATGTAGTTATAACGAATTTTAATGTATTTGTCGATTACTATTACTCATCTTCTGACTGAAGTATTCATATGGTATATAAACAGTTGTAACATTTGCTGAACACTGTGGCTACAAGTGACAATTATGAGACAATACTAACTGCTTGACATGCTATTTAGCGTTTTAACATGTGGTGACTTGCAATCAGCAATCTTATTTACCTACAATTTGCAACCCTGAGCCAAAAACATATGATAATTTTATAACTAGCAATAAAATTATTTAATTACTTAATCAAACATTTTGAGTCAAAAAGTCAAAGTCAAAAAAGTCAAAAAGACTGTATGCCTCCAATATTTCCAATCACAGGATAAAAACCTGCAATAATATTCACATCAACTTTTGAATAAATGTTTGTTTTGTGTAATGACAAATAAAATGATCACTCATCAATTATATCAGTATAATCGCTTTAAGGCTTTAAGTCAACCTTTCAGAATAAAGGTTCATCACATTGGCTTAAGCACGAGTATGCAAACATAAACTGGAGCTTATGGTTTTACACACACACACACACACACACACACACACACACACACACACAGACACTGAAGCTGGGGGAATTCCTTAAATAACATTCAGGCCAAAGCAGACATGGGTGGTCCACGCTTGTCATTATATCCCTGCAGGCAAGAAGGCAAACACAAAGCACCATGGGAAACACAACCTTTCCTGATGGCAGAGCATTAGAGCTGCTCTCAGTCTGGCAGCAGTCAAGTCATGAACTTAGAGTGAAGCACAAATCACTTTGGAGATAAAAGTTTGGTGTATCAACCAGCGAGAGACTGTCCCCAGGCAGATGCTACTTAACAGAGAGGAAGCTCTATGGTGAAAGTTTATTGTGGAGAATAAATCCCTCTGCCACTGAAGAGGAAGTCACTGCTTGTTTGTTCTTCCTACAACATGGACTGAATTACTTTATCACAGGGCAATTAATTTTTTGTGACTGTGGTGAGCAGCTGTCCCGATGGCATCAAGTTCAAATAGTTGCGTTTGATTTTATGTCTTGACCTACCAATGCACGGTTTTTACTCTCAAACTCAAACCGCAGTCCTGAGCAAACACACTGAGCAAACAGGCAGGGCTGTTGTCAGGGCTCGAGAGTGGGACTTGTTTATGTTACAAAGGCACAGAGAGCAAGGCAAAAGGGCAGGGCCTTTTCTCCCCGAGTGTGGAGATGAATGCATCTCAATGGAGATGAATGGGACAAGAAACATAAACAGCTCTTATCTCTTTGTCCTCTATCCCTGCATTGACTTTTCTCATCTTCCTCGACTGGCTCACATGGCTTTGTTTGCTCCCGTGCTGAGCCCAGCTCTCCGTTTGACCACTGTACACTGTTTAGTCAATAAATAACACTGGGAATTGACACGCTGACACAAAGCACAGATTGTATCTTTGTTCACATTTCTCTGGGTCTGCTGACACTCCCACTCCCTGGTACATAAAAGATCTGTGACTCATCTGCACCAGCCACGTCTAAACCAGCAACTGACACTGTCTGCACACAAAGTCGACTTTTTTGATGACATTTCAGACTTTTATAGTATCTCTGTGTATTTAACCAAGCAGAACATTAATCCAAATGTATATAGATAAAGATCCATACACTAAATCTGCATCACTGAGCATGTCGCTACATGCAGTCACTCCCATATCTGGCTGTTACATATTAAACACAACCCATTCTCGTGTGTGTGTACCTATTGACTGTTCACACAAAGCTGTGAGGAAGTGAAAATGTCAAAGGAAGCGGCATGCAGGTGAATCACTGATTACAGCTGAGAGTGGATGAGCTGCTAGCATGCAAGGCCAACAGCTGTGGAGCCTTAGGGAGGTCTCGTTAAGGAGGTCACAGAGTGTGCAGGCTGCACCGAGCAAAACACCAACTGATCACTTACAAAGACTTTGTCGAAAACAATTGAACAACGACTTTGTCACCCCAAGACATTCATATTTATTCATGTGCAGCAGCACAGCTTATACAGATTTAAACTGGCACATATTAAACTGGAATGCAGTGGAAGGCAAATATCTGAAGGGGTGAAGACGTTTCCATCCAGAGGCACTGTTAAAATGGTATTTTGTAATAAAACACTGTTGAGCAGCAAGTTTAGGATGTCACACATTTTTCAAAAAATAAAAATAAAAATATAACTCTGATTGCCAGCCATGAGAGCTAACTCAATTTTTTTCTTTAATTTACTCCATGAACTGTATACTGCATTATTTCCTACAGACAGGTTAACAAGAGCCAGCAGCCTTGCTAGCAGCCTCTTGCTCACATGCTAATGTTAAGAAGGTTTAGTGTTTACCACGGTCACCATCTAAGTTTAGTGTGTTAGCATGCTAACGTTTGCTATTTAGCAAAAAAACAAAAAAAAAAACAGGGTAGCCTACAACTGAGAATGATGGAAATGTCATCAAGTATTTTGTTTCACATAAATGTTTGGTGAAATAAATAATATTCTTCCAGTTAGTTAGCATTAGTGTTGCCAAATGTGTTTCTTCACATTTGGTCCTTGAGCTTTGTTACTTAATCTGAATCAGATTAAAATAATCCTAAATGAGCAGCAAATTGTTATTATAATAAGCTTTTGCATGTCACTTTTATGTTTAACCCACAGGTGCATGGTCACAGCAGGTGTCTATAGGCAATTTAGAGTTGTTTTCAGATCTAACATGGTTCAAGTGATGTTGTGAATGGTGGCAGCAGTGGACCATATCTCCATAGAAAAAGAGATTGGGAGGGAAGGGAGTGGAAAAAGGCAGGGGTCTCCACACATTAAAAACAGATGCAGCCAGGCTCCAGAGAAGGGAGGTGCATTAAGGATTGAACTCTAAGGTCTGGATGGCATATTTAGAATCTGCCAGACTCATCCATCATCAAGTCAAGGCACATTCATAATGCATTTTCAAACAGGCCAAGGGGAACAGAGTAGAGGTGTGCAGGTCACGTGAGCACGCTGAATAAGCGGCTAGTGTTTATGTGTACATTGTGTGAAAAGCAAACTGGAGAATGATCACCTATCTGCGAGATGGAGAAGATTCATGACTGGGAGTGTGAAGAAGAGCGTTGTGTGTGGAAACCACAGTGACGTCCCCGTCGGCTCAAAACAACCTCCCTGCCAGGGCCGGCCTCTCTGTGGTTTGTTTACATTGAGAGCTATTCCAGACAGCACATGCACGCGCCAACGTGCACGGCACACTGCACACCTCGAGAAAATATGTGTACCTCACACTGAAAGCACAGACTTGAAAAATCGGTCATGGGGACGAAATGAGTGTACTCCTTAGCGTTTGTTTGTCACTCGCTCTCTTGCATGCAAACAAACACACACAAACACCTGTATTAACCCACACCCCTTATCCAGACCCAGTTCACACAGCTGGCTTGGCAACGTTATGTGAATGCAGTGACTCAAAGAGTTCTGCAGATCAGGAATGTGTGTGTGTGTCTGACTGTCTCCATGTCTCAGTATGTATGTGAATTCCTGCATCTACTTATGCAAACATGTTTGTGTCTTCATGTTTTTGTCTGTGTGTGTGTATGGCAGAGTATGAGTGATTGCCCTGTGAGGGAAAGGATGATGGAGCACTAAAAAATGAATCATCAGCAGACGGCTTGGCTGTCCTCCCCCCTCTGTGTCTGTCTCAAAGCCTCCTGGGATCTCAAAGCTCTCAGGAACAGAATCTTGATTGCAGAACTCCTCAATCAACTCCCACATAATGGGGGGCTGTTGCCACTTGGCCAAATGGTAAAGGTGTCTGTTTCATAAAGTCCTGGACTACCATCCATAGTGGAAAGGTCATAGGTTTGAAATACAGTGTCAAAGTAACTTCACTGAATGAATGAGAAGGATAAAACAGGTATGCAAACAGCCATCCCCTAAATGAATGATTACAGTTTTTAAAAGAATAATTAATCTCCCTGCACCTCTGATGGATGAGAACACATGGAGAAAACATTAACTGTGTCTGGTCAAAATATGACTTTTGTCTTTGTTTGGCCAGCTTGGAGCTAAATCAGCTACCTTGTGATACAAAAGTGGCATTGGTGATTGAGTGAAACCAGGTGATGCATGCTGACACATGCACAATGAAAACCAAACAACAGTAAAAACACACCATGTGACCTTTTTTTCTGTATCTGTTTGTGCATGACGTTGTCACATGTGAGCTAAATGTTGTCATACAGTGGAAAGGTGAACATGGGAAAGAAACTGCATGTTAAAACCGACATGTGTCCTGCACAGGCCTTTAATAAACATGGAGGTTATAATAAGACGTTTTCTTTAATTGACAAATAATAGTGTTGTTATGATAACAAGAAAACAGCCATTTTCACCCAGTTTCATAAACAAGCCATTTAACAGCTCTGGTCAGGTCAGGTCAGTTTGTCCAAATAACACAAAAACATATTTTTGTGGTTTGTTTTGAGGTATCTAGCCATTGACTCAGTATTGGTTTTATTTGGCCAGGTTTTGAAATATCCGTCTCAGGGAAATGTGCCTCCACCCCAATATAATGGAGCTGAACAGAATTTCAATTGTGGTCCACAACATTAAACACAAGAGTCTTCATCCAAGCTCTGTGAGGTTGTACTCTGGCTCAGAGGTGCTTTGAGCTTAATGCTCACAATAACAATGCTATGCTGATGTTCAACAGGTTATGTATAATAATCGCCATCTTACTTTAGCATGTTAGCATGGTAATATTTGCTAATCAGTCTGACAGGAATAGAACATACTGGTTTTGCAGGTATTTGGTTAAAGTATAGGACGAAATAAAACTCTGACCTGATTATGGTGCCAAAATGAAAAGTCAGGAAATGACCAAAGTAATTAGAGTCCTCCTCTGGGGAACATGAATGTAGCTGGTTTAAAATGATCTTTACAAAATTCATTAGCAACATATCTCTATAGAAACTATGTCGCCATTACTTTGGATATTCTACGGCAAAAAACTGTTTTCAGTATAAATACTAAGAGTTTTTTTAGCTGTAAATATAAATTTTCAAAGCTGTAAGAACCACATGTGAAATTCCATTTACCTCAACTGTATTGGGTGCAGGTAAATATGGATAGATGGAAGCATTATGAAATAAAGCCGAAACTATCTGCAATGCTACGTGGCACTGTAAGAAAATATCTTTGTTGGGGATATGTGAACAAACCAACCTTTGTTTACCAAAATAAAATGCCAGCATAGTCACTCTGGTCACTTTCATACCTCTCTGGGTTCTCCCTCAGAGAAGCTGCAATTGAGCAACTCTTCCCGTGCAGTGTGCACACAGACACGCCTGCACCCACAAACATCATCTGTGTCCAACTATTTTTTGGCTAATCTCTACCAGATCTCCACACTAATACCCTGAATGCCTGAGGATCAACATGATGTGCTCTTTAAGATGGACATGATGACACAAAAACACACCTGACACGGGGAAACGCCAGTAAAACTCCCAGCGCCGCTCCTCCGCTTCCTGCTGCGGCTTCCAAACAATAACACAGAGGAGGGAAAACAATTCTCAGCAAACAAAATTACAGCTGCACAAGCTTAACAGGCATGCGATTAAGTATATCTTCCAGACAACAAAGGCAAACAAAGTTATCTTAGTTTTTATGAGAACTGAAAAAACAAAAAAACATCACGCATGATTTCCGTGGCAATCTGTGGTAATCACCATGGAGAGCTGGTGGACCATCAAAGATACAATCAACCTCTTAAGACACACAGTCAGCTCTGTGCAGCTCTGCGCTGGCTCTTCTTTGTGCTCTGATTTACCTTTTGGCCGAGCTGCTGTTGGTAAGAGTAACCGTATTAACGAAAAGCGCAGACATTATGCGGAGGGAAACATAAACAAGGATTCAATTCTTCTTATTCTTCACTTTGCTGTCTGCCGCCTGCTTGTTTGTTCACTCAGGTCTGTTTTGTCTGCCCTGTGTGTGTGCGTGTGTGTGAGACATACACTCATTTAGCGACTGGTGGATGCACTGCGTTCCCACCCATCTCCACCCAGTCCTGATATACACCAGGCAGAATGGTTATGGACACATATACACACAGGCATTATGAAAATAACTGTAGTAATCCTTCAGTAATCCTTTCAGTGACATTCTGAACCAAAGCAAATGGCTCCACAACGGCAGTTAGCTGATGATTTCTGAAAAGACTGAAACTAAACAAGGACATTAGGGGTTTTTCTCACACAGCAAGATTACATGTGAATAAAGCTGGATTACTTCTGGATAACTTTATGATAACTTTCCTGATCTGGCTTTCACATGAGATGAGCTCCGCACCTGGGTAAAAAATGTTAACATAAATAATTAAGGCGTTAATGCACATGGAACTAATATTCAACATTACGCAGATGATACGGTTTTGTAAAGCTGTGGAGCTTCTCTCTTAGATGCACAGTCTGCCTGGAATATTTTGCAGACAGAGCAAACTGGTGTTATTTTCTAGAAGGGAACCCCACATACAATTCAGGGTGAGACCAGCTGTTATTTGGCTAGAAGAATGTTTTTCTTTTAGGCAGTAGACAACGTTTTAAAGAAACTGAGACTTTTTAGACTTTAAGAGTTATTTCTCTTTGAAGCCAGGATAAGATAGTTGCTGTCACTGTTTTATCGTCTTGTGATTATGGACAGTGTCTCCATATGTTGGACTTTTATTTATTACCAAATTAAAACCACTGAGGTTTGACTGAGCATACACATACAGTACGTCAACTGGGCAAACTTCCATCAGGGTTTGTCCAGAATATGAGCTATTATTGTAATTATTATCCTAAGGCTTCATGTTTTCTGCTCCAGTGACTTGGAAACATCTGCAAAAGGAATCTGAATTGATTAATCTGTTATCGTTGAACTGTAAATTATATGGCAAATCACTTCTCTGTAAATTGTCTGTTCTTACCTTACTTTCAGTCTTATTTTAGTATATTGCGCTTTCAGTATTGTCTTATCCATTTTCTGACTTTGTATTGTTTTGTCTGCAACATTTTATGCTGTGGTCTTGGCCATTTCTGCCTTGCAAGAGAAGTTTCCAACTTTAATGGGACTTACCTGGCGAAATTATACTAAAAGTTCACCCAGGATGCCAAAATGTTGGACTCAATAACATGTTTGCAATTCCCTGCAAACATTTCAGTGACTGCAGGCTGAAATGACTTTCAGGTACCTAAACCATAGACAACAGCATACAACAACCAGATTTACAAAACGTGTATGTTATGAAGTATACATTCATACCCTAACAGTGCTATAGAGTGTATGTATAAGTATGAGTATATATTCTATGCAACCGGAAATGTATGTTTGCATAATAATCACTATAAAGTTATGTTGAATTGTTGTCCCTCTCAAGTGCTAATTTCAGTCTTTCTGTGTATGTCTTGTATCCTTCTAAGAGAACTCAGTCGACTTGAGCAGCAAAACCGCACACAGACTTCTTTAATTGTATCGGTATGTTATTTATTAATGTAGAACATCAGACATCATTTTTATGCATTCATATACAACTTTCAAAGTTATAAAAAGTTCTATGGCCACATATGCATGCTTTTCTAGCCAGCTAGCTAATGTTAGGCCAGCTTGGCGAAGCTAATGCCATAAGTTACACGTTAAGTAGACAATACTGGTGTATTATAATTAATTTATTATGATTACTATACTGTAATGTATTATTTTACATTAAAAAGCAGATGTGCTAAGGAATTCTTGAATATTGAGTGGTTGTGCAGATGTCAACACAAGCACTGATGACATTGTTGCAAGACAGTTATTCACAAAACATGTCAGGATACAGAAATTTAATAACTTTTAAAAGTTGAAGACTGCACGTTGAGAAGATGTCTATGTTGTCGGTTTAACTTTCATTTTGGCTTTTTTTCAGGGTCCAAATGTTTGCTGGGTTCTTAAAGCCTCAAAGGATAAAAATATCAGTTAATATCATTATTAACTCTAAAAAAGGAATTAACTCATAACTGCTAATTATGAATCATTGCATCACTACCAACTGACTAATTTCATTAATTTAATTACTATTTAAATAATTACAATAAGTTAAAATAGTTAACTGTTTATTATGATTAGTTTTTATCACTATTAGGCTAAGTAATAACTTGCCTTTGTGAATACTGGTAACTCATTAATTGCCAATTACTAACTAATTATTAACTGCTAATTAGTTATATTGATATAACCAAACAACCACCTCCAGCAGGTAGAGATTTGGGAACTTGCTTAAGGGCACCTCAGCAGGGATGCTAAACAGAAACACACTGAACACAGCGATCCAGATCATGAGGGCTGGACTGGATCCAGGTGCAAAAAAAAAAAAAAAAGCCTGGCAGGATCATTAAGAGGGAGCTCTCCACCGGAGAGAGCGCACACACACACACTCGCACTCACAGAGCCAGAGCAGAGCAGAGGAGCTCTCATCCAGATCGGTGCCAGACGCACGGTCGACTTTTTGTTTTTGCGCGAGTTTTACTACGTTGTTGTTTAGTTTTTAAAATTAACATTCACCTTGGCGTCAAGTTTGAAGGGTTTTTTAAAAGTTTGTCGCTGATTTTTACGCCTGTTTGGAATATCTAGTGTCGTTAAAGGTGGATCAACGGTACTTCACGGCGCGCAGGTACAGTAGGCTAATGTTTGAAGAGAAATAAAGGCTGAATTCATATCACTCTGTGGGGTTTCGTCCACAGCGAATAGGCAATGGTAAAATGCATATTCCCTGATTTTTTTCTACTCTTCTCTGCTAACAGAAATCATCTTGAAAAAGTTCGCCCAGGATTGTTTCTTTTCGCCGCAGGAGAGCTCAGCAGCACGGAGCGCTTCAAGAGAAAAAACTTGTCAGTGCGACTTCGTCTGGTGTGTTTTTTTTAATTGAGCCGTCCCAGAAATGGTGGGGCACCTACATTTACAAGCGATGGATGATAGCCTAAAAGGAAAGAACCGGGAAGGGCTGCTCGACAGTCCGGATTCGGGTTTGCCCCCCAGTCCCAGCCCGCCCTTCTGCTCAATTTCTCCGGGTCTAATCGAGTCGCGCTCAGGCAGCTGCACGACGCCCGTCGAAAGCCATCATGGATATTATAAAAAGGAAAGCAGAGAAGGCAAACTGGTAAGAAACAGATTGCGGTATTTACTTTATGATTTGAAACAATTTTGTAATCTGAAAGCAGTGACTCGGGTCTGTTTTGTGTCCAGAATCATTTTGCAGTCAGTCACTTCATGGACACCCTGAATTTAAGGATAAAAGGACCTAATGACAAAATAATGACGCTGTTGTGAGAGAAATTGAAAATCTGAGAGCGTTTTAGTGTTTGGCCTGAAACAGATTTCACTTCAGTCCCACTCACACAACATCTGGAAGCTCTCTCTTTCTCTCTCTCTCTCTCTTTCTGTCGGGAATTCCTTAGTTGCAAACTTCTGATGTGCTAAAGATGCCATCCACCCTCAGTATTACAGTACAGTTTTTTCTTTTTCACTCTGGTGCATCATCTGGGCCCTACATGGTGTCATAAGGGTCACAAAGTTGATTAGATGCAGTTGGGTTTCCAAACTGGGGTCCAGGGACTCCCAGAGGTCCTTGCCAGGATACCAGGGGCTCCCAACAGAATGACAGAAAGTTTAATAACACTAGTTTCTTCTCTCAGTAGCATGTATCTGAGTGAAGGTGAGTACAGGTTTCGTTCTCTAGAAAGAAAAATGTTATAATGGTCTGTGATGGATTTACATAGCGGACTGTCATGTCTGCCAAGACAAATCCTAGTTAAGTTATAATCAATAGTAAGCTAGACTTTTAGCCCCATAAAACCTCAAAATAGGCCAGCAGGCAGCAGGTATGTGTCCTCTGTTGAAACCTTATTTTTTAATAGCGTTTAAGTTGCTTAACGTATCAGATGAATGGATAAACAGCTGAGACAGTTAGCTAGAAGCAATGGATAAATACTTTAGAGTGAAATGTATCAGATAAATAGTTGGAATATTGAGCTACAGACCTAAACATTAGTTCAACTGTGCAACAAAAACATTATTGCTATATATATAATTAATAGTGTTAAAAAGTTTTAAATCAGTTCTAATAAAGCCATTTCAAACATGACATGTGGTGTCAGTGAAAACGATCTTGAGTTCATCTGGCAGGGCTTCAAGATGTTGGGAACCGCTGCTCCACAGCATCTCATTATGAAAAGCAACAAATAGAGAAAAGTCAAAGTAGAGTAACAGATTTTTTTCTTCTTATTGCCTTACTTGGTAATCATCTTGCAACCCCTCTGATTGATCAACAGCCCCTTTGGGGTGCCTCAAAGTGTCTCGCCCAAGCTGTGAACATTGACACCTGAGTCACTAAATGAGCAGCTGAAAAGAGAGAAATGATGCAGGAGACAGAGAGAATGCCGTAACATTGATTCATCTGGGTCTCAAAATGAATAACAAATGAATGATTGCTTAAAGCTAAAAATACATCAGCATCTGGAAGCCATGGTCTCGTTGGATTTATGCCGTTCACTTCATGGCTGTGGATGTGGTAGCAGTAGAAACGAAGCCTCAGCAATCATCAAAGAAAAGTGTCTCTGCTCATAATAACACTATTAGATAGCTGCCTCAGCTCAATCTCAGCTCATATCCCACCATCGAAACCAGCAAGTCCACACATAAAACTGAAATATTTAGAACAAAAACCATATGGCCAAGCTGTTAGTCAGCCAGCTTTATCTACTTTTTGCTTTCACAGGTAGCACACTTTTTGAAATGTCTTGAATTACTTCTTTAAAAATCCAAATAACTCGTGTGCATTATGATTATTACTTGTCAATAATGATTCAATCTAAGGGGTGAAAATCTCCAGAAATTATACTTTTAATGGACCACTTAAATGGTCAGTGCACCCTAAGGCAATATTTGTTCTTATTTAGCTGAGGACAGACGTGATACTTACACAAAGTAGAATGTCTTCTGTAAAAAACGAATGATAATTGATGTTGGACCCCCACTTTCTACTTTTTTTTAGAGGTCAAATGCATTTTAATGACACATCCTGCCGTAATTTTTGGCTGATTTGATTGAAAATCATTCCCAGGTCACTCCCAGTTTCTAAAGTCTTAAGAACATGTTGGCGCAGGTCAGGGTGGCTTTTAAAGTGTCTAAAGAAGGCCTCAGAAATGCAGTGCTGCATCCTGGGAGTTGTGTGACATTGGTTTGCTGAAGCCTGAAAGAGAAAAAGAGCGAAATCCTCTAATTCTCTGGAGGTTCAGATTAGTAGGACTCATCTGCTTTGTGGTTTCCCTTTTAAAGATCGGTCCTGATAAGGGCCGCTCCTGCTTGTGTTTCTAATCCCGTCTGTGGGCCTGTGCGTATGGAAAGAATCAACCTCTCCATCAGAAATAGATTTTTAGAAGTTTCTCATTTGAGTGCATGTCTGTTAGTAAGTAGAGGGGAAATATACACGCATACATTTCTATTTCCAAATCTATTCTTGTGTTGTTTTTGTATGCCACCTACAAACAATCCTCGACTTCTATTTTGGGGTGCAGGGGCTTGTTAGAGTGCCTGCAGGCCATTGCATAAGTGTTTGATGACCTCTCACTTCTAAATGAAATGAGGATAAACTCTTAGACAGCCTGTCTGTTTCCAAACCTGGCTCAAATATATGCAGAGGCGGGATAATGAGTCTTAAACCTGCATGACTTAACGTGTGAATAAATTGACAAAAGCGACTAGATGCATGAAAAATATGAGGTCTTTTAATCTTGGGTGTTTCGGTGCCTAATAAGCTTGAGTACATGTCCTGCTGAAGGATACCTATCAAGGTGGATTAGACAGGAGGACAGACAGGAGACAGATCTCATGACCTTTTCAAAATCTGCCTCGCTGTCCTTGCAAACTCAGGATGTAAAGTCAGAGGCTTCACTTCAACAGACAGCCCTGGGTTGGAAAAGGGGTGTTTGAGTTGGCGTTTCTCTCAGCAGCTCTGCATTGTGCATTGTGTGGGTTGCTCAGCTGCAGACTATTTTTCCTGGGCAGAAATGTGCTTCCAGGGGGGTTTATGTTTTGTGTGCACGCTGGGGGATCCGCTGCCTGGAGGAGACCAAGCCTCCACGAGTGTTTACTTTGCAGAAGTTGCCAGAACACACCATGAAGAAATACCTGAGATGCTCTCCGCGCCAGAGCAGCAGAAAGAAGACAATCACACACACTCGTATAGGTTTTTCATACCATTAAATGCCAGCAGCAGAAAATGAACTTCCCGCGTGGCGAAACTAGCAGCTGTGCAGGTTCAGCTGCAGCTTTAAGATAGTGTGTGGGGATGATCGTAGGCTGTAGGTAAGACGAGCTTCACACAGCGTTCTGCTGTGCCCTTGGCCTGTTCTTGCTCGTCCCTTGTAGTGGCATGTGCACTTAAGTGCGGCCAAACCATAGCATGTGACAGCCTCCCCTGTGTAATGTGAGAGGTGCCGGAGTTGTGGTTGGGGTGCCATCTGATTCAAATTGGTCAGTGTTTAGACACATACATGCAAAGAAAACGGTCAGTTACAACGTTGCTTCACAGTGTATGACAGTATCTGTGTTTCTGATTACTGCAGCTCTGTTTGTCCCTTTATGGCTCCAGGTCAAAGGTCAGTACTAAAACAGACCTGGTTCATACAGTTAGATGAGTACAGTATATGAACATGAGGTTAAGCTTATCCCATCTGGTGTTGTACACTGCTTAAAACTTACACTCTGAATTAATCCCATCATAATAAATGTAGCAATTAGTCCTATGATTCCTACAGGAACTTACTGCGTTTGTGAGACTCAGTTTTGGTTTATTAGAACTTAATATGGTCATTCATCATATTTGCCATACAGGAACCTATTAGAGATCAAACAAATAGTTGATAAATGGGTCAGTCAGTGGAAAGAAAATTGTTTTGATAATAAATTGTTTAAGGGACTTGAAGAAAAATGCCAAACTTTTAGTTTCTATTTCTCAAATAAGACCTTTTTTTTGTAAACTGGAAATCTCTCGGTCAGATAAAAAAAAAAAAAGTAATCTGATCTGGGACCCTCAGTTAAATAGTCAGGGAAGATATCAGAGGTCAGTTCATAGATTTGTTTTGAAGTCAGCATTCGTGAGAAGGTGTCTCAACAGTATGTACGCGTGTTCATATGTGTGCGTGAATGTGGGTGAGCTGTGTGAAACAACAGATGGAGTAGTGACAAAGGCCAGGTAAAGATGAATTAATATTAAAACAGAAATCCATAATATACATAATAATAAATAAAAATTACAAAGGCATAGCATCTATCTGTTAATTGAGACTTTCAGTTACATAACTGATATAACATGAGACCGCTGACCTCCCTGTGAAGGCTTGCAAGCAAAACTAAAAGTTTTTTCTATATCACCTCATTTTCTAAGAGCATCATCTGGCTACCAGCTGCTGTCATACTTGTTAGTGTGTTTTGCATTTCTGTAACTACTGTAGGCCCAACATCTGTAAGCCTATTTTCAGTCCACACACAGGCTGTGTCAGGGTCACACGTCTCCAGCCCCCCGGAACTGCAGTGAAAGCTTGTCAGAGAGAGAGAGAGTTACCACCAACACTTCGTTTGGCTGGACCCACACAGTGTAATTATCGGAATTAAAATGGAAGTGTTGCCCTGACTGCCGTGTTTCTTGTCTTATTGTTGATGTTGTTGTAATAGCCGTGCGATTGACAAGTTAAATTTCTAATGAGGGCCGGATCAAGGAACGTGTTTTCCTGGAGAGGGTGGGAACTGTAGTGTTTTTAATTTGGCTTTCTGGCTCTGCTGAAACCCCCAACCATGCAGGCATTTTTTACTGGAATTCCTTGAATGGACTCGTTGGCAGGCTGGTTATAAACAGTTCAGTAGTTCATGGATGTTTCTGTGAGATTGTGACTCTTGTGTTTCCTCTGCACAGCTGCCCTACCTGCTGCTGAACTCCACAGGGACAGACCCAAAGACTCGCATGCACCCTGTGTTCTTTGGAGAAAGCATCGAGGTGAACCCCAAACCAGAGCAGGAAATCAAGTAAGGGAACTTTGGACACAAAGACATAGTTTTGGTTGCAATATGGAGCTTAGTGCACTCATTTTGATCAGTGTTCTTTTGCCAACACTGCCACCTAGTGATCAATTTTACATTTTTCTAAAGGGTTTGCCACCTTTCTCCTTTCCAGGTGCAACTCTGAGGTCAAGTATGACTCCGACAAGCATTACCGCAACGGGGTGTACTGCGCCCCCGTTCCCACAGCCACCTCTTTCAGTGAGACAGTGGTGGCGGTGCGGAACTGTACTTGGAGAAGCTACAAGTCCCAGGTGTACCTGGAGCCACGGCAGAAGCCCATCAGCTACCAGAGCACCACCATCATCTACCCGAAACACGCCAAGAACACTTACCGCACCACGCTCAACTACAACGCCACGGGCTCCCGCCGCTGGTTTGTCTCCACTGTGCAGCTGGAGTCGAGTGAGGATACTAGTCCCTGTATCATCTACACAGAGGACCTGTAGGCTCAGTCTGGTCCAGCCTGCATAGCGAGAGGGCTACTTGGTGGTCATCGTATTTTTTAAAATTTTATTTTATTTTTTGGAGGAGGAGGAACTTGGGAAAGCCCATATTGAAAGGGAAATACTTCAACTGATACCTGGAGCCCCTAAAACCCTGCTCTGTTCATCTTTATTTGCCATGGAGGAAACTCTGGGAACCCTTTAGTGACATTTTCCCCTGAGTGTATTTAGACTTTCTACTGATGCAGCCTTTAAAAATGGGAGGTGGTCTTCTGGCAGTTTAGAGCTGCACGTCAATGGTTAATGTCTTATTTAAAACAAGAGCTGACAAATTGGTGGCCTTTGCTCTCCTTCAGGTTGGATTTTGACCTCAGTGAAGGTAACGATTAGATCGTAGATGTGCATGTAGGGAATGGTCGAGATGACACCTGTGGTGGATTTCAGTCGAGCCTGCGCAAACCCAGTTACACCAATGCAAAGCTTTCTAATATGGCTTTATTGCACTTATTTTCTATGTATCACAGTCCTGTTTGTGGACCTGGTATTGCGGGGGTGGGGGGGGGGGGGTATTTCAGTACTGCATATGGAAAATTGGACCAAAGATAGTTTGAACACTTTGTCTTTGTAGTAACTCCACACACGGCGACAGAACATTTGCTTTTTGTTTTACAGTTTTGTCTAGTTTGATCAAGCATGTAACTAACCTGCACAGTGCAGGGTGTCTTGTTTATTCAGCACAATAACAACTTATTGTCTTGAGAATACTCTGGTTAAGTTAATGTAAGAGTTAGGAGTGTTTTGTTAAACAGGTTCCTGGTCTCTAGGAGGTGGACAATCAATGAAGTTTTGGGGGGAAAAAACATCCAATTATTATTTATTAAGAGTTTAACACTTAGTAACTCAGTTAATCTGCATCATCAGGACTGTGCGTAGGACCACATCATGTAGAGTTGCTGATAGATAGTTAAATGATTGAGGATATGTAATGTACATGCTTTCAGGGCTTTTAAAAATGGTGGCAATCATTTTATGGTTTGCTTTTATTTTCAATCAGCATAAAATAGTTTGTTTTAAACCTTCTTCGGACACAGGGAATTTCACAGTCAGGAGGAAGTATATACAACTTGTAACACTTGTCTGTCACAACTCTTGGTACTGAACAAACTGCAACTATTCACGCAGTGGCACATCTGCTCGTCTACTTCTCCAAGAGAGTCAAAAATAAACACTAAAACAAGAGTTATTTCCAGCTGCAACTGTCTGAATGGTTTAGTGCTACAAGCAGTCGACAAAATAAGGCCGACACAGTTCTGGATTGGGTGGCACCAGCTATTCATAAATCCATCTCTAATTTTGTGCATGAAGTAACTGGTCGTTAGTTTCATACTGTTGATTTGACTAAATCATGTTGCATTATTAAAACTTAAGGACTGTCTTAGATAGTAAAGACTTAATTTGTAAATCATTTGAAACATATGAAACTAATAAAAAAAAAAAAAAAAAAAAATCAATCATGAACACATGAAGGGGGCAAATTATAAACTAAACTGTCCTACTAGCCTAATATTGTGTAAATGTAGATAAAACTTATCCACAGAAAAATATGTGTCTGACATCATTAGCATAATGTTTAGCAATTTGAAGCATGTTGTGACTTTAGTGACATTTAAAATTCAGTGTGTCAGGTTAGATGTTTCAACCATGTTACATATTACTTCACTCGACACGGGTCATATATTAGAAAGTTAACGTTAGCTATGTCAGTTGGTTCAGTCAGCTACGTAACAGTTACACCTGTCACCTGTCAGTATTATCGGTCGATATGAGCTAATTGGTACCAGTGTTTATAATAGCTGATAAATAACGGAGATTAGTGTTGCCGTTGTAACTCCCCTGGTGGCAACACGTGTATTTGGAACGCCACAAATCCACCACGAAAACACAGCAATCAGCAGTAATTATATGCAAAGCACTATTTATAACAATAAAAAAGTTTATTTTTAAACAGCATTATGTCATGTTATCTTGGTGTGGTCTCATAACTACACATAATAATCTTTGTTTTTATATATATATATATATATATATATATATATATAAGGGCTTGGAATAGCTGATGCATGTTGTTTTGAGATCAACAAATTGTCATATTGGTCAGTTTCTGAGCCAAAGTAGCTCAACAGCATGAAACTCCTCTGTAATTACCGACATGTGGAGCAGTGAAACCACATCAGATTTCCATGTTGAAGATGTAAAATAGATTTTTATTGAACATTTTCATGACTTCTTTTTGTGTCTGTCAAATATATATATATATATATATATATATATATATTTAGATTATTGAACATGGCAAATATTGAAACGTAAGACTTGACCTCAAATTTTCTTAGGTATCAGTTTTACTTCATTGGAAATGTGTATTCCTGAATTTTAGTTGTGGTCTTGAGCTTGCGGTCTTGTTATTTTTATAGTCTGAAACACCATCCAGGTTAAGTGTAAGGGTGGGAGAGACGCAGAGGGCTCAAAGCTGAAGTGGTGCATCAGTACTGTAAGATGGGTACTGGGTTTTAATGAGGGAACAGTAAGTAGCAATAAAAAGAGCAAAACAAGAGGAGGAAAATCAGATCTGCTCTTTCACAAGAAAAACATATATATGAGGAAATTGTTCTGAAAATGGCAAGATGATAGAGAGTTTTGCGATGTGTTGATGGTCTGTGAAATGTCAGAGAATGATGGTGGGTGTCAAGTTTAATATGTTGGTGGTTTTATGTGAAATACTTTTTACGTTTCCTAACACTTGATTTTGTTACTGTAAAATATTTTCCTGTTGTATATGTGGCATCGAGGCACTTCATAATTCTCTTTATATTTTTGTACGTCAATCATTGTTCCTGTTGTGATCAAAGAAAAATAATTTAAAAAGATGTATATCCCAAATGAATAAAAAAAAAAAAAAGAGCCAATTCCCAGAACTACAGTACATCTGTTGCTTAATGTTGGTCACAGGATATCGTATACGCCTGTTTAGCACAGGTTTGAATTTTGTCCCTCTGAAAGAAAGAGGGAGTTCTGCGGGCACAAGGAGGACTGGTAGCACATTTTGGCTCAGTTCCTGTAATCAAATCCAAGAAATCCTGTGTTAGGTATGAAAATCAGTGCAAGGGAATGCAAATGAAAACACAGGACTGAATTTTAACTCTCAGCAATGTTCTTAGCAGTAAATTACGGGATGTAAACTTCGAGATTTTTCACAGAGAGCAGCACAGAAACTTTAAATAATTCAAAAATTAAATAATGCTACACAACTGAAATACCTGAGTCACAAGTTCAGTTTAGATTTAATCAGGAGAAACCTTTTCAGCATTATTCTGTCCCGTTCAAAGACAGCAAACAAAAACACTTTTGAAGGCAGCAAAATAAAATACTTCCATGGGTTGGAAGTAGTATATTATGTGCATATAAGGACTGTTATATGCTGTAAACTGAGAAGGGAAGACTAATTACAGTCATACACTCATTAACTTCATCTTAACTTGTTGAGCTCCTGGGAGTTATGCAAGGACGGGATCATAACAGACATGCAGTTTGACCTTCATATGAGCTGAGCGTAGTAAACTAGATCACAGGAGACCAGATCAGTAACAGCTCAAGCGGCAGCTGAACAGCACATTTGTAAAACTACCACCAAGAACTTCATCATGAGCGGAGTAACTGCTGCGTTAACACGGCTCAGGACTGTATTTTATCATCTTATTTTGTGTAATTTATGCATAATTATTACATGCAGCAATTAAGTATCAAGTTGAAGAATTCTGTGCCAAATAAGTTCAACATACAAGTAAAGAAATATGCTTATACCGCCCCCTGGTGGTACTTGACCTCCCTGACTTTGGGCCTGTCAATTTTCCCTGCAATTCAAAACAGATAAAAGAAAGTGTGAGGCAGACGTCCAATACAAACACACAGCAATAAATAACACGACCCCGAGACCATGAATGGCAATAAGCTTTTTATTTAAACATTAAGGCAGTGTCTTTTTTGTTTTTCATTTTTACACTGCTATCCACAAAGCTTGCTGGTGGGCATGTAGAATTTAACCATGTGAATATTTCTTTTTTTTTTTTTTCCTTTTTTCCTTTTTTTGTAATACCAACCTTGAAGCAAGCCACATAAATATTTACATCTCTTCAGTTTTATATACAATCCTTGCTATTATACAGTGGGTTATAATAAAAAAAAAAAAAAAAAAATCATTATGCACAAAATGGTTGAACAATGTACTGTTTATGTCAATTCCCCCCACCCACCCACACTTTGACAGTCCAGGGAACACAATCAGTAATCAACTTTTAACATTTTTAAGTATTATTTTTTGATTTGTGCATTGTGTGGAATCAAAACAAACTGAAAGAACAAAAACAAATTGATGCATGTTAAAATTAATTTCAGTATACTTTCTAAAAACAATGTATTAGCCCGTCATCGGGTTAGGGAACAGCTGGATATGGCTTAGTCTGTTTACTGTCACATTCTTAAATTTCATCAGTGGATAAATGATATACACGCACAGACACCAATGTACAAAGCCTGGCTGTATTTTTGCCTTGCCTGATGAAATTACAAACCCTCCATCAGAATAAAAAAGAAGAAGCAGTCCTAAAACATGGCTGAGCTTTCTGCAGGTGTGACCTGCTAGGTGCTTCGCCATTGACAGGTGGGATGAAGGAGGGAGAGGAGGTAGTCCTAGAACAGTCATGTTTGTGTTGTGAGAATCCACTGTGACAAAATGAACTAGAGATAGAGAGGTAAGTCTTTCCGAACCACTAAACAAGCTCCCTGCCATCGCTTCAGAGTTTTCAGTCTGGGACAGAATTCGTCCCCGGTTGCACAGAATCACGAGGTGGAAACATCACTTACAGAGAGGGTGACCTTTAAAATACTGCAGTAAAATGTGAGAACATGTGAGATTGCTTTCGAATGCCTTCCTCTCAGCTTTTTCTACCCAGTACAAACACAGGGCGTGTAATGAAGTACACTTGAAGAATGTCATGGGTCTCGCAGCAGAGAAAACATTTGATGCTGGCCCATGCAAGCTGTGCTGTGATACAGCGTTGTCTTGTTATGAAGATAACTCGTACGAGTAAAGCTGTTTTGTTTTATTAAAAAAAAAAAAAAGGGATATTTCATTAGCTTTTTTGTTTTCCGATTTCCCTGCGTGGACAGTATAAACCCTGTCATGGGGGGCTAAAAGAAAAATTGTGCGTCACTTGGTAACTTCAGTACTGTATATGTAAAATAAATGGCACTTAACACTAGGAATATCTCATAACTGTACAAAACCTGCCTGGATGAGGAGTTGGGTCTCAGCTGCTCCTCTAGGCAGTAATAGGTCAGAGGTCAGACCGTCACAACAGCTCCTAGAAGGGATTGTAGCAGGCCAGCTGAAGCCGACACCGCCATGGACCAAGGGTCATAGAAAGATGGCTTTTTTTTTTTTGTCTCTTCAATGTGAGCAAACTCCACCTGATGCTGAGGAATCTGCCTTTAAGCAGCTCTAAGGTTGGTCTGCACCTGCTCGAAGCGGCTTAGTCATCGTTCACTAAAATGTGATTGTCGCTTTGAGGGTGGGAGAGATAAAGAATATCGTTGGCAAGACCAAAATAAACAGACAGGCGCTAAAGGATACCTCCACACTGGGATTTCTATGCTGTTCTTGAGTCCATTTTTCACCTGCCCCAGGAAACACAGATTCTTAAAAATGCCATTGTGAACAGATTGACGACTAAGTGCTTAATATCCAAAAACTGTTTTCAACAAACACAGACATGGTTAATATAAAAACAGTGAGAAAGTGTCACTTGTTTTATGCCATCCATCTGGCAAATCATCTCTCCCCATGTGGATGCCTGAAATCAACAGGTCTTCGCCATTCCTCAGGACCCCCACCCCCCCGCCCTTCACCCAAATATATGACATCAGCAATGAACAGCATGTTTACCCTGTAAACCAATGATATGACCCTCCCGCATAACAATGTCTGCCCCCTCCCGCCCTCCCCGCCCCCAAAAAAGATACATCATTGCAGATAATAGACGACAAATGACACCATCAAAAGTTCACCATCAAAATGTACTAAAGGTCTCAGCTCACGTTCAAAACACAGGACTGGACTGACTGAATTTAAAGGAGCAAAAAATAGAACCAAAACAAGAACAACATGATGTTGATTCTCCTCCCGTCCCCTCGCACATATCCTCGTGGTGGTAGCAGTGCACAGACCGCCTGCACCTGGAGGTCACCGTGAAGAAACGCGGAGGTCCTCGCTGTGTGGGCCGCTGCTCTCAGGTCAGATCCGAGGTCATAATGTGTCACTAGAGTATCAGGCTCCTGACCAGACCAACAACACAACCTCAGAGTCCCTTCCATACAAGTGTCGGCACATTAGAGCGGTACACCCGAAAGGTGCAGATCGATGCGTCTATATTGATAAGGCCAGTGAGGAAAAGTAGTAAAGTAAAAAAAAAAAGGAAAGAAATAAGTGATTCGTCCTTTAGAGTAGTCCTGGAGTGAATGCCTAACACGTAAGTGCAAACATACACACACGCACACGTGGAGCAGCAGCGTTCCAGCTCGTCGCTGCTTGGCGTCTCGGGTGTGTGAAAGGAGGAAATGATCCTTTCTTGACGACTGAAGGAGGAAATGCAGAGTGGAATGGTGCGGGTAGGTTTGCAGATGCCTCAGCAGGTGTGTGTGTGTGTGTGTGTGTGTGTGGCTGCAGCAGCACAGAGTTGGTTGACGACAGTATTTCAGGTCACTCGCTGTCAGACAGGGTCTCGTATTGAGACATGAGAAGAGGCTTGGGCTCCTCTTCCCAGGACCGGCCCTGTCCAGGTCCTAACCCCTGGCCCTGGCCCCCCGGCTGGCCAGAAGAGGGGGAGGGAGCAGACACCGTTCCGCTGGGGAAACGCATTATCAACGGGTTACACGGGAAGGGAGTTGGAGTTGAACCTGCAAAAAGCGGGAAGTCAGAATTGTTATGAACCACAACAATAGAAAGTAAATCAGTCAGGGTCTCAAAAAAGGGCTTTATACCTGTGGATGAAGGCCGATCCTCCCAGACACGGTTGGTAAGAGGAGTTCTTCTGTTGCAGTCTCCCTCAGAGTGGACTGAGGACACAGAGGACGGTCTCTCCCCCCCTGACAGTCCTGGTCCTGGAGACTTGGCCTTCCTCCCATTAGAGCGCCCGCCGCCCTTTGAGGACTTTCCCCCACCTGCAAACAGAGGCGGCAGAGCTTAAATCAGTGTAACACAATCCTTTGCAAAAACTTCCAGCTCTGTTTAGAGGTGCCGTTTCTACCCTGCCTGTTGTCACATACAGTATAACTAAAGAACTAAATCAACTGCATCAGTTTTGGTTGAAGAGTTTAGTAGTGTTGTTTATATGTTATGCGAGTAATGAAAATGAAAAATACAGAACTGGACAATTCAATACTTCAGTATCTTTCTTGAACTATTACAATAAATTATTATTTGACAATAGTGTTACAGAAGCCTTAACTTAATAATTAACTAGTCATTTTTAAGAGGGGAAGAAAATGATTAAATACAAGCATACGAGCCAATAATAAAATCCCACTGAATGTAGTGGATTTAAGTGGATAAAGTGCTTTAAACTCTAATCAGGCAGATCTGATTGAGATAAAGGCATCGTTTATGCTTTGAAGGACTGCACTAGGACGTGTATCTCAAACAGTGTCCCTGATTCAACTTAAGGTGATGTTAATCCAGGTTGATGCTAAAACTAAATTGAGGTGAACAGGGATGCAGTGATTACCGGATTTCAACATTAACCACGCTTTAAAACGTCACGGTTAATTAATCGTAAAGGCTCCGCTACACCGAGTGTTTCTGTTGCAGAGAAAGGAACTGCTGCAACTAGCTGAAGTCAGCAGTGTGGGAGCATTTCGGGTACACCGAGACTGACCAGGGCGTTATTTAAGAGGTGACGGATCACCTGTTAAAAGCTGCTAAAGGAGCAAATACTACATTAAACTTGATGCAGCACCTGCGGGATCTCCACCCAGCTTTGCACGCCCAAGTAAAAGTAATACATAATAACCGAGTTAAATAATGTGGGAATTAAATATAAATGTGTCACTTACAATCGATGCTGTAGCGGTGAGAGTCGAGCTTTCAGCGCAACATTAACAAACAAAGCAGGTGTAACCTTTGACCCACAGAAACAACAGCACCGCTACGCTATGAGGCCCATTATTTTTAATGCCTTGTGCCACGCCAGGGCGGTTTGTTGCTGCGTCGAGCAACGAGCACGCTGCGCGGTGTTGAACTTTTGCGCCGAGCAGCTTCCACGCAGTGCAAATTGCTTCTTTTCTGAAAGGGCCTTTATGGAAGAAGGTGGACCTCTCAAGACCTTCAGTCACTTTACATTTATCGTTACATCCTGTTGCCTTCTCCTGTCTGTGTGGAGAAAATGGTGCCAGGTGTAAAACACTAACATCAGGAGCTTGTAGACTTCCAGGACTATACCAATTAACTGCATTTCAGTTATTAATAACATTGCATGAGAGATGTTCTCATTTTCACTAAAACTTATACGTATGGATGAGAGTACATGACAATAACAGTTCAGTTTATAACCTTCCTTAATAACAATTTCCCCTGGGGGATAAATGAAGTTAATATTCCTCTTATATCAATAATACTTAATATTATAGAAATATAATAGTTAATGTAACTAATTATTACAAATCAATTTAAGTAATTACTTGTGTTGTGAAATTAATTAATGCATAATAATCGTGACACCGTGATTATTCCTCAGACAATAATCGTACCAACAATCTGTAATGGTTGCATCCCTAGAGTTGAAATACAACTGATCTCAGTTTTTCTGTCTGTACACTGGAGAAAATATAGGACATGATAGTAAGACTCTCAAATGTCAGGCTGCTGGGCTCAGCTGACAGGAGGACACACACCGTCAGCACATGTAAGACTATATTGGGTTGAAAGAAAGAAAATAGAAAACTCCAAAGTGTCGCACCTTGTGAGAAAAAGTCCTCAGCACGTCCGTCGGCTACAGGCACACTGGAACCCATCGGGTTAGCAGCGTTGGATGGAGAGCGTTCTTCAGACTGATCATCATATTTGCCCATCAGAGCCTTTCTTATAATGGCCTCCAGGCCTATTGAGTTACCAGGTGTCTCTGCAGCCGGGTGGCAGCGGACACTCACAGGTCCTGGGAAAGGAGAGAGTGTTCAAGTTAGAGAGAGATAGGGACGGCAAGTACAGAGAGCACTAAGAGTAATGACAGTCATAGAAGCAAAGCATTAAATAGCATCAAAAGAAAAGTAAGCAATGAAGAGACAAAACAGAGACCAAAAGAGTGGAAATTTTGCTGATTACCTGTGTAAAAAGTACTTTCACGGTATAAAGCACTGTTCGTTGTAAGTAAATAATGCTCTACAACTAAACAATTCATCATTTCAAGTCCAGGTCATTATGCTGGGGCTTTTGACAGCAGTATTCTTAAATTTCATGTTGCTGCTCACGTAGGTAAAATGACAGGTGCCAACAAAACAAAGCTGAACCAAAGCCGATTACATTTTTCTTCACACTGCTATTTGCTGTCACTCAAAACATTGTTGCATGCAGTTGGTCAACATGATTTTTCTAAATTATTGTCATGTGACTGATTTATTTCTAGTTTATTTACATCCTGACACCCTGGCAAGCTCCGTTGTGAATGGCAACCATTAAGTGCTTACTCACTATTATCATTTCTGTTGTGTCATGTCATTCTGCTGTACCGCACAGCAGTTTCACCAACACGAAAACGTGCCAAAAGTATTTTTGTTAGCAGAATGATGCAGGATTTACAATCCTTCCTACACAATGCCGCTCCATTCCCACAGTATGTATGAATACGTTGACCCAACAACTGTCGTGCTTTACTAAAACATTTGGCCCAACAAACAGAAGATTACCTGCAGTTGTAGAAGCTGGCATATTAAAGATCTCGGTTCCTGGCTGACCTGCATCTGTAAGTGGGAACAGGGTTTCTTTTTAAAAGTCTTTTTTATTGAATCACATGTAGTGTTTTCTTCTGAAAACATTTTTTAATCGTGTACTCATGTCTGTGCTGAGGTCAGACTTACTGAAATCACCCTCATTTCCCACCACAGTCATCTTCTTGATCATTTCCTGCTTCTTTGACTTCACAATAGCTGAGGTGTTCTCAGTTAACTTGCTGAAGAAAGCTGGAGGCTGGGAGGCATTGGGAGGGGAACGGGAGCCCATTCTGCAGGAGGGAAAGGAGGAGCAGGTTAACACACACACACACACCCACACCAAGCCCAGTGATATTCCCAGAATAAACATAGTGTAGTTTGGATGTTTAGATGCAAAATGTTCATATGTAAATATCTGAAAACAAAGTCTGCACTGCTTTTGTATACATACATTCGGTAATAAGCAGCAGGAAACTATCAACATTTCTGCTAAAATTAAATACCCCCTAAATAGGTAATACAATGACCCCGTGGACAATTACATGAAAGCAAATAAGTCTTTAGAAGACAGTGATAGTGACTGTAATGAGCCCAAAAACTGACAAATACAGAGGAGTCTGTAGCGTTTCTAGATATGCTGGTTGGTTCACTGAACTGCGTAACATGTTATCACGTGCAGTGGACGAATACACTCTGCCGACACACGACGCACTCAGCAACAGAACGTGTAGCGTTTTTACAAGAGCAGCTAACACTAAGAGCTTCAGTTTACACGCTGTTAGCAAGTAAGAGAGACAAACCAAAGTTAACTCAACCTGCGTTCACTATAAAGTTATTTTCTTCAATCAAGTTTCCCTCAGCACTCTCATAAAAACTAAAATATGACCAGACTTCAGAGTGTCTTCTGCCGTGATGTCATTGACCCAAACAAACCGATGTTGCATTCTGCGCATGCCCGCCTGCTTCTGGGAGATTATAACAGCGCGGTTAACCGTACCCGGTTATCATGGTAATTAAAATGTGTATGGTAATAATAACCGTCGGGAATTTTACCATGGTTTACCGTTAAACCAGTAGTCGTTTCATCCCTACTTCAAACAAATGTCACATTCAAATTATAAACCACATATTTTCTGCGGTGGGTTGTGATGGCAGCAGGCTGGGCGTCTGATGCAAACTTTTTCAGGTATCCTTCAACAAGGCGGCATCAGATGCCCTGATCAGACGCTCCTGCTGATCACAAATCAACCACTGTAACCACTTAGATTTGCAATTTAATTATTTCAGTGTCCATCCGTGACTTATGACCATAGGTGAGGGCTGGAGCATCAATTGGCTGATAAACCGAGACTCCTCGATCCTGAACAATTTCTAAAATTAGGACAGCAAGTGACTCCAGTCCTAGAGGGGTAATACACCACTTTGCGGCTTGAAAAATGAGCCACTTCAACTGTCGAGAACGCGGACACAGCTCTCTCTCTCTCTAGTTGGGTGGCTCAACACAATGGCCTGGACACCTACAGTAAACCCAGTGGGACAATTCCCAGGACAGGGTTCTGCTGAACACTGTAAACTGGATGGGCAAACTTCTGTTAACTCAACTAGTAAAAAGCAGGTCCAGTGTTTCACAACCAGAACTGCAACTGTTCTAATCCTCCTGAATTTGACAACTGAAGACAAGTCTTCTTTACAGCTTCCTGGCATGAGCTTTCAAGGGAGGCTTAGCAGAGCAATACCCAAAAACTGAGACCCGCTAGTGCACATTTAAAAAAAATAAATAAACAATTAGAAGGGGGGCCACCACCCCTCTCTGAAAGCCAGTCAGGGGAAGAATCTCATCAAAAAGGTGGAGCCGTAATGTATGTCTGTATATAATAGCCTGCTTGTTGTTGACATAGATGTTTGCATGCCTTACATAATGTAACATTAGGCTTTTAAAGATCTTTACTTGCAGCCCTGCTAATCTATCATAAACTGAACAACATAGCTTGATTATGTATGACAAGCTTGACTTGGCTTTCATGTGACTGCACCCACTTGATTTAATATGAGCAATAAAACATATCTGCAGCAAGTTGTTTCCGCTGAGAGCTACAGTAATGAGAGCCGTTACCCTTGCTCTCCCTGCTCGTTGGGGTAGGAGGCCCCTCCCTGGACGTCAGGTTCAGAGATTGCTCCAGCAGGGGACACTGGTTCAATGCCATCATTTGAAACACTGACAGGTGACGTCTTGGGCTGAGGAGGAGACCTGCAGAGAAGACCGATGCATTTAATCAATGCAAATCCATTTTAAATTGTAAACACCAGTAACAATGGGTGAAGGGTTATACAGTAGACAGTGCCCACACAGTACATTTAACAGGGATTCCTACCGGTCTCTGTTGCGTTCTCCACCTAGGCTCTCCTGATACCGGGGCCCCTGGGCAGACTCCTGTGAGGTCGATGGGGGCTGGGAGGCACTGGGTGGACGGGTCAAGTCCAGAACAGGATCGCCATGGTAGCTTTGCTGTTGTTGTTGTTGTTGTTGCTGCTGCTGCTGCTGCTGGCTCTGCCTGGTGTAGTCTTTAGTTATCACCTCCTGTTTATGTAAAGACATATCCACCTCAGAAATACATATATAAATACATTAAAGATTATTGTTGATATGCTATTGTGTTGTTTTTAGGCCATTTGTAGTGCAGTGGTTGAGCGAACGTACGCTGATGTGCTGTGCCAGGGTGACCACCCTCTGGCTGCCTTTAACACAGGGGGACGGCGGCTGTTGCCCTGGAGACTGTCTCTCCACAGACGGAGGACGGTACAAACCATGTGGCTCCATCTTCTGTTGAGCTGAGGGTCAAATCCAAAGAACAGACAGACATTACTCAGAAATGTCTGTCCGTCCATCAGCTTTCATGTAGCATCTACACATTAAAGCTCATAGGGCAAGCTTCCCTACAAATATACTGTGTGAGAGACAAGCTACGTCAGATCTTTTATTAACTTATAATGTACATTTTGCACACAGACCTAGCAAGCCAAGCGTTGACGAGAAATGATGCTAAAATTGACTGGTTTTGCATCACTGAGTCATAAATGAAGAAGTGACAGAACTTCACTTTATAACTGATGTATTCAAGACCATTTCCGTATTGATGTGATAAAAGAATTACAAAACTTGATTCAAATAAAACCAATCTAAGTTAGCCATATTACTGTTGAATCATTATAGGAGCCTAAGAGCCCATTTCAACACTACAGTGTTAATCTCAGGGAGGATGATGTAAATTGAGCATGGGTGAGGGGGGGGGGGGGGACGACTGACTGTATGGACTCCCAGAGAGGAAGAGTCCCCCAGAGGGACAGGATGCTGTGGTTTTTGTTGTTAGCTAGCAACATCAGCAAAAACACTGAGTTCAACAACAGCTTACAATAGCTTGCAAATCTCTGGGGTTTGTAAATGCATGCTAACAGCAAGGTGTCAATGTTCCATTAATAAGCCTTCCTAGCAGTCTTGTCTACTATGAAAAACATGCTTCCTTTTGACTTCTGTACATACAGGGTTTGCTTTAACACTCATCTGAACTCAGCATGCAGAGGTCACTTGCGCTATAGGCTTGTAATATAGCAAAACAAAATCCTGTTGCAAAAGACGGACAACCCCCAGAGGCTTGATTGAGAGATTGAAAAGATGTGCTGAATTTTGGCATGTGTGGAAAACAATAAACAAAACCGAGGACCCCCCCGGATGGTCTTTTCCACGTCCCCCCTCTTCCCCACGCTCCTCCTGTGCAACACTGGTGCTCTCTGGGACCCCAGGGAGTCAGTTTGGCGGTTCGTAAGGCTTTGATTGACGTTTGGACTGTCACACCTATTATCTATTCCCCTTAATTGGTCTGGGTTACATGTGGCTATTGTCCAAAGAACACAATGTGTTTCAAATAGGTATCTACAGCAAAGGGTGCCTCATAAGACATGCAGTAGTGAAGAAGTGTTTGAGTTACAGACACTCATTTAACATGGGATATAAAAAGCAACCTGCTGTGAAATGCATGTGGTGAAATATTCTGTTGAAAAAAAGCAGCCTAATGGGAGGGAGGAGGGGTGCCACGTGATAAATTCAAGTCACATCCTCTACAAAAAGAAAATGAAAATAAGCAGCAAAGGATGTCCCACCAGCTTTAGCTACTTGAAAATGACACCTTAAAGGACACCTAGGCTCTTCTTCATGGAAAATTAAATGTATGGGGTTGTTGGTATTCATATTTTATCAGTGCTTCATCATTTGTAAATTCTTTATTTGATCTCAGCCAGTGACGTCCAATTTGGCAGGGCTAGAGGTTTGGTTTTCCAGAGGGCACCCTTGGTGGTCTTTAAGTTTGTAAAGAAAAACTATAAAAAGGATAGCATTGAAGGAAAAAAAAAAAAAAAAAGTAAAATGAATTGGTCTGATTTGATAATGCCAGTTCACCACAGCGTGCAATAGGCCACAGACTGACGGGGGAGGGTCTGGGTGATGAGGGGGACCCTGGGATCCAGAGCATCTTACCATCAGTGGCGCTGCTGGCAACAAGCGAGCCCGTCTCTTGCATCCCCGTTTCACAAGAAATTTGACGCATAATAATCGCGTTTATGAAGTTGGCCGCAGTCATGGTGGTCTTACCGAGTGCTCGGAGCTCTTGTTCCTGAATGGACATCTGTTTGTTTTGAGTCTTTTCCCTACTAGGTGTACCGCTTTCTCCACGGCCAGGAGGGTTATCCGACTGGGGAGGCAGTAGGTGTTGCGGCCGGCCTGAAGGTGAGGAATAGGAACCTGGGTACATTCCTCCTGGGCTTGACAGCTTGGGGTCAGATTTACTGGAGGGCCCGTGCTGGTCCTGCACATGCTTGGGCAGACCTCCCCTGTTTTTGCCTCCATCACGACTCTGCTCTTTGGCTAAACTTGGGTCCATGGTATGTGTGTAGGCCTCAGGGGGCACACCTGTCCTTTGGAGGTGGCCAGGGTAACCTTGGTAGCGGGCCGGGCCTGAAGACATGGACCTGGCGGACCAAACAAAACACGCTTAGAAAACAAGACAATCAAAATGTTCTCCTTGCTGCGGACAATTATGAGAAATTAGCTCTGGAAAGTGTCCCAGTGTTGTTCTTGTAAAAACAGAACTTAAATTTACCGAAACACAGATGAGTTGGGGTGCTCGCTGACAGAAAGACTCTTGCCCCCAGTGTTGTGCAGGACACTTGGCCTCTGCTGCACGTTCTCCTGAGTGCGAGGGGACACCGGGGAGTGCTGGTGGCTATACGGTTGGGATGAAGGTCTCACACCACTGCTGCTGCTACTGCTTGCCAAGCTGTGCTCTGTACCTGAGAGGCACAAACAGATTCATTGGTTCAGTTACCCCTTCCTCAAACCATATTTGTGCTGCCAGTATTGAACCTCTAAATAAAAATGAAAAACACCATCTGCTGCATACCTGGTCGCCAGATGGGGGCGTGCTCAACATTTCCAACAGACCCGCCCTTCTCTCGGTCACGCTCTCTGTCTCTGTCTCTCTCCCGGTCTCTATCCCTTTCACGGTCTCGTTCCCGTTCTCTCTCACGGTCTCTCTCGCGGTCCCGTTCACGCTCCCTCTCTCTCTCCCGCTCTCTGTCTCTCTCCCGGTCCCTCTCTCTGTCACGTTCACGGTCTCTTTCACGCTCACGCTCCGAAGATGAAGGTGTGCCTTGCATCTTGTTCATGTGCGAGGACCCAACTGTACAGAAAAGGGCAAAGCGAAATAAAAATGATTAACAGAGTGCAACATAATACATGTAATATCTAGGTGCGTTTGCTTTTGTGAAGTGAATTGTACCAGGTGAGATGGGGGAGGTGGTGTAAGGCCTGCCAGGGAAGGTGCTGCTTCCCCCGGGGATGTAAGTGATGCGATCCATTGGGGAGCCGGCTGCCCCTGCAGAGGGAGGGACCAGGACAGGTAAGTGTGGCACCTGAGAAAGATCGATGATCCCTAAGGGACAGAAAGAAGAGAAAGGTAAAGAAAACCCTAATAGCTGGTCCAGATGTGTTTTGGTTTGGAGGTTTACAGGTAAATAAAGCTCAACACTGCGTTCTCATACTACAATAGCAAATGATCTTTTTGTCATTAGGGGTGCAAAGGTACAGGTGGACAAAAGAAATAAAGGACTGACTAATAGGCAAATCTTTACCGTCTGGTTCAAATGTGGAAAACGTTAAACCAACAAAGACACATTGAAAAAAAGTAGGAGATAATTATTTAGCACTAAAATGAGAGAATATGTAATTAGTTTCTGCTTTAGTGAGTGTGTCAAGACAAAGCTACTAATGAATGATGCAAGATGTGAACCTGTGAATACTTGCATTTCTGGTTTGTTGACAACTGTAATTGCTACTTCATTACATTGAAAACCAAACTCACTCACTGCTCCTTCATTGACTCTACCTGACAACAACTTTTCAACAATTTGAATGCATTTAAATTTTTTTAATTACCTATTTATTAGAAGAAATGGATGATAAATGCTGTGGCAAGTTAGATTTATTTGATGTTTTTCTAATATAAATGAAGATGACAAATACTCCAGACAGTGACAATTATTCATAATGTTTCCTTTAACCGGCAGCCCACAGCTTGTGTGCGTCAGACAAATACCCCCTAAGCAGGGCATGCAACATGCAGCTTCACGTCAAAGTTAGATCCAAGTAACAAAAATCCCAAGAGACAACAACAATGGCTAAAGAAAAATGTAACTTCAATATATCTAAAGCGCATAAGTCTGCTCTTCTTCTTTCCAAAACAAAAACAGACCAGTGGAACAAAACCAGTAAATACGCTGAACAAAGCAGTTTCACCTTTAAAAACCTGTTTCTGCATTGCTGCTATGTAGACAAAGGGTGTCCCAGAGGGGCAGCGAGCAGAGCTTGTTGCTAACGTTTGCTTTACTTGTTTCTCTGATAAGTAGATGTTTGGGAGATTTTTCCAAGGAGCCAAATCATGCACAGGTCCTCTCTAAAACAAACTGATCTGGTGATTAGAAACACTCGCGTTAAAAATCAGGGTTTCTTCGACGCTGTTCAGTGCACACAGGACATTGTGAGCACTTGCTGACGCAAGATCAGATGAACAAAATCCTTCATCTGGTTAAAATATGTAGTAAAAAACACCCCAGACCTAAAAGCTGGTCCAAAGAGTCCATATATGACAAATTCAGGCAGATAACCACAATGTTGACACATGCGCAAATGGGATATGACACCACTGACAGGTGACCAAATGAAAAGCTCCAATAACTTTATTAAAATTACAGATTTCTCTTGGTTTGAAAATTGCTTGAAACATTTCGGATGATCTAAGTACACAACTAAACAAAATATAAAACATAGTTACATATTATATCTTTAAGTAGGTCATGAACAGCACTGCGCTTCTTCATATCTCAGCTTACAGATGATTCTATTATTGAATGAAACCCAGGCAACATGAACCCTGCTGTTTAGTAATAGTAAGAGCTCTCAGCAAGCTCCATCTGTAGGTATAGCACTCTTTATGTCTTTGCTGGCAGAGTTTACAATTGTTCTCTTTAAATTGATTTACTGTTTGCCAAACATCTTGAAAGGCCAATGTGAAGTGAACACAACTTAAGATGAATATGGGTGAATGTGAGTGTTGTGAAGTTAGTTAGCCTTACCACGTGGGGCTGCAGAGTAGGGCAGAGGAAGGGGCTGGTCTCTTGGAGTAAGTCCCCTCAGCAGGTCTGACCGCTGGGCAGCCATGGCAGCAGCTGCAGGCCATTGGTGCATCTGCTGGGAAGTGATGTAGTCATTGAGCAGCGTCTGGCGGTTCTCCAGGGCCGCAGTGTCAGGAAAGCCACGGATGAGGTAGGGGTAGGGATGAGGGTACGCTGGGTTGGGGGCTAGGTGGCGTTGCAAGTAGTAGGTCGCTGTGTATGAAGAGTAGAAAAATGTCAGGAAATGTCTCTCATTCATATTGGACTAAATAACAATTATATTGTGGCATTATTTTTCTTGACTGTGTGGGCAAGTAGAGACTGCTGATCTCACTCCCTCTACAGTTTTGTTTCACCAGCCTGACAGGACACCACCTGGTATGTTCGCATTTATGTTTTTGATTCGTCAGTGCAGTTCGTTTCCGGATGACAATATAATGTTCTATGGCAAAAGTGCAGTAGGCCTTTATGGTGATTATTAAAACATAGATTTTGGCAACCTCCTGTAGCTTCTGGCAAAGCTGTACTTAACCTCATTTAAGCAGAGGTCTGATCAGGTCAAAATAACACAGAGTGTGTACATGGCCTTAAACAACATCACGCTTACAAAAAGAAGAGTTACAGAGGATGAGGTTAACATGTTCCAATATTTTTTTTCTATCTAATCTGACTCTGCCTGTACCTGGGTCAATGGGGATGCCACGGGGCAGCGCTGCAGGATCGAAGGCTAACGGGATTTGACGGTACACGTCTGCAGCTCCGAGACCCAGCAGACGCTCATAAGTCTGTTGATCTGCAACACCCGGGAGCGGCGATTTGGTAGCACTCATTTCCCTGGGAGTTGGTGTGGCTTTACGCTCCTGGGGCGGATTCTTACTGGAACCTGGAGTACAAACAGGGAAACAAAAGTATTTCATGCATTGTCTTTGTGGCGTGAAGGTTGAAGTATTTCAGTTAAAAAAAATATTCAACTAGTGTGGTTATAGCAAGAATAAAACAAAAGCAACTGTCTTGACTGAGTGAGATGTACCCACCATCATGCTGCCTTTGGCTTGCCTCCCTGGACAGAGGGGAGCCACGATGCGAGGGCCCAGGGTAGGCGTTCCTTAAGCCGCCTTTGTCATCGTAGCCCACTGGACTATGATGGGCCTTGCCTCCCTGGTCCGATCCCAGCGTAAGAGGAGAAGAGCGGGCTATAGAGCTAGCCGTACTGACCACAGCGCTGGGCCGTCCTTTTGGTGCTTCTTCATAGCGGCCCCTCTCGGCACGCATCTCCAAGTGGGAGGGTGCATTGTGGTAGGAACGTGGTGAACTGGCTATGATGGAGCGGACATCATGACGTTTCCCTGAACCAGCTGCCTCCTGCTTCATGGGTGTTCCCTGAAGAGAAGCATAACAGGAATTAATATAGCTAAGTGTAGAAAGGGCCAAACATTAAGGGCTGGAAAACATCTTATGTGTTGTTAGTGTGCGTATATACCTGTGCTATGATTCCCTCCTTGGTAGGCTGTCTAAGCTCCTCCCTGGGAATGAGGTGGATGGAGCGCCCAGCCTCCTTCACTGTGGGCACCATGCCCTCTCTGCCCTTCATTGGGTCAGAACTGGGCCCACGGGGAGGTGAGCCCTCTCTCTTCATCTGCTTAGCCTCCCTCCGCAGGTAGCCATCCTGAGGGTCCAGATGACGAGGTATACCTGAAATCATAAAAATGTGTCAATCTTATTTTTCTTCAAACAGAGTGGGCGGTTTATTAAAACAAAATATTTTATGTATAGGGATGGGGATCATTAATTTTTATTGATACCATTATTGAGGCTGCTTAACAAGCCGATTCTTTATAGATACCACTATCGATACTTTACTATTATTTGGTGACGGTTATTTGGTAAGACGAGACCCAGGCATGAGGTAGGCACGGTATGAGGAAAATATCCAATGTGTCATAACATTGTTATATATTGAGATGACATATCACTTGCGATAAATAAACAAATATTAAAGTGTGCATATGCATATTAGCTGCCTGGTTGTTTTTAAATTAATTAGACTTTAATATTTTAAATACAACTAAATGTTGTTTCTAGAGCAGCAACGTCACTATATAAAGTCAATATGTGAGATCACAATACCGAGTGACGCTTAGAAAGAATAAACTCAGACATCAGTCTGTATCGGTCCCTCCTTTGCCTCCTCTATAACGTTAACTGGTAGAAGGAGCGGCTGGTTTGTCTCAGCCAGCAGCTGAGTTTTTAACAATGTGCCAGATTTTAAGACTACAGACCAGTTTATGCTACAGACAGACAGCTTTCAATTTAGCTTGTTTGTAACATTTGGCTAATGCCAAGTTAACGTGAGCTGTGCTTGTATAAAACATACAGGAGGAGAGACTGAGGACAGAGCAGCTTAACTTCACTGTCTCAACCGCGACGGAGCGGCATCTCTCTCTGCTGGCCGCTGTGTGTGTGTGTGTGTGTGTGTGTGTGTGTGTGTGTGTGTGTGTGTGTGTGTGTGTGTGTGTGTGTGTGTGTGTGTGTGTGTGTATGTATGTATGTATGTATGTATGTATGTAGGAGCCTACAAAGAGCAGCAGAGGCTGCAGCCTGATGATGAACAGTCCTGTGCTCGTTTAATACAGCGTTTCAGTGCAATCATTAAAAACCATTTTCTAATTCATCGCATTTCAAGTTAAATCAGATTTTACGCTCAACACATAAAATTATAGGACCCGCTAGACTCAACAGCA
>NC_060168.1:7781308-7784454 GCF_021292245.1 Micropterus dolomieu | reverse complement strand
AGGAGAGAGAGAGAGAGAGAGAGAGAGAGAGAGAGAGAGAGAGAGAGAGAGTGTCGGTGTCCCGGACGCAGAGAGGAGCGCCACCTTCTCTCCGCTCCTCCGCCCAGCCTGTCTGCTCCGAGCTCCGGGACCTCCACGCTCTCCGCCGCCGGACTGCGTCGGTGTGTGTGTGGCCGCGGACTGTGCGCACTGACCCTGCAGAGCCGAAACTGATCACACTCTCTGCTTATTGATCAAGAAAGAAAAGCATATATGCTCCGCGTGCAGTTTCACAAGTAGGAATCCGGCGACGCCGCTGTGTGTGTGTGTGTGTGTGTGTGTGTGTGTGTGTGTGTGTGTGTGTGTGTGTGTGTGTGTGTGTGTGTGTGTGTGTATGTATGTATGTGTGTGTGTATGTATGTATGTATGTATGTGTGTATGTGTGTGTGTATGTATGTATGTATGTATGTATGTAGGAGCCTACAAAGAGCAGCAGAGGCTGCAGCCTGATGATGAACAGTCCTGTGCTCGTTTAATACAGCGTTTCAGTGCAATCATTAAAAACCATTTTCTAATTCATCGCATTTCAAGTTAAATCAGATTTTACGCTCAACACATAAAATTATAGGACCCGCTAGACTCAACAGCAGAATCTATAAGCACAGACCTTAATGAGTAAATGATTTTTGGGTTGTGAGAAAGTTTGGAACCGGGTCCTTTTAGAACCCCATCCCTAATTATATATTATATAAATATATAGGGAAGGGAATTTAGAAACGGAGAAACAAACAGGGGAGACGAAGAAAGGTTCTGATTATATCAGCTCAGCTGAACCAGCAGAGGTTCTGAGAGCAGCTTCTTCCACTACTATCTCTGGGCAAGATGAAACAAGATTGTTATCTGACTTTACTGCTATCAGATAGATAAATCAACATGAATGCACTCCTGCCTGCGGGTGAGTTCTGGTAAACTGGTACAATCTGTTTCTTGAAAGGAGAAAAGCAAAAAGCAATTTTTAACTGGAGCTCTGCTGAGTGAGCACAGTCTGATGAAATGAGAGTACAATGACTAAGTACCTTCAGGAAAAACAGAATGCAAACAGAGACCACAGATGATACTAAACTGCACTATGTTGCAAGCAGATATATTAAGTTGCAAGATTTAATCGGCGGCAACATCTCTAAGACTTTTCTCAGTCCTATTGAGACACTTTGATCTTCTTTGCTGATAACCACACATACCCTCACCCCCTCAAATATGATTAGTCATTAAAAAAGATAGCACATATAATTTTTTTCTTTTTATGTGCATTTAGCAGGTAGACATTAGATTTAGACGCTAAAGCACAGCGGGACAAATCTCACAGCAGAAGGTAACAAAAGCCAGATTAAAAATAAACACCTTATAAAAAAAGATCATAAAACCATATCACTCGTGTTTTATATTGAGGTGTCATCCTACCTTGTGAGATGGAACCACGGATGTGATGTGAATCCTTGTAAGGTGTGTGGTGTGGACTGTCCCTATCATGAGGCATGGCTCGACCAATCAGACCTAAGGCAGAGTGGGAGGAGTAGTGAGATGTTAAGACTATGGTAAATGATTTCATCAATAATGAGAGCTGAATGTGATTCAACAGGGGTCAAACAGAATTGTATCCAGTTGCCTTTTATAGGAGTGACAGAGGGTTAAGTGGGGTCGTCTCTTACCTTCACAGTTGGCAGAAGACAGTGAATCCCTCATAGGTAGTCCTCTAGAAATGCCTCCCTCCATAACATCATAAGGACGCTTTAGGCCAAGAATTTCCCCAGGCTGCCCGGAGCCTCGGCCCTCATCTTTAGGGGTCTGAGAAGCTGCTCCTACAAATGAAAAAGATGTTACTACAATTAAGTAAACAGTACCTCTAAAGCGTGGTGGAAAGAGTATTGGATGGGTGTTGGAATAGTGTTGGATCTGGAGACTTGGGATCTCACAGAAACTCCTTTGGCTTCAGACTAGGGATGGGTATTGTTAAGATTTTAAACAGTATTACTACTCTTAACAATACTGTTTATCGATCCGGTATTTTCACAGTATTCTTATCAGCTCTTTTTGTTATTTTTTAAGAGAAAAAACTAAATAAATTAACAGAATTATCATTGCTTTATTTTCTGTTGTAAAAGTAATATAATAAACATTTTTTTACTGACACAGTTTGTGAGATAAAATGTGCAAGATAACATTTATGTAGCAATAATAAATAGGAAACTACTTTCTTCATTTATTATCTGATCCAGTCGAAGACCATGACTCTGTAAGGCCCTCACACTACAGGATCATTTGGGCCAACCAGCCCAACATTTATCCTCCAGTATTAGTTTAGTCATAGGACTAAATGAGACCTAATAATTTGCATGTATGAATCAAGACAAAGCAAACTGCTTGCCACTTTAATGGAGACCGTTCCATTTGTTGAGCTTCTGCCAGCGCTTACTCAAAATGAAAATTGTTTGCCATGGCATAAATTATACTGCAGCCAAGCTGATGTACTCACGGTCGTAAGTGACAATGTGCCCACTGACGCCCTCGTAGACCACATGGCCTTTAGAAGGTGCCTCATCTCGCTCCCTCTCAGCTCGGCTGACGCTGTCCTCTGTGATCAGACGGGTTATGGTTCCTTTATACAGCACATCGGCCGGTGTCCCCTGTGATGAAGAGAGGAGACACATGAGACCTGCACTTTATCAACTCATTTTGATGATCTTAAGGAAAAGTCAAAGTCTGATCATGACTTTTAAATGAAACATTGTAGCAAGGACCTATAAGAGAAGTAGGTGCCATATCCTGTCAGACTAGACAGTTTTCAGACCCACTTTTACACACCAAAGCCACATAAAAATAAATTAATCAAGCCTCATAAACAGAACTGAACTTTTCTTCTCAGAAAGCAACAGGCTATGTAGGTTCCTACTTATTATCTAACTAAACAGGCTAGCAGCTTGCAGTAGAAATGCCCATGTCAGCCTCAGGTAATTACACTGCTGGATGGATATTGTGAGGTTCATACCTCTACAATGTAGATAGCCAATTCTGTTATATAGCCTAACATGAAACCTGATAATGGACATGACAGAACCAATGCAATGAAAACAGATGGTGTCTCATATATATATATATATATATATATA
>NC_060168.1:7769598-7781208 GCF_021292245.1 Micropterus dolomieu | reverse complement strand
CAAAATGTATCGTACCAAATGTACCAAAACTCTGCTAACAGTGCTGCTCTCAGTTATTGCACGCACAAGGTTTTCATGTGCTTCATGTGTTTCCCCAAGTGTGGACACTGACCGTATTTAAGTTGATCGTGTTATCAGTGGTTTTTATTCTAATTATTTTATTGATAGGCTATTGCCAATAGGCTACATATAATTACAGAGGTCCGGACCTCTGTGACCTCATAGCTGGTTACAACCATGCTTGTAACCACTCTGTGTTGAAGGAAAGTGTGTAAGTGTTTGGCCACACACAGTCTATTCCATTTATTCCTCATTGAAAAATCCACAATTAAAAATATGCAAATGTCTTTTAGTTTCACCACTGGACACAAGATGTCTCCTATGTCACTAAAAAAGTCCATTCTAGGTGTTTGTGCCCTGGAGGCTTCAAGTTCCCACATCACACTTGAGTACGTTTCTTACTGGACCCAAACTAGTTGTGATGTCATAAATTCTTCCAGAAAACAGCCTTCTAGTGTCAAACTCAAGTTACAATGGGAGATTAAGTGCTTAGTGTGTGTGCTAACTTTACTATGTATTGATTTTGTCTTCAGACCACCACCTAGCTTTGATGCATTTCACACAGCAGATATTACACATACGTTCGATACACATTACACATTACAGCATACACATTATTACACATTCATTTAGCTGAGGCTTTTATCCAATAAAGCTATATGTGTCAGAGGTCCACGCCTCTGGAGCAACGAGGGGTTGGTGTCTCGAACCCGGGTCTTATCCACTGTTCCATCACCACCCACAACAGCATTAATAGCTAGACATCATAATATCTCAAACTTGATCATTCCAAGGAAAATGTTGCTGTGCCTCACTTTGAGCTGCTGACAACAACTAAATGTGTGTGTGTGTGTGTGTCCAGTGGTAAATTTAAGCCTGTAACAATTAGGAAAAGATCAATAGTATTACAGTATCTCTCTCTCTCTCTCTCTCTCTCTCTCTCTCTCTCTCTCTCTCTCTCTCACACACACACACACACACACACATACATACACACACACCCCCACGCTTGGGAATAAAGGGCTCTAATCAATAGTTCTATGGTGCTAACAGAAAGCTTCCACTGCAGTTTAAAGGCTTATTGCGCACATGGATACACACACACACACACACACACACACACACACACACACACTCACACCCACAAAATCACTGTACACTCAACAACACAACTGTGAGCCAAATATTGAGTATTTCAACACACCCAAGGCACCTGAACTAATTTGAAAACCATTAAATGCAAAATCAATCGTGCTGATTCACTCCACAGGAATTCCTTTCATTGATTTTGCATTCACGTGACACATTACAACCACCCCTGTTATTATTGTCACCTGTTACTGTGCTGCTAAACTTTCAGTTCACACGTTCACTAATCAAAGGGTAAAATGCTCGTCTTCTTCTTCATCTTATTTGCTGGCATAAAATGAGCAACAGCGTCCTCTAAGTCTTTCATTTGGTGTCTGATTTGCTGCTATTTGCTGTTTAAGCTGCAGAACACATCCTATAACTAATCTAACCAGAACAAATACAGTGATGATAAGGTGCTGTAATCAGTCAGTCACTGTCTTCCTCTATCCCTTCACACTTTCTCTGCCCTCCCTCCCCCAATCTCTCATCATCAGTCTCCCCTTTTTTCTCCTCATATCCCTCTCTTCCTCCCCCTCAGTCAGCATTGAGTTTACATTTTCCTTCCAACAAGCTCTCGCCGGAATAAATATGAGAGGAGTGAAAACTAAACGGTAAGCAGGCGATAACGGAGCATCCACGGACGTGTGGGTGAAACAAAGTGAAAGAAACCACTCACGGCCATGAATGTACTTACTCTCTTTCTCACCCCCCATAAGAAAGTGTTGAAAGTAAAGTACATTTTAATTCCGTCCCTGTTTCCCCTGTCTCCCTTGCTTTCTCCTTCTCGGTGCCATATGCTCAAAGCTCCATCTCGGGCTCATTTGGAGCGCTCCACACACACACACACACACACACACACACACACACACACACAAACCAGCTCTATCAAAGCACAGGAACAGCTGGCTTGCTCGATATGGATGACTACTCGCCTGTCAACCAGTTTCACACACACACACACACACACACACACATATCAAGGCTGGTGTTTCTTGCTGTTTTGAAAATTAAGTGCATGAAAGATAGACAGAGGGGGGAGAGAGTGAGAGAGAGAGGAGAGAGAGAGGAGAGAGAGAGAGAGAACAGGATGGAGGAGTTTGGTATTGTCAGGTACATTTGACATTACAATTAGCTAAATGTGTGGATATTCACCAAGCTATCATTCGACAACACAATACACAGCGCTAGGCAATGGATAAGACAGAATTGCTGTTGTTGCAAACATGCACTCACAACATCAGAAGCACAGACAGCATGCTCAACGTTAACCCAACCAAATGCTCATGAATACAAGTTAGTAGGGCTGACCCCGAATAGTCGAAGATTCGATGCTTCGATGGGCGGAGCCTGATTTGACTGTCAATCACACAGTGGAGGCTTCGCAGCAAAACAAGGATCATGCCATTTTGGTGATATGGGGGTGCTCAACGTCTGATTTTACATAGAACTAACAGTTTTCTCCCAATAAGTTAATTTACAGCCTATTACAATATACATTTCAACGTTTAATGCTGTAAATAAACATGCAAAAAGAATCAATAAATGTTTTTAAAGTGTGTAAACATATCCAAAATTGTAACCCTAACCCTGGTTCATCAGTGCGCATGAGTAGGCGTAGCATGTATGTGTGTAGTGGCAGAAGAGGAACACTTGCTGAAGAGATGGAGCCCCAGCTTTACCGGTGTCGTGCCGAGTTGCCAGTGTAAACTGAATTAATAGAGACTGCAGCTCTGCAGATTATTGTGTATTATTGTGTTTATTTCTGCAGTATGAGATAACCATACACTTTAAAATTTAGCTTCTTCTTTTTCCCCTTTTTTCCCCTTACTTGTAAATCAACAGTGGATTGAGAAATAGAAAAGTGCTACTGCACTGCTCTCTATGGGTTAAAACTGTTAACAGTGTTGTACTTCTGACCACACCCCAATCAGTGATGTCACAGCAGACGCTTCAATCATCTGTCAAGAGAAAATCTATTGTCACATCGCTGATTGTGGTGTAGCCAAAAGTGCAACATACTGAAAGTCTCTACGCATGAAGACTCATTTATCACATTGTGACATTATCAAACATTACCTGTGACCCAATTGTAAATAATATGTGGTCTGTTACTGTTGGGATAATTTTAACTACTTATCAGTAAGTGTTCAGTACACCATTCATCGCTAAACAGTTTGTTATGGATAAGTCTGTCTCTTACCTCCCCTGCGTGGCTGAGACTCAGTTTTGGCAGTTTATTCTTCACATTCCCCGAGTTTCCTCCGTAGGCCTGACTGCTGTTAAATGTCTCTGTGGCCACTAGAGGGGGTTTAAGCTGGGGAGAGTCACTAGGCGCCTGGTCCTGGCCATCCATTGGTCGAACATACGCTGTGGGCTTCTGCTGCACTGCGATCGGCTTCCCTGATAGGCTACCAGGTGGGAAGGTGGGGGTAGTCAGTCCAGATGTGGGAGTGGTTAGACCAGGAGTAGGCGTTGTCAGAACTGATGTGGAAGCCAGCGGGGAGGAGGACATAGAGAGTTGAGAACCTGTCTCATTTTCAAACGGGGAGGATTTAAAATGTCCGCCATTTTCTGTGTTAGTGGAAGACTTAAAATGGCCACCGTCCATGGTGGAAGATCGGAAATTGCCACCATCTGTAGGAGAGAAGGAAAAAGGAGAAAAAAAAAAAACAGTTAAAAATCACCAAAGCAACACCTGTTATTGTAGAATACTGCTCGGCTCTGTGCTGTCAAAATCTAATGAAGGCTGAATGCCAAAATTCCCTCTCCCAGAAGGATGGAGCCAATCACAATCAAAGCAAATTATGTGTTGCTGGGTGATTTAGAAATCAACTAAAAGATGCGGTTTTCATCGGATGCAGATGTTAATTTTCATAAATCCTACCCAAACGGTGACAGAGTCTGTTTTTCACTGAAATTATTCATAAGCACTCATAGCTCCTGCAAATACAAGGTTGTTCCATGAATATCAAAATAAAAGAATGCCCATTTTTGTTGTGCGAATGGCAAGTTTAATCAAGAATGAATCTACACACACTAGCAATGGCAGATATTCCTGGAGGCACTTCAAACTATTCTTTATGAATGGTGGAGGGGACTTATTAAGTATTGTTGCTGTATTGTAATAATGGCTGTGTCTGAATTACTAGTACTTCATGTAGTATAAAAAGCTACAAAGTCCGCGTAGGGAGGAGGTTGTGGTGGACGATTGGGTCAAACAGGATTTTAAACCCAGCAGACCTGGGTTTGACACAAACAGCAGTCTCCCAGTGGAAGTGTTTCTGAAAGGCTCTCTAGCAGAAAGCCCTGCTTCCGGGATTTATTCTATGCTAAGCTAAGCTAACTGGCTGCTGCCTGTAGCTTTAAATTTAGCGAACAGGCCATTCCTCTGAAGCCTTTCTGTCGGACTCACCTGGGAGAGGAAGAGTTTTGGAGGGGTGCCTTCTCCGAGAAGAAGAGGAAGAGGATGAGGATGAGGAAGAGGAGGAAGAAGGGCTTGAGTCTCCTTTTAGACCGAGTTCATCTTTAAGTGAGCTAAACAGCTCTTCATGCCTTTGTTCCTCTAATAAAGACATTTTCCCTCTTCCACTGGGAGCAGCTGTAACCTGCCCCTGCCCGTTCTGTCCTAACCCCAGAGTGAGGCCTGTTCCTTGGGTACTTTGTCCATGGCCTGCCCTTGACCAATCCATGGAGCTTCGGGACTTTTTCGAATTCTGATGTGGGATCGTTGTGGCGCTTGATGACGATGTGGTCGAAGCAGGAGGTTGCATGGAAGTTAAAGATGAGGAAGATGCATTTCCCACCCTCTTGTCCCCACCTCCCTCAGCTCCTCCTCCTCCACCTGTTCCTCCTCTCTGGGCTTCGTTGAAAAGCTGGGACTCCATGGCGGGTCTCTCTGTCGTTGAAGTGGTCGGGGTCTGCAGGTTGTTGCTGCCTTTGGGGATTCCCACCAAGTGGCTCTGGTTAGAGTGGCTGGTTAATAGGTCTTTCATTTCTTCGTAGGAGCCCAGCGTGTTCTGGACACGACTGGCCAATGCGTCACCTTTATTAGTCTGGAAGGAGAAGAGGAAGAAAAAAAAGATCGGGGGGAGGGGGGGGGGGCAGGAGAGAGAAGAGTATTAATTAAGTCTTCAATTTTTCCATTTCACTAGGCTTGATGAAAAGCCCTCTTTATTCATCCAGAGAGGAACAGCGAGAGATGGATAGGGTGACCACTGACCAGACATCAGGACGAGATGATTAATTAAACACATGCCACACTTAAGAGGGTCCAGTCCAGGCTGGAGCAGTAAAATTAATGGAGCAGGAATCATTATTAGCCTGACCCCAGATTCTCAAGCAATCATCGCTTGGAGGACAGTGCGGGCCTTACTGATATATGACGGTATAGCACCTTCATCTGCTACGTGGTAATGCTCAGATGTTCCTCAGAATAGCTCAAAAGTACCTTCTGTGTCAGTCATTGATTGCTTCTTTAATGATGAAACTACATGATTTGATCATTTGGCATTTTTTAAAAGGACAATCAGCAGTGGGTTTGGTGGTTCTATATTTGGAACCAGATTCTTGCACAGAGATATGAAAGAGGGGGAAAAAGTGTTTTTTATCCAATTCCTTGACCTTTCTTTTCTACCTGAGCAACAAATTGTGAAGACACCATTAATCATGGGCCACGTCTGAATTATGCAAGATCTACAGGCTATAATTTAATCGTGGCATTTCATCATGAATTACAGACAAATGACGAACACTGGTAACACTGAATAAGATCAATATGAAAAGCGGCAACTTTTGTGGTTTGATCAATAGATTTTAGCCATAAAGTCAAGGCATTTGACACCCTGAACTCTGTCCTGGGGTAACATAAGGTGATTAGTCAAATAAAGCTACAATAGGCTAATATCTAATTTTCAAGACAGGGTGAAATTGCCTGTATTCTGAGAGGTTAATGAATTCATGAATAATGAATTTATGTTCATAGGAAGTAGGAGCTAAACTAAACTTAGCTAATATTTCTGGTAAGAGCATCAAGTTACATGTAACAATAATAAATAATCCCTTCACTGACTGTAGCGGAACTTAACAGCAATTATGCAGATGTGTGTGAAGCTGTCAGAGTCAATTTTCAAACTACATTTATTTTCACATGATTTGTAGATTCAAAGAAATGAACACAAAATGTGTCAGCTAAAGAACATGATCCATATGCCCTTTATTCTTGACATCTTTAGAAAGCATGTATCTTGGTTATGTGTCTGTGTGTGTTTTGTTTTCCCTATGCAAACAGCTTTGGTCGAATAACCGAATAATACTGTTGGAGGGGGGACGAAGAGGGCTTATTGCTGAGGAGGGAATTCTGAGTGTGTGTGTTTATCTATGTGTGCTTACAAGCTTACAAATTAGTATAACACTACCCTTGCATTTACTCTAATGGAGGGCAATGCAGGCATCATTTCATGGTAATTGTTATATTGCAATGTTGACATGCAGATGTTTAGCAGATATAATGTTTACCACTTTCACCATCATATTATAATGAGTTAGCATGCCTGTACCACATTTTATGCAAGTCTGGTTAGTGGATGTTCAGAGGTTGGTAGTAACAAGTTACATTTACTACGTTACACGTACTCAAGTAACTGTTTTGAGTAAACTGTACTGTGAGCAGTTTTAATGCATTACATGTTGATAACATCGTGCTACTTATTATTTATTTAGTATTTTCTTTTTATCTGTTAAGAGGTATTTAGCCAGCTAGTCCCAAGTCTGCTATTGCTTTGTTATCCTACCGCAGTCTATATGCATCTACATGACTCTGTTCAGAGCAGAATGGCTGAAGCTACAGCATGGTAGTATGGCTTTCAAATATATATTTGCAGATGAAAATTTTGTGCACAGTGCAGCGGGCTCCGGTTGTGATGTCAGAGAACCGCACTGACACTGAAGTGACAGAGAGCAGAGTCTGTTGTGCTAATGCTAATATGTTTTATAATAAATAGCTGCACACAGTATATCATGCTTCAGAACTACTACTCCTGCTTTCTGTCATAATTTAAATATTCAAGCTAACAGTGTACGAGCAGTATGCATTTAACTAGTCATGCTCATTGGTTTAGCCTGATGAAGAGAGTCCAAATTATGCACACACAAAAAGACAAACTACTTTTATTTTAGGTGGACGTGACTGATACATTGTTTCAACCACAGATGATCTTCCTCAGGTAAAAGTGAAGAAGTGAACACATCTGTATTTAATAGGCATTAAATTATGTAACATCACAGCATTATGATTATAATATTAATGTAGTATTTTGTAATCACACTTGAGAGCTACAGACTGGGAATGTCCTGGTGTGTGTGGCAGGTTATTTAATCAGGAGATGATTATTTATGTTGCTTCTTTACCTTTTTCTGAGACAGCCCATCAGTAGCTGAAAAATTATATCCACATCAAATAAAAGACTTGTGGAAGAACACCCAGTATTTTTTATTAACTTACTCGCTACTCAAGTAATTATTTTCAATAAATTGTACAGTAACTCTTTCACTCAAGTTGTTTTTTTGATGACCACTTTCACTTCTACTTGAGTACTTTTTTTTGATTAGTTGTACTTGTTTTAGTAACAGTATCAGTGCTTTTACTTGAGTGCACCTCTGTATATGTTGAAATATTTTACCGGGCAATCGGAAACAAATTTCTGTGGTAAATTTCAGGGCAATCAATCCAGTAGTTGTTGTTACAGTATTTTAGTCTGAACCAAAGTGGTTGCCTGACAAATATTTTCATTAAATGGATGCCACAGCACTAGCATGGCTAAAAGTTACTGAAACAATTACTGAATTATAAAAATAGATGCCAATCAATATTCTGTCTGACAACTAATTGATTAACTTGTTTCAGCTCTGGAGTAAAGCCCCTTTTGTATTTCATGGAATTACTTGGGGACTGGGTGATTTTAGTGATACAGCCCCCTCTATATAATAAATTTTATATTTAGTGCATTTGTGCAAGATAATGGTAGGTTGTGTTTCACTCAAATGTATGGGTCCAAATCCCAAGGATTATCTGGTGGCTGAGACATAACTCCTACTTTACCTCTCAGCGCTGATTTTATTAATCAACAAAATCAATAGCCAGATGAGTCTCTGATATTTGCACCAAACGTGCTTCTAAAGCTCTAACTAATCATTTCCTCTGCAACTTGCACAATTTTCTGCCTGGAAGAGCAGGAAAACACAACCTCAAATTACTGAGATGCCAATCTAGACGGGATCAGACCACTATGTATGACAAACTATGGTAGGTAATTTGTGGTTGAATTTTTACTTTATAGTTTGACGACATGGCAGATTTGCACAGGATTAAAAACAAAGACTGAAAGAATATCTCTGCAATTATTAAAAAATCATAAGTGAACTCTGGGTGATAGTACTGAATTTTATGACAGATCCTTGTGATGCCGTGGTCCACAAAAACCTTCACTCACACCTATGTGACTGGAAGCAACATTCATCTCTTCTACCATGTCTTTCTTCCGTTCACTGTATCCTTCATTTTTACACTCTAATAAAGCAGGAAAACTACGGAACGGCAAAGATTCAAGCCTTATTTACAAAAGATTCATACGAGAAAGGAGAGAATTGCTTTCAAATAATCTTAACAGATGTAATTTCTGTGTGTACATACACAAACACTACACACCGTGGCGAGCCAAAGTTAGCTGTGAATAAATTAGCCGATCTCTTCTCCATCTCGGGCTCATGAATAAAAGATCTGGTGGCTGAAGAGGAACAGAAAACACATTTACAGAGAGGCAAAATGGAAAACAGAAGAGAAGGAGAGGATGAATACCTATGTGTGTGTGTGTGTGTGTGTGTGTGTGTGTGTGTGTGTGTGTGTGTGTGTGAATAGATCATCCCAAATAGCTGCTAACAGCATAACGCTCTTTAACAGGATTAGAAGAGGGATTAGCTAATAGCTGACAGAGAGAATGAATACTGGCGAGAGGGAGAGGGAAAGACACAGAACTAGAGTGATGGACACATGATAAATATACAGGTACATGGTGAGAAAGATGGTAGACAAAAATGAAGAAGAGAGAGACCAGGAACAATAAAAGTTCTATAAATCCTATGGGATAATGAAAACTGGCTGATACACATCTCTAAAGGAGCAGTTCAGTAAGTTCAGGCAGCACTTAGACACAGAGAAAGTGCTGTGAGGTCGTAGAGGTCGTGGTAAATCCACTGAATTGAATGAAGTAAAGCAACAACCTCAGAAAAAAAAATGAAATTGTTAGTGTGGCAAATAAATCAGCAGAAGAAAGTAGCAAGGTGTGCCAAAGCCGTTTTTCACATTGAGCAGCAGCGAGAGATAAACTGGGGAAGTGCACGGAGGAAAAAGATTAGTTGGAAAGAGTTGGAATATGAAACAAGTAAACATGTTGTCCCCTATGAGTGATGCAGTCAGCCCTTTGGGCCAGTCACTTATGAGATGAATCATTGCTCCAAGTTTTATCTGAATTATTTTTACCTTTAATTATTGTTCTCTTGTTAAGTTAATCGCTGTAATAACTGAGGGATGTAGAAATCCTCTGCACAGCAGCAGACTTCAGGTGCTGGTATGTGAAAGAATACAAAATGAGAAAAGGGTTTGATACACACCAAAACTCAACTCTAGTCCCACTACTTTTTTATTTTTCTATTTCTTTTAGTAGTTATGGCATTTTTGGAAGTACTGAGCATGTGTTAATTCTCGGTGAGCTTGGATTACCTGTGAATTTATTGTATCTAAATTGTAACTGATAATAAACTATGTGTAATGAGAGAGGTGTCTATAGAAAGCCTAAGGGCCCGTGTCCACCAAAGCGTTTTTTTCAATTCATTCCAATGGGAGCGCTGCGTTTTTACTAGCTGGTAAAAACAGCAGGAGCGTGAGGAGGCGCTGAGCGTTTTTTTCCGGTCGCAAAATGTTCAACTTTGGGAAAAACGCTGTGCTCGTCACTGTCACTTTTTACAGTTTTCACAGTGCAGGAGGGGCGGGACAAAAACCGCACCGAGCACAACCGATCTTGAACGAAGCGATGTGCCTACTCGCCGAGGTGTGTCCTCGCCCGCAAAATCTCATCAACCCACTACGGACAGTCTGTGCTCTCATGTTTCAGCCTTCTCTTTATGCAGAGCAAAGGCCAGAGCAAGTAGGTCTACATACCTTGTGGTGACATTTTACATTCACATTTCAGCTGGTAAAAAACGCTTTGGTGGACACGGGCCCTAAGTCCCTCCCCTTCCGGTGGACCACCATGGGACCTTAGGGCCACTCAATGCCTTAAAACAGATGCTCAAGTGCACCATCCCCTCAAGATTCATATAAGACTCAACGAGCCCTTTAAACTTGTGGGGTCCAACATTTTGGTCCTTACAAAGCTGTCGGACCCCACAAGTATAGTGGCCTTACGGTTTTTGGACCCCACAAATATAGTAGAAGAACCCCCCCCACCCACACACACACAAACACACACACACACACACATCTTGACCTCACCTCAGCGCCATTAATTAGTTGGAAACAATTAGTTGGAGTATGGAGGCACATAGGACTAGATTCATTATCAGAACAACCTCTCTGCTGCCATCGTCCCCGAACCTCGAGCAGCGTCTTAGTGAAAAGCCTCTGTGTCCTCTGCGTTCAGACACAGCAGTTAAACACATTCTGTCAAGATTCAAAGCCAGTCTATCCCAAGGATATCCCACTTGGTGGCATAACCAAGTGTTGCAGTGTCTGGCAGTAGCAAATTCAAGTTAACAAACCAAAATCTATTTTATATACAGGGGCAGGAGAGTGGCCAGAGCGTTCATCCGAGATTAGTACACTTTTACCTAAAGAAGAAACAAAATGATGATCTCAAATACCATAGAACAGAACAGACCAGAACCTTATGCCCAAGGATATTACAGCACTGGCCTCAGGGGGAGAGCATGATTAAAAATGGTTACAATGGCCTATATTGCGGCGTATACCACTAAAACAAACAGACCAGACCCACCAAAACAACTAAAACGCCACAGCAGGCTGAAACATGAGGATTTACACTGAAGACGCGTCACGCTGAACCATCGTACATATTGAGTCTCTTTATTACGCTATTTCACATACATAGAAAACCAATCACTTACTTTGAGTGATGCATGTTGTAAGTAGTGCAAAAGGTACCTCAGAGACATCAGTGAAAGATGTTGACGACGATGGTAACGGTCAACAGAAAGTTCTTCCCCATGCTCACCCTGCAGCCATGATCAACCCAAGCTTCCTCACAGGTGAACACACACACACATTAATACAGACACCACGCCCCCGGTCACACCCACAGTAACTGATGACGTCACGATGCGCGTGCATGTACACTACAGTGCAAAGAA
>NC_060168.1:7701306-7769498 GCF_021292245.1 Micropterus dolomieu | reverse complement strand
CAGACCCACCAAAACAACTAAAACGCCACAGCAGGCTGAAACATGAGGATTTACACTGAAGACGCGTCACGCTGAACCATCGTACATATTGAGTCTCTTTATTACGCTATTTCACATACATAGAAAACCAATCACTTACTTTGAGTGATGCATGTTGTAAGTAGTGCAAAAGGTACCTCAGAGACATCAGTGAAAGATGTTGACGACGATGGTAACGGTCAACAGAAAGTTCTTCCCCATGCTCACCCTGCAGCCATGATCAACCCAAGCTTCCTCACAGGTGAACACACACACACATTAATACAGACACCACGCCCCCGGTCACACCCACAGTAACTGATGACGTCACGATGCGCGTGCATGTACACTACAGTGCAAAGAAAAGAGAGGAAACCCAATAAAAACCCAAACAAACCCAGTGTATGGCTCCTACAGCCTATAATGACCCACAGGTTATCATCAGCTTTATCATCCACAAAAACAGCATAAAGTGCATTATGGTACAAAAAATATGTTTGGATAATTGTTGGTTAGCAATGACAGTTCTTTTCAATTCATTGCTTGCACAAGGCAAATTCGTTTCAGATGAGTCTAAATCACAAAGCGGGCTGCTTTAGAGGAGAGCGGCCCATCCTCACTGATTAAGATGTCGTAAATTCACTCCATTTGCCCAAATGAAATTCTGGTGTCAGGTATGTACATTGTCCTCCCGCACAGATCAATCAAAACCTAACAGCATAATATAAAACTGTCTCCTAAACAGCAATGAGAGAGCACTCTGTGTGGTGAAAGCAGCATTCGGTCTAAAGAACCACAATGCAGCCAGGTTGTAAAGACGAGTGTGTGTGCTGTATGTAGCTTGCTGATGTTAGCTTACAGGCTCGCTTTGTGTTTCTGTCCTTACATTTAAACCGACTGTTTAGTGCAATATAAGTTGTGATTCAAAGTGTTTAAGAAATAATAATGAAAAAAGCTTATTCACTTTCTTTTTGAGTTAGATGACCTCTATGTTGTTAAATACGGAGCAGGGAGGCAAATAACCTCAAAGCCCCGTTCGGACAGGATTAATATAAACAGGGGTAGGTGGGGAATGAAATATTCACTGTGCTCCTCTGTAGTTTAACTCATTGTTCTGGACGGCTTTTTAACCATCAGGAAATTACAGGACATGGTCTGTAATAGACAAGGACATCACACAGGACGAGGTCAGTAGCCAGAGCGACAGACGTGAGGCAAAGATACTGAGTGAGGTCTTAACACATAGACATGAAACAGATATTGATATCATTTACTGTGACTTCCCTACGTCCATCACGAACTAACATCCATAAATCCACTCCGAAATCATAAAAAGGACAATCCTTTTATCCTTTTACACATTTTTGTCAGGATCAAAGTAATCCAATGATAGTTGTCTGTACATCCATGGGCTCGGTGTAAATAGGAACAGCTAGTAGCTAATTTGGCATAGTGCTCGCAAATATAAGCTAAAATAACAGGCTTAAAAGAGAACTGTAACTACTGTGTAAATGTACAAATTTGATCTTTAATTTTTTATCAGATTAGCAGCATAAAAAATGTTTTTGAGTTGATTTAAAAAAATATGCTCTTCCTGTAGAAAAAGCATTTTAAAATACTCTTTAAGTTAGAAGAGGACCAAAGAACAGTAGGTAATTGCAGCTGTAATTATTACTGAGGTGGGGGTGAAATATTACCCATATTATGTTAAAATAACCCTACCTTCTCTAGTAAATCCAGCACAGAATGGGGCTTTAAAATGTAAGATGTAAGTGGGGGAAACTAACTATGTACTTTAACTATGTAAAAATGATTAAATTATTAATTATCTAATTATTACCGATTCACTAATATATCACTCTTACTTTATAAGGTTCTCCAAACAAGTTGAATCCAGTTGAGAACAGGTCTTCATCCTGTTGGACCTCCTGGTTCCTCCTCTCCCACTCTCTCCTCTTCAGGGCACTGCGCTCTGACTCCAGATGACTGGAAGGACACAAAGAGAAAAGCTTGTTAGTCTCCCCCACTGAGGCCGACACATTGCCTGCCACTGGTTTTCTAATGAGTATTGCTAACAAGTCATTTTTGGATCTGCAAAGAGCACTGGCTGAAATTCTTTTCCTGCAGTGTGATTAGATTAGCCGGGTAGCTGGTAAAGGAAAAAACAGAGTAAATCATGTCAGTGCACTGTCTGAAAATGACTCAAATTCCACTTAACATATGAACAAGGAAGATAGAGCAAAAAACGACAACTGAATCTTGGTATGAGTTTCAAAGTGAGAGCAAGAATAAATGGTTTCTGTTAAAGAAGAATTCAACAGAGAATAAGTAATGTAGACACACATATCCAACTTGATTCATCAAGCTGGATGGTTTGTTTAAGATTACAAATAATATTTAGACATTGGCTGCTTATCAAACCTGGCTCTCTGACATCGATATGTCCCTCGATATGATAGGTTCCAGAAACCATTTACTTCACTTCTAAAACACGCTGTCTTCCACAGAAACTACTATCCGGATAATCACTTAAACACATAAACATGACCTAAGTGTTTGGATACTTTTCTGTCTCTTTAAGTCAGCTCAGCACCGAGTTTAAGTAGTTATTTTTTACTCTGGACATTTGAATGAATTCCAGTAGTCTTAAAATTGATTTGCAAAAGCTGCTTGATCTTCCATAAAATGCTTATCCAATGCTACGACCCCTGTGTCATCCAGCACTTTCTAAAAGCTATCGCCCATAGCTTTGCTGTATCTGCAGCAAACAGTTTGAGTCAAAAAGAAAATACTTTTTTGTCAAAACAAGATTAGCCAAGTTCAGTATACTGCAAAATTCATGAGGAATAGCACAAAGATTGTTTCATGTAAAGTGAATCCTCCCATTTGCTGCAAAAGGACTTAATAATTGTCCACATACTAGATCAACACCACATTCTTCTGTCTGTGCGCTCTGCATGGAGCTGAAGCCAGACCGCGATTAGCTTAGCTTATCATAAAGACTGGAAGGCGTACAGCTAGCCTGGCTTTCTCCAAAGTTAAAAGTATTCCTAAATGAACATGATGTATCTCAGTTCAGTACACAAAGAGGAGTTACGCTGCGTAACTAACTAGCCTACTTCTTGACAGACATGTTTATCCTTCCACCCAGCACGTCACTGTACCTGACCATTGTTCACCAAGAAGGCAGACAGAAGCCATGTCCTTGACTAAATAATAAAATTAAATGAATTAGACAATGAATAATCATCTTTATATACAGCCTATGAGAGCAACCAACTCACACAATAAAGTTTAACACAGCATGAACAATAAATTGTCTGTTCCTTCAATATTAGCCAGAGCTCAAAAAGGCAAACCTTTTACAGTTTTTCTATTTATAATAAGGTCAACATGATGTAACATATGCCATTAGCTGGGTGCTTTCATTCATGAGTGAATTCATTTTTAACGCAGGTGGGCCCAGTGGGAATTGAAGTCCTAATCCAGGCAGTGTTTATGGCCTGCTGTACCCAATGAACCATGACACATTGCAAAGGACAGATGCATTTATGTTCTGTCATTGGACGGATCCCAATAAAATTTGCTTTTAATCTTTCAATATTCCTACCCTACCGCTATGAACCATGGTTTTCTGTCTGGAAAGCCAGAATTATTGCTTGTGGATATGACTCGAGATTGTTTCTTGTGGCATTTAAAATATGAGACAGCTGACAGAAGACAATGAATGATTGGGAGCAAAGGAGAGTGGTCTGTGGGTAATGGAGAGGGAGGTGAAACCTAGGTCCTTGGAAAATGTTCTTTATATAACCATGTATCTTTAGCAAAAAAAACCTTTTACTGCACAGTTACGATTTCACCATGCCCTCCTAAAGTTTTTCAGTCACCAGCCTCCACTGAGAAATCTACAAGATGACAGCCAAACTGGAATCTCGGGAGTACAAAGTAATGTGTGTGGATATGTGTGAGAGTGTGTGAGAACAAGTTATGCATGAGGCTGTGGCCTACTGACCCAGGAAAGGGCATCCTGTTTTACCACATCCACTGCAGAGAGATGAGACAGGCCGGCTAATTAGTGATCAACACAATTAAAAGAGGCTTTCTCTTTTTCTCTACAAGACCTTGCCTTCAACATTTAATCTGTCAGCAAGATGTGTGTGGGAGGGAGAAGAGCGGAGTGGCAATGAGAGGAAAGAGAGAGGGGGAAAAAAAATCACAGAGACCCATGGGAGGGAGAAAAAGCCCCAGTTTCAGGGCAACAGACAGTTTCTTAAAAAGGAAAGAAAAATAACAGAATGATGAAAGAGTGGTGGGATGGGGAGATAGAATAGAAAGAGGGGAGGAGGAGCAAAAAGCAAGAGAGAGCAGTGGGAATACCAGACAAAATGATTGACAGGTTAGGTGTTTGCGTGTGTGTGTGTGTGTGTGTGTGTGTGTGTGTGTGTGTGTTACAGCAGAAGATGTGATCATTGTGTGCGCTGGGACTGCTGGTTGACATGTGCATTGTCTGTCAGTGCAAAGAGATAACTGACAGAGCTGTGTCTACAACACACACACACACACACACAAACCATGTGTATACAGCAAGCATACACATATACACAGGGCTGCAGTCCCATGCCACAGATCACTGTCTCTGTCTCTCTGTCACACACTAGACATTCACACAGAGGGAATCAGGTCAGATGAGGAAATTAACACATCCAGGATTTATTTCCCAGGGTGCGGCAAGAACAGAGTACGACGCTACCTGTCACACACAGGTTAGACTGCCACTCTGCCTTTCTACACCTCACTGATCTGACCAAAAGTCAATTCAGTGAGGTGTAGATCAGGTCAGGTTTTTTGAAGAAATGTTATACAAAAAGTCACGTTGTATGCTAGTTGGTTATTCTGGACGTTACTCTGTCTCATGATTCAAATCACACGATTAGGTACAAAGCACTTAGGTTATGGGACTACCTATTGGTGTAAGCTTTAACAGTTATTATTTACCACAGCCACCCATAAAAGAGAGCCAGGCATTGCTAGCTCCCCCCCCCCCCCCCCCCCCCCCCCCCCTTTCATTAATGTGGGATAAACACAACATTGAGCTGTGAAGGAGCTGCCGGTGACTCAGCAAGTGTTGAACGTCCATAGGCTTTAAAGCATCATTATGTAGTAATTTTATCTTAAAATAACAGCTTAAAAATCATTTTGATGATACAATGACTTGTAATAGGGTGAATGGCGCCTCTTTCATTGCCACTCCAGGCTCGTAGCGGTTGCTATAGTTCTATCATGGCAGAGGCGGATGTTGTTGAAGGAAGTGAGGAAGAAAAAAAGAGAAAGTGACAGAGCAAGAGACCGGGTGGCAAGCTAGCCAACAAAGCTAGACATCAACCGACGCAATTACCGCTGTCCGAGTGTGTTATCTAGCAAGTTTGTTAACTCAAGATTTATAGCTGCCACAGATTGACCATGCAACATTATATAACTTTTCTGCCATAAAATAACTGCTTATTGAGAGTGGCACCGCTGTTGTGCAGCAACATAACCAGGCTCAGCAGCCTCTATGGACATAACGATATAGGCGATTAGACAGAAGAGGACGTAGACGGAGGAAGCTAAGAACAGAAAAGGAGACTGATGAAGCAAGAGGCTCTCAGACGTTGGCGAGAGCTTTGTAAAAATTAAAGGCAGAAAAACAGATGCCAAGCTGTCTTTCTGTTGAATTACTAGGAAATAACTTCCCAGCTGGTTTGCTATGTCTTGTTGATGTTTGGCTGTGTTAGCTAAGTTAATATCAAATGTATGTGTGCAGCTGTCTTTCAATCAATGACAGCGGTGAATTACACTCTGAAACAGCAGGGGCACCAAATTAATGAACTTTAACCTAGATCCAATAGCGACGTCACAGTTGCACCTGGACCTTTCTCCATAAATGTCAGTTTCATCTGTTTCATCCACTCTAGAAAAATGGAAATAGATGTGAAAATAATTAAAATTTCAGTTTGACTTTGAACTATAAATGTTAAAATTATATCTGTTTTCATATCCATCTTCAAATTATTTTTGATTAGACTACAGCACATGATGAAAGAACAAAGATGTCAGATCTGTAAGATTGTCCGCACTGCTGACAGATAATTGTAAAAGACACACATTTGAAAAACAGACAAAAAAAAAACGGGAGAGAGGTGATGGACAGATGGACAGATGGATGGATTGGTAGGGATTAATAGCAGTGGTGATATCAGCAGTGGGCATACTGTCGATGCTGATATTTTCTGTGAATGAAAATGTAGCGATGGCAGCTTTCTTTTCTACCACTCTGCTTTCCTTCTGTGTGTGTGTTTGTGTGTGTGTGTCCTGAAGTAATGCTGATAGCCAGAGTAAGCTCTGGGAATTTAATCTCAGCAGAGCTATGCTGTGCTCCCCTGATAACTAAACACACACACACACACACACACACACACACACACACACACACACACACACACACACACACACACAGCCGCACTCACCAGTGTCTCTAACACAGCCTCATCACCCTCTCATTCACTTTCACTGCACAGAACTTCATCCCGTTTCCTCAGTAAATGCTACTCAGGTGCCCATTAGCAAGGCATTGAACATGCAACTCAGGTTGTGCTAGCAGGCAGCTGCCCAGTGGAAATACAGATTCCTTTCCTTATTGAATGAAAGTAAATCACAGGGGTTATCACTGGGAAACTGGACTATCGTAGCTGTAAGTAGGATACAAAAGTTTAACTGACATGCTTACACTACAATTTATATGTTCTAATAATGATAAATGAAAAATGATAGTTTAAATCATTTATATTATAGTTACTTATATTATATAACGCAGAACCCTTCCATTTAATGGAAGTAAAGACCTGAAAGCTGTTTCCAACACACTGCACAGCAGCCAGATGTTGAAGCTGGTCAGTCGATTGAGTTGAACATGTTGAAGTTTCTGTGTTCTGTCGTGAGTGGGAAGAAAGGCTCCAGTCTGCGTAAGTCATCAAGAGAGTTTCTGGAGCTGCTTCATTGAAAATCAGCCAGAGCCTGACTTTGTGGACTCATGCTGCATCTGTATCTTATGGGAATAACTGTCAGAACAGTTCAAGGCAACAACCGGAAATATATTTGAACTCATTTAAAGCCATGAAGTCATTTTAAGCAAAGCTTTCTGCACATTTTGGTCATGCGCAATCAGCTTTTCTGTACTAAATACATACGCTACCCATGGCACATATAGTCATAGTTTAGATCAATTTGTTTTAACTTAAGTTCATACATTACTCATCATTTAACGATGAGTAATGTATTATCATTTATTAAATCCTTCTGTTTCTGCTTCTCTTACATCAGAGATGGATTTTTGAAGTTGTGCTTTTGCTTTAAAAGATGTGCTGTGTCCTTTAATGGAGTTACAAGATTGAGGTCAAAGCAATAGAACGGGTTTGACAAGGTTTCTCAACCTACCTAATCCACATCTTATTTTGCAGTTCAAGTTTTCCAGTGGATAAAAAACATACGTCAAGACAAGACATTTTTGCACGCATATATAGCCTGTATGAAACGGAGAAAGCAGCCAAACTGAAACTCCTCATTGGTTTCAACTGAACTCTAAAATAATGCAGCTATGGAGTGTTTTGTTTGTTATGCAATTTATAATAATGTACACATTTTGTACATGCACTTTTGCTGTAGAATTTTTGAAAGCAAGTTTAAGGAAGACTATTTTTCTGAAGACATTGATTGTTTTACCTCAGCTTTGTTGCACATCTTTTGATTTGAAATAATCAAATAAATCTAAAAGGTACATAAAGTAACTTTCTTTGCATTAATTTAATTTCCAATCAAGATACAGTGGTAAGAATTGTTATCATTGTTAATACAGTCTTAAAACAGCTAAGATAAGATATAATAATAATAAAAAAACATGCAATTAATCACAATTAAGAAAAAATTAAAAAATATAAAAATAATATTCTGTACAGTTCTAAATTTGATAATGCCAACCCTCATATGTTTATGCAGGGCTTCCTCGCATTCCACAGAAAGTGCCAAATTAACTGATTAAACTGTAAAAATCACTGGAGGAATGTTGACTGGCACCATCATTGAAATAATATTATATATTTTTATATATATTATATTACGTTATATTATATTATATATTGAGGTGCAACTAACATTTTAATAATATGCTTGTGCTTCCCCATAAACTCAAGTGTATTAGTTTCCATCTGTCAAATTTTGTTTTAATGTTTGTAGTAATGATAATACACCAATCTGCATGATGCTGATGAGATCAATAAATGTCCCCCACATCTTATTTAGTAAATTATCTTAGTCATTACCACAGGTCGAGGTCACCCACAGTATAAGATGAAGAAGTCCCACTTGTTTTAGCGGATTAGTATCAGCTGCTTCGTTCATGCTTCATAATCAATGTCTCATCACAGCTGTGTGGCTATACCAGCTGAATAGTAACTTCATGCAGGTGTACAGGTGGCCATTATAACTTGACAGTCATCACTATTTCTCTGCTGATTTGTTCATGCCAATGCTGCTCTACCACCACAACCTTGTCCTTATGCGGTATTTTTGGTATTGTTGATTCAACTAAGATTTAATGGTTGATGTTTATTAAGGGGGATTAGTCCTCCCAGCAGAATTCTTGTTGCTGCTTGTTTGAGAGCTTTTCCGCCAAATCTTACTTTAAAACTATTAGCTATAAATGGTTAAAAAGTTTCTCAAACACACTGCCAATCAGTTAAAATCAGCACACTCTTTTCAACTCGGGGAGATTGGGTAAACACAATATTTGTACAAAAAGAAAACAAAGTAGAACACTAAGATATGTTCAACTTCATCTCAGACATGGATTGTATTATTCATCAAATTCACACACACAAATTTGTCGCATATTTGACATGGAATTTTGATTTGGTTTAAGTTTAAGCCTATCGGGAAAAACAATGATTTTTTTAAAACAAAAAAACTTTGTATTCTACCAAATAAGGTCTCGATTAAACAGTGTGGATCTTGTGTTAAAATAAATTTGAATTCTAGATCAGGACCCTTTTAAGTCTTGGAGTTTTTGTTTTTCATTTTCACAAAACTGTTCAACAAGATGGCAATACTCATGGAGATTTTGTTTTTATTTTACTTCAAAGTTTAACCCACGCTTTTAGTGACACCTCTGCCAGTCATCGTAACAATTTGCTTTAAAACCAATCATTGCATTAATCTATTTCTTCTAGAAATTAAATACAACTGATTATTATGCCTTTAGTTCAAGTGGTGTTATAAAAAAGCCTTTCATATTTTCAATCTTCGTATTTTATTTAACCTGCATTAACCAGGCAGCTCAATTAGGAATAAGCCCTTGAATGCGTTTGTGTGTGTGTGTGTGTGTATGTGTGTGTGTGTGTGTGTGTGTGGGAGAGAGCGAGGGGATGAGGGGGTAGAACGAGTGTTTTGGAATGACAGGGAGAAGTGAGGGGGATAATGAGAGGAGGAGGAGAGGGGGAAGGAGAGAGGAATAGCTGTCAGGCAGCAGACAAAAGCTTTGTTTGAAGTGTCAGTTCAATGACGCATTTTTGTGCGCGTTTGTGTGTGTTTTCTGGTTTGTGTGTTCATTCAGACGGCATTAGACATCAGAGAAATATCAGTAGGCATTCCTGGATAGACAGAGAAGAAGAATATCCAGAATGCCATCAATATGAAAATATACAGCTTTTAGGTTTCTGTATGTGGATGGATTTCAGAAATCACAGCTTTGTGCCTTTGTGTGTTTGACATGAGAGCAGATATTATAATGAGACACAGCCTTCAAACACAATGTTACTTCCAGCTTTGTTTTAATGTACATCACACAAACCTGTGTACATGACACTGACGAATAGATACACAGACAGAGAGGGAGGACAGAGCAGTAGTATGCTTTGTGGTTGTTTGTCCCGTGACACGTAATACTGTGGGATAACAAAATCACACAATATGTAAAAGGGCTTTTCTCATTTAGATATGTACATATTTTCTAAGTATTTGCTTCTTGTCTTTTGTTTGTACTTAGCAAAGAGTGATCTCAAAGCATATCAATATGAAAAAAATATTCTAATCTGTTTGTTACTGGAACAGAACAAAAACATCGGGGGTACTACTAGAAGTAAAGCTCTGTGAAGTCTAAAATATCATACCAGTGATTACGTAAGTTATAGCCAATTTACTACAAATTCCATTTACTTTAAATCACAGCCAACCATCGGAAAAACCAAGCTGTTGGGTTTTAGATTTTTGAATGTATATTACTTTTCACTCAACCACTGAGTTACATTGGCACAATTGAAGACAAATAAAAAAATTAAACATTTAAATCAATCGATCTGTGGGCCCACCACCTGCAGGTTAAGGATTGGCCATAACAAACACCATGTTCAAGCATAGGGTCATTCATAGGTGTACTTATTCTGTAACCAGAAAACCTTAGGCCAAAGATCGATAATCTTCAGAGCTGGGGCCATATACCTTTGTCACTTAAAGTAAGGAGAGGAGCAGAGCTGTCAACTGATCACCAGATGGTTGTGAGTTGGATCAGGTGGTAGGGGAGGCTGCTGGAAATACCTGGTAAACCCAAACATGCAGTAAAGGGAAGAACCTCTGGAAGAATTTTATATGAATCATGGGGGAGGATGGGGACATGGAATCTGAGTGGGCCATGTTCAAAGCCTCCACTGTAGAAGAGGCTGATAAGAGCTGTGGTCAGAAGGCTGAAGCTGAAGGAGGTGGTCTTTTGGGTTTGGTTGGCCCAGGGGTCTCCTGAAGCAGCAGACAGGTACCGGATGCAAAGCAAAAACCTGTGTGTGGAAAGAGTTCGGGGAGGCTACGGAGCAGGACTTTCAGTTAGTTTACTCAAGGAAGTTCTGGCAAACCATTTGACGACTCAGGAAGGGAAAGCAGGGCTTGGCTCAGGCTGTGCTCAGCCTGGGAGGAGAACTGGTGACCCAGACTTGGATACTGTACATCAGTGGAAAGAGCACTTTAAGGAGCTCCTGAACCCAACCAACACATTATCTGACTCACCTATATACTTGGCAGATGTTGCAGAAGCCTGTGGAGTTCCCGATTTCAAAAAGGGGGACCAATTATCGAGGTATCACACTGCTGGAAAGGAGGCTCTAACCTATTTGTCGCAGATTTAGCAGAAGCAATGAGGATTCTGTGCTGGCCATGGAACAGTGGACCAGCTCGTTACCCTAGCAGGGTTGTTGGGAGAGGTCTCTGGGGAATCCTGTGGGGGGTACTGCGCCATCCGGTCCTTGTCAAACGAAAGTGAGAGCTGTGTCCGTATTCTTGAAACAAAATCAAACACGTTTTCAGTGGGTGCAGAGGGAGCTGAGCTTAAAGGCATCCACGCTCCAATGTAATGAGCTGAGCGTAGAGACTGAAAGAATGAGATTGCGGATTTCAAGCGGCCAAAATGAGTTTCCTTCTTACAGTGGCAGTGCTCAGCTTTATGGCGGACTCACACAGGAGGCGTGTGCACCGCGTTACAGCTGTGCCATGGCTGCCGGAGCAAATCTCTGAGTAGAGCCACTGCTCCTTTGCGTCGAAAGGAGACAATTGAGGTGGTTCAGGCCTCTGATTAGGATGCCTTCTTCCTTTGGAGGTTTTCCAGGAAAGTCATACTGGGAGGAGACCCAGAGGTAGAGCCAGAATTCACTGGAGCGATTACATGTCTCATATGGCCTGGGAACGCCTTGGGATCTCCCAGGAGGAGCTGGAAAATGTTGCTGGACAGAAGGACGTCTGGAATACTCTACTACCGCGACCTAATAAGAAGTGCAGTAAATTCCTTAAAGGGACCCTGTGGAGTTTTTTTTGTGAACCTCACAAAAAAAGAAAATAATGTAGGCTATGGATGGATGGAAATCAATCGAAAATATAAATTACGCTTAAATTAGATGTTGAGTGTTTTTTCAGCTCATTTCATCTCTCAAACATGGCCTCAAAACATCCCAAAATGAGCTTTGCTAATGTTTTATAAGAAAGGAAATGCATTTGCAAACACACTTGATAGACCTCAAGGTGAGGTTCACAAAAACTCCACAGGGTCCCTTTAAGCACTTATGCTTTACCTGACTACTTATTAGGACTCACTTGAGCACATTTTTGTCGGCACTAGTTGAGAGTAAGATGGATGGTTTCAAATAAATTTCTATAATTTCTATTTTAATACATTTTATTTCGTTGTGACTTGCTATGGGTTCTTCAGATCAGTGCATCAAATCAAATTATCACTGACATCTGATTGGGTGTGTCTGATATGTTTACAGTAAATTACCACTTATTCAGTGCCTTTACAGCATTAGAAAAAGTGTGTTATGTGTGTGTGTGTGTGTGTGTTATGTGTGTGTGTGTGTGTGTGTGTGAGAGCATGTATTTAATCATGTGCCTCTATCGTTTCAGGTACTCTAACATAATGGCTTTTGGAGCCCAGTGAAACAAAGGATTAAAGAGAGCGAGAGAGAATGCAATGATGAGAGGGAGAAAGATGTTGAAGTGTGTGTGATACAATGAAAACAGGCCACTCAGGCACATTTCTGAGTGCAAACACTTTTGAGTAGAATGATTGTCAGAGCAAACACGGATCCTAGTGACTCTAGAGGCCATTCTCACGCCATCTCATCTCATCTCTCTTTGGCCATCACGTCTCTGTATTCATTGTAATTCTCTGAAATGGCCCTTCACTGCTCTTTGTCCAATGATCAAATTCACGATAACATGGCCTCTTAAAATATATTTGAATTAGGCTATGTATGATTGTTACTTTTCACATTTTTTCCAGTGGTAGAAGGCAGAAAGAAATCCTTTTAAAAAGTCTGACTCCTGGTTTGAGCCTGGTCCAATTGCACATCAGCGATGATGACCTATTCTTCTTAAGAATACAAGAAGAGCATTGTCAAAGATGTGCGATAATTCACAGCTAAGGTGTGAAGATTCGTACTGTTTTCATTAATAATGGAACATGTACTTCCTTTTATTAATTAGGTGCTGCTGAAAAATAACCAGATTAAATGTGGAAAAAAAAAAAAAAGGTTCTTCAGAAGATTTGTAAAAACAACAACAAAAAAAAGGCTGCAAGGTGGAGGGGAGAGAGTGTTTCAGCATGACTGAGTAACCTGACTTTACCTCTGGATTACTGTGGTGCTGATGTTAAAACACAACAGGATCAATGTGTCAGCCTTTTACTGAGATGACTGGAAATATTAATGCAGCTTCACATATTGCAGATATCTAAGGTGAATGTATCTGTGAAACCATGCATTGTATTTGAGCTTGAAAGCTGAAGTGAGACTGTTTGGTTTTTACAGCAAACAGGCCTGTAAAATATTTGCATTCAACACATCAGAATTAATATAGGTCATCACACCTAAGAATTGCAAGCTGAATGTGAATGAATCTCCTTACAGCTATATTCTGTTCTGACGTACTCAAGCAGAAACTAAATAGCTCTATATTTGCTGGAGGAGTTTTGTGTTGATCAGAGAAACTACTGCTGAAACGATTAGTCAATCAATTACATTTTAAACGATAAATTGATCCAGTAATTAATCAAGCGAAAATGCTAAGGGAATGTACAGAAATGATTTGAGTGTGGAGGGGTGCTGAAGGCATTGTGTTGAGTTTTCAGAAGAGAAATCCAAAAAATGTAACGGCACACTGTGGAGGTTTCTTGTAAATGAACAAAAGTTGTGTTTACATCAGGGTTTTTAACCAAATGAACATTGTCACATCCAACTCTTTTACTACTACCTTTGAAGGTGAATTGTTTTTTGCCATCTATAGCTGTTGATCTACTCAAAGGCAGAAAACCTGCTTCAGGAATGTGTATTACATTGCCTGTGTGCACGATCCAAACAAAACAGGAATCCTCTAAAAACATTGCTCTACAGCGCTAGTAGTGGTCAAAAACGCTACAGGGTACCTTTAAGGACACGCACCTGAGTTGAAACATTTATAACCTCATATTCTGATAACAAAATAAATATGAATAAGATGATGCTGCTGATGAGATCAGATGTCTGAATGTCTGTCGTACATAAACCAATTACATGCTTCAAGTCACAATAAACTCAACAAGGGAACACTAACACAAAATGTAGAGAGAAAAATAAAAGATATGCTTGAAATCAAAAAAGATTGCTCCTCCTTCCTGAACTAATACTTTTCATACATAACCTAAGCATTCACTGTTTATTGCTTCTTAATTGTGAGGACTTGCTGCTTGTCTTGTTTAATATCGTTATTTATTCAATATCTTTGGGACTGTTGAAAATTTTTTTACTATTCTGAAATATTTTGCAAACTAAATAATTATATAAGTAATTGAGTTGCAGTAATGATAGAGATGCAAATGAAATAGTTTGGGTGTGGGTTTAAACCTACACCTGTTGTGTTTGGCTACATAATCCACATATGTGCAGAATACATATTTTATTAGATCAAAAACAGATGTTTAACTTATCGATTTAATGTAATTACCAATAATTATTAGCAAATTAAAATCACTCCTGAAATGTTCTGTGGACTTATTCACAGTGTATTCTGCCTTCAGCTGCATAGGCTCTCAATGAACTCTGATTACACCCAGCAGTACAAATGTTTTGACGCTATAGAGGGCTGCTCCCCATCATCAGATTTCAAGATTTCTTTCCGCTCTGCCTTTGATGTGTAACTCCACAAGTCTGCCTGAAGGGTGTTTTCACGTGGCAGTGGGCCCAGTGACTTCCAAACTGCTCTGGAAACCCCCCCCCCCAAAAAGCATGACATGAATCACTGGGGAAAAGTGAGTTTGCGCAGTGGCAACGACGACACTGTATTCCTAACGTTAAAATGTGTCATGGCAATAATTTCACAGGAATGTGTTATGCTAAAAGGCTACAGGTCGTTTCTCCAGCTGCCCACAAATGACACAAAATCAAAAATGATGGTGTGAAGAAAAACACGATTGCTCACTTTTGCCTTCTGAAAGGAAAACTGATTATTCCCTGATTATCCAGATCAGGGATAAGGGCGTTCTTTATCTTCTGACTTTCACCTGATGATGAGGGGTTAATTATTTAACACACACTCAAAAAGCAAACCCCGCCCCCCTCCTCCTCCACACACAGACATACAGTACACACACACAGACACACACACACACACACACGTCCATACTTAATCTGCAGGCTATTAGCTGATGAAGAAGAATTAGCGCTTGGTAAATTAGTTAATTAGATAATGAATGAACACACTGAACTACATCCTGTGCTCTGTGAAATCAGAGCAAGGGAGAAAGAGACACAAATGATCAGATAACAGGTTAGAAAAAGAAGGACAAAAGATGGAGAGAGAGGGGAAGGAGGGAGGACAAGGGGAGATTGAAAGCGAAAGACAGAGAGAGAGAGTCAGGCCGAGGCATCTACTGATGTTAATGTTTGCCTCCAAATGCTCTAAGAGCCGAGCTCTGGAGACATAGTCTGGCTAAAACAAACACACACACACACACACACACACACACACACACACACACACACACAGTATCCCTCACTGTCTTTATCAAAAACACTCACATTAGGAGGTGTTCATGCAGTCGTACACACTTGGCACACAGTTGCACAAATCCACACGCAACCATGCAACAAGCCTGCATACGCGCACACACAGACCCACACACACAGCCCGATAAGAAAACAATGTTAGACAGGCAGTTTATCATAAGGGCAGGAAGAGACAGAGAAAGATTAGAGACCATCCACGTATTCACAGGAACATAAACACTGTGTGTGTGTGTGTGTGTGTGTGTGTGTGTGTGTGTCTACACAATTTCCAGAAAATGACTCAGAGGCAAAATAAGGTAATTTAGGGGGAATTAAAATTAGAATAGGTCAACATGAACTTTGTGTCTTTTTGAGTGTTGCTGTGTGTGCGAATGTACAATACACACTATGTGTGTGTGTCTCTCCATATCTAATGACATTATGTTTGGTAATATCTGTATCATATAATCCGTGTGCTTTAATCTCCTTCGTTTATATGCATACCAGTATATACATTTTTGCCCATGTGTGTTTGTGTGTGTGTGTGTGTGCGGGGGGCCTGTTAATTTCCACGGTGAATGCAGTGGTTAAGGCTGTTTATATGTTAATGGGATCTGCCATCTAGAACATAATAGCTTTACTAATGTAATCACAGCCATTATCACGCTTATGATCTCTGTCTCAGACATTATCGCTGATGTCACATGCTTGTCAATGCTGCTGGGATCCTCTGACAGTGTCCTCGGCGCTTCTATAATGCACCGGTCGCTCGCACGCCGTTGACATTTCTTTTGCTTCCTCTGCTGTACACAGTAAAGGAATTATGTTATTCTGAAAATTTAATTGAAAAGACAGCCGTGTAATCCTCACGCTTTAATCTCGCTCATTCACATGTGTGTACATGGCCACATACAAGCATACAATTGTGTGTGTGTGTGTGTCTGGGATGTGGATGCATGTGCTGTTGCCTGTAGCTCAGACATATAGCTGGTATATTGACAAATAGTTTTTTGTGTGCAGCAAATATTTGCAGAGATGGATTTATAAATTGAGTTAATATTGTAAAATGTATCAACATTATGGATTCTAAAGTGTTTGTCATAAGCGTGGACATACTGTAATGCAGCATTCAGACCAAACGCGAATTTAATCCTCGCAACACTTTCCTCGTGGGGGTTTTATCACTGAACAACTGCAGAGTGTTCACACACGTGATAATGCAAATAAACACAACTCGCCATTACTACAGCTGTATGAACCCACAGCAAACATTTTGCTGTGATTTAATTGCAATAAATGGATCAAACTGATGCCAAAATAACTACAATATGATGCAGATTTGTTATGAATTAACATATGAATTCATGCTTTGTCAGGTTTGTCAGCAAGTCCGCATGACAACTTCTAAATTGTTTGTTTTCTGAATGGGGTTCGGATCGATCAGGACTAAGCTATGCTAACTTGTTTACAGTAAAGTACAACGATAGCTGGAATAAAGTTACAGACACATGTTTTCTGAACTTCAACTTGCTCGCTTTCTTTTCTCCAAGCTATGTCCATTTTTGTCTGGTTTATAAATAAATATGAAGTAGTAGTCCAACAGAACTCTGGGTGCCAACCGATGCTAACAACAACAGTAGAACCAGATGTGCTTGGAAGCTAGCTGCTGAGAAGCTCCAGTGAAGATAAATCAACGTTGTAAAAAGTATAAAGTAAAAAGTAAAAGTAAAAAGTACTTCTCGCCCAGGTTTAGAAGCTCTCCGCCAGCCAGCGGCATTTCAATCCCCCACTCTGCCTGGCCCTCTCCACACAACGCTGCGACACAGTGTCATGCGACTTTCTCGCTCGAGTTGAAAATTTTCAACTCACGCAAAGGCCTTCACGGCGCCAGCAGCGCCCCCTTCACACTGCCCGACAGGAAATCATGGCTCTACGTGTCTTTGCATTGACTTTGTATGTAAACGCAACGCTCACTTCGCTTTTGGTCTGAACGCACCTTAACAGATTAGATAAAAAAGGCTTTTTCTTATTTGCACTATCAAGCATTACCACCATCATTGTGGTCTGGTAAGGCTCAACAAGTCTTTGCTTGAGACAGACTTCATTTCAAATCCAATCCAAAATGATGGACAAGTCTCTTCTTAAATCAGACACCAGAAAAAATACCTCGAACCTACAGTGGTAGGCACAACCTGCTGGGCCATCACTGGCATTTGTACCAGATCTTAAGTCAGATAAAAACATGGAGGTTGTTATGGAAGTTTAGGTAGATACAATTGTGTAACTGACATCACAAAGTCACTTTTATGACTTTGTGAGTCTTCTTACCATTCGCTATTGTTACTGTTTTTTTTTGTTTTTGGCATGATAAACATTTCAGTGTTCAGATCACCTGGTGATGATGTCCTTAAACCTGCATTCATGGATTTTTGTCCGTACTACGGCAGCTCAATGAGCCATAAACACAACACTGATTGTAATATTATTAATTAAGTTAAGTTAGTATTTTAATACAATATGGTGAATGTGTAGGCAAACAGTTATTTACATATATAGTACATACTGAGCAACATTTGTTTGCTGTTGTGGTCTCTGACCACCTAGCAAATTTAAGTCCAATATTCCCTCTCTTTTAGCTCTGTTTTTTTGTCTCTACCAACTCCTGAGAGAAATATCTGGCTCTTGAGCTGTTAAATGCTCCGCCGTGTTCACCAGCTAGTCTCTTAACTGTGTCTGTATACCGTTTAGTGCTGGCACTGTGCATTTCTGAAAACAGCTCCCTGCTGCAGCTGGAAACTAGGCTGATGAGAGTGGTGACACTGAATCAAAACCACAACAATGAGCAGAAAGACGCTATAGTCCTTTAACAAGAGCAAGTGAATCCACATAACCACTACACCTCTGTGAATAATAACGATCATCTGTCTGAAATCTAAATTTATTCTTTTTTTATAGAGTGTCAAAAAACAAAACAAAATAAAAACAGTGAATGAGGGGCAAGGGTGGGATTTCGGACATTCCAACATATATCTATGTGTAACAGACTTAAATCTCTTTGCAAGGCTGATGTCCACCCTAAATATTAGCTAAAATCTAGCCTCAGATATAAATTCAAGTATGAAGTACCATGAGGCACTACTACACCACACCATGTACAAAAACGGAATGAACGACCCCAAAGTTAAGCCACAGAGTGCTTTGCAGAAGCCAGATAACCGTGCTTTATGGCACCTTTGCAGAGCCAAAACTACCTGTTGTCCAATAGGCTGACAACTACAGAAACACAAGAAATAATGAATGAGTAAAAGCCAATTATCCCCCTTCAGTGGCATAAATAAACTACCCTGCTGTTCTTACATGACCTCGTCTACTCTACTGCAACACTCCGCCTGTCCTCCTTTTCCTTCAACCAATTTCTCTCTCTTTCTCGGTGCATGCGTGTGTGTGTGTGTGTGTGTGTGTCTGTATGCTTTTGCCTGCCAGCATTAGCAAGCTGTACTGGACACACACAGATAATCACACACGCACACACACATACACACACTCATACACTGCTGCCTGCCAGTTTGTATATATGCAAGATAGACGAAGTAGTAGCGTCTGCATGTGTGTGTGCGTGTCTGAAAAAGATAATACAATTTTTGGGACTCCGGCAGCAGTACCTCTTCTTCTACGTTGCTATGGTAACAAGCTCCGGACCAGAGACTGAGAGCGAGAAAGATGGATAGAGAGACCCCCAAGGACACACACACACACACACATACACACACACACACACACACTGCAAACATGCCTCTACGCCACCTCCTTCTCTCTCTCTCTCTCTCTCTCTCTCTCTCTCTCGCTGTCTCAGACAAAGGCTTTTCCAGCCAATTATCCGGCGTCGGCACATGAAGGGTTAACAGCTGCTTGGTGTCTGTACCACAGAGATTTTACCTCGAGCCATTTGGTCTTGGCTGTAATCGCTGCACACTATTCTGCAGTGTTACATGTATGCCAACTATGTGAAATAGCATTCTCTCATTGTGGGAAATTGCAATAACAGTGTCCCACCAAGCACACATTACATGCCAGCAGTGTGACACAGTCCGTGTACCAGCATGAGCAAGAGCATGCTGGGGCTTATTGTCATTGGACTTATAGTGAGTCTGAATCAATATCTTTGTCCCTTAATATCATTTTACTTACTTAATTAGTATATCTTTGGTGAGCCACAATCAATATGTCACTTTGTATTATATTTCAGTGGCTCTGAATAAATATATTTTATTAAAATAAAGCACAATCAATATTTTAAATCTATTGTAGTATATCAATATTCATGAGCACAATGTCAAAACAGTAGGTCAGAATCAATAAACCTGTGTTTATTACAGTAGCCCAGAAGCAGTACATTGATATATTTTAGCATCATCACACTAACTCGTAGATTTGTGTTTAATATTTCATTGCGTTAAACAAATTGCACGTGCAGCTCAAGCAATGTTAAGAAGAAAAGACTGTCTAAATGTTTCGACAAAACCACTGTCACCATTATCTATAATTTAAGTCATTAAGATGCCTACTTGCCTAATTAAAAGCTGCAGCAGCCTATTTGTTTGCTGTTTTTATACTTCCAAGTAAAAAAACAAAACACTTTACTCTAGAATTTGAGGATCTAATAGTCTGAGGCTTTCACAAACATGGGGAAATCATGAGGAAATGTCACATCACAGAGGAGTAAAACAAGCCTGGTATTTATGTTTTAAGGAAGGCATGATTCTGCTCAGATCCATGAGAGAACTGCATCTGACTCACTAAAAAAGCTACATATTTACACATTTTAGAAGTGTCCCTTCCATAATCACACAGTACTCCCCTTTGGGCAGTAGAACAAGCTATAAACCCAACATCATATTATCACCTTATAAAATTGTTACGGGTAGCGTGTTAGCAGAGGTGTATATTCACACATCCAGCATGCAGGGAGTGCCATCAGCATAAATTTGGAATCTTGTTTCTGGCCTATTCATAGTTTTCACGTGACATAGTTTTCAACGTTCCCTTGGAGGGCAAAAAAAGACGCTGCCCGCCAACCAGGAAGGAAGTGATACACTGTTACTTTGAGTTTCTTACTTTTGCGTTGCCAAAATGCTAGATGGTTGTTGTGCTTTATATGGATTGCAAGTGCCCAACACTTGCAGTTTGTGTCCATATCTATCTTTTTCTTGAGTTGAAAGGTGATCCAAATAAAATTTAACAGCTTTTGCGGTGTCTCTACAAGGGGGTCGTGTTGTGAGCCGCTATGTTGGTCTGTTGTTTTGCTCTCCAGGTCACCGAGCATGTCGAGTGACTGAAAACTATGAATTGAGGTTTTTAGTTTCAAAAGTCACTCTCCTTTTACTGTTTTTGGTCTCCAAAAACTCCGGGGAGAGATACCGTTTTTGAGTCTTCAGCTGCTAAATCTTGTTAACTTTGTCTGTTTGCTGTTTGGTGCTAGTGGGATTATCAGTGCTTTATTCTGAAGCAAAACGGTGAAGTTGGGGGCCGTAAAACCAAAATCATGAGCTGTGGGACGGCGAAACACTTTGCAGAGCAGATCGCAGTACGCTGTAGGTTTGTGACTACAAGCAACACTTTTCACATTATACATGTAGTAATTGGATCCACCGTTAATATATAAAATTAATTTGTGCAGCTTTAAAGCTTGATTTGCACTTCATTTTCAGCATCATCGCTATTAGTGTTGTGTTCTAGTCTCACTTTCAGTTATTGGGATATCTGGCATCAGAAAATATTTGGTTGAATATAAAAAATACCTTATGCATATTTAATTATAATATAAATAAATATGGGTTTAATATGAATAGAATTATTACTTCACAGCAGGATACAAACAATGCTGACAGCGCAGCCTCCCATTTTCAGGTGGGTAAACTCAAAATAGAAGAGTGAGTATGACTGCACTGGGAAAAGGAGGAGAGGCTCTTACAAAGTGGCAGGACTACTGTCACTTTGATCAGACAGATCGAAAGACATGACCTTTGATGTGAACTTCTAGCGTTTTTATCCACAACAACACCGAGTGTAATTTGTACAGAAAAAGTGCAGAGGCATATAAACCTCTATTAAGCACGAAGATCGGATTGACCAGCTGGTGGTTGAAAACCTGATACGGACCGCTGTCAGGGATCTTGTGTGAGCGCTTTAATCACAAACTGTAGATGTATGGAAATCCTTGGTCAGTTATCTTATGCATGTAAACCCTCTGCTGATCCTGTTGAGTCGTTCCTAACAGCAGGTCCGATTCAATGGACACTCTACACACTGTATCAGATCTATCTCTACAGAAAAGCCTTGAGCGTTCTGTATTACCACCAGTGCTGTTTGCTTTGCATACAGATGACTGCAGGAGTACAGACCCTGATATGTTCTCTCTGAAATACTCTGATGACACCGTAATCCTGGACGCATTTAAGAGGCTCCTGAGTGCTGCCGGTGCTTTTGTTTCCTGGAGGAAAAGCAATCACCTCCATCTGAAGGCATCCAAAACAAAAGGAATGGTTATAGACTTCATGTGTAACCTAACACCCCCATCAAATGCGACAGCGGATAGCCAGGCCATCATCGAGCAGGCGGATGAGTGTAAGTACTTGAGCACTATAACTGGCCCATGGGCTTCACTTTTAAGAGCAATGATGAACAGATCCACTCGACATGCCAGAAGAGGCTCTTCTTGCAGGTGTCTACATTTGCAATTTTACCAAGTTTTTACTGAATTTGTGTTGAGGTTTGACACCGTTGCATGGTTTGGATCTCTGTTTGAGCCCTAAACAAGACTGTGTGTGGGAAAAACCATCAGCCAAGATCTGCCAAACCTCATAAAAACCGATTCTTCAGAAAGACTGAACAATACCTGCCAACTCAAACCACATATTTCACACTGATTATAAACTACTGCCAACAGGGCACAGATTCAGCTCTGTGGATTTTACAACTAATGCCAGGAAAAAGACTATACAATATTTTTGTATTACTTAGAAATTATTTCTTGTGTTTTAGCCAAGAACTATGGCAGACTGGGTGTTGGACCTGACTAATCAAAGCCCACCAAGAGATTAACTGGCAACTAAGAATAATATGCTTGAGACTGACTTCACCTGGCAGCTGGCAACACCAACAAAATCATTCCTTGTTCGATTTGCCATGTTTACAGAAGTGTGCAGTAGAGCACGCTTTGTCTATGTCACAGAACACATCATAGAAGTTGTCAAATTAGGGGAGAGAAAAATCACATTCAAGCGAATTTGTCATAACATTAGTTCAAATTAATTTGAACGCACCCTGCGTATAAACAGTAGACATAGCCATATCCTAAATTTGTTGTAGAACAAATGTTCTGTTTATTCATGGTGCCTCATGCGGGCTCACTTCTCAAGCTAACTCACTAAAAGGAAATTACTATTTACAGTACTGCCTTACCTTTCTCAATGATTTTTCCATCTGTGGCGTTGAATTAAAAATGCTCTCACAGATTACTTCTCGGGTGATTTGGTGTCATCACTATTCACTCGCACGGCTTGCTCGCCCATACTCAAATTTACTGCAAGGACAACAGAGCATGCTGTGGCTCAGACTGACAGTGCATAGAAACAACCCCAAGTACAAGGTACAGCCTATTGCCTACACTGAGAATTTAGAATTTACACATGATCATTTCTGATTAAATACTATAGCCTACTTATATTGTAATACTTTCAAACATTCAAATTTCAAATGAACATTCACAGCACTAGCAAGGAAAGGCAAAACAAATCTGTCACTAGTATTTTTGTCAGGATGCCCCAGATACTGCAATAGTTGTCTTCATTTATCACACTACACACAACAAAACGTGCAGTTGTGGTGGGACTCTCATGCCTGACGCCCTACCCATGCAGAGGCCACTACTGGGCTGATGTCATGTATTCTGATCCTGACCTAAGAGAGCTACTGTATCCACCTTTGTCTCTGCATCCACCCGACAGAATCTTGCTCATCTGCAGATGACCTTAACAGCTCGCTCAATGAGCTCATACAAGTAAAACACCATGCATAAAGAGGAGCTGTTTACAGAGCTCTGTTAGAGAGATGTAGTGACCTACTACAAACAATTACTACTACAACAAAAAATGAGAGCAGCACAATTACAGTAGCAATTTCATTTGTGTGCAGCAATGTGTGGGAAAACTAAAATTATATAAATCTATTGTACAACAGGTTCTTTCTGAGTTTAGACTTTTCCCACGCAATCCAGCTTTAGAAGGAAAGTAACCTCAGTACAAGGCTCAAAATGTTTTGTTGACCTGAAGAAAAACAACACAGTAACAGAAAGTCAAAAATGTTTTTTTTTAAAGTGTTTTGAAGCTGTGAATGAGCTGAGGTGAAAATGCGCTGACTCAGATGTGTGGTTCATTTCATCAAAACATTTAAATGAATCTCTGAGGAGTAAACATTCATTCTTTGTTTCCTTGTCTTTTTTTCTTTGTCTGCCTGTCTAGCAGGGCACTAACTGGGGGGTTCTAGGAAAGGGCCTGACAGGACAGCCGTTGTTTTCTAGGTCAGTTCTTCCTGCATGGCAGACCATCAAGGCCACCCACGTACCTGGTCGCCACACCGGGGATATGATGTTTTGAGAAGACTCGTTCTTCAGCAGATTCAGACAGACAAGGACTCTGTGTTCTGTCAGTGTGAAAACGTCGGACGGGACCTGGAATCTGTTTTCAGTTGTTATCCCTTCGCAGGCACAGGCTGGCTTACGGTGATGTAGCCTTACAAACTGACACAGCCAGCTCCAGAAGAAAAAAACCCCACTAATATGGAGTCAGACTGAAAGACCAGTTTGTCAATACATTGGGCAGACATAGTACTGCTATTACAAGTTGGATGTCGTCCAGTTAGTGTGATCCCTCACAGTGATGGATTTAGTCGAATTGATCCATGCTATTCAGGGAGGATTGTAAATGAATAGTTCAACATTTTGTGAAATACATTAATTTGCTTTCTTGCTGAGAGTTAGATGAGACAATTGACAGCACCCTCATGTATGCATGCTAATGAAGCTGTGTTGAATGCTTTAACTTTTGAACAGAGCCAAGCTAGCTGTTTCCTCTTTATCTCTAAGTTAAGCTAACGTCTCCTGGCTCTAGCTTCATATTTAGCAAGAAATCTAATGAGTGGTGTTTTCCTTTTGACTGATTCTAATGCAAAATTATTGTATTTCATAAAAGATTTTAATGAATACTGTATGTCTTATTGGTTTTTTCTATGATCCTTGACTTCAGTTCATGTAATTGGTCCAGTGCATCTTAAGATGTCAAGTCAACTAGCCCAAAATCACAAAAAACTTGCAACCCTCTCTGTCAATAGGCTGAATTCAGACACTGTGTGGGAGTGTTATTTGTCCTTTAGAACTGATCCGCTGTGAATCAATAAGAAAATAACATTTTTATTTCTCTGATTCACCGGTTTACTCGCTACCAGCGCTCCCTCTCCTCCTCATTCACTCTAGGTCGCTCGACCGCCTCTCCCTCTCTCTCTCTCTCAAACAAATGAATAAAAACTCCATGGAAGATTCTTGGTATGGCCATTTTTCAGCATAGACTGCAAGCCAGACACAGACATTGAAGCTGGGTATGCAAAACAAACCAAGTGAGGACACAACTAGGAGAGTCTCTTAGTTTGGTCCATGTTCTCCGCCTGGTTTCAGTGGTATTCCAGGCTGACTGTGAAACACTGTGGCCGGGTTGGCTACTGCAACGTGACGTCGGGTTGCAAAACTGCAACGTGACGTCGGGTTGCAAAAATATATTGTGTTTCAACGTTTCCCCTGCAGGTAGCTGCGTTTTTATTTCCAGCATCCTCTGTGGCCCCCAGCGTTGCAGCCTAAAGCGACAACAAAAATGAATGGGAGGAGCTGCATTTTTTACCGTAGCACATGATTTGGTCTGAATTCAGCCTTAGAACCTCCATTTGGATAATACAAAATCCTCCACAATACCTTTAACAGAAGCTGAATAAAGCTGATTTCAGATATAGTTTCATTGCTTAAACTTTGAGTTAAGAAACCTCTAAAGATACTGAACATTGCCACAAACTATTACTTATCTGCAACTTCACACCAGAGATTATCAGTGTAAATATCACTCAGACTGCTACTCGACAAACCAGTCAACAAGTGAGCAGGCAGGTTGCAAGCATCCCACACATCTCAAAGGTTACCGAAAGGCTACAAAGCAGCAGTGAATCTGACAGCTACTAAACAACAGCCCTGAACTTTTCAAGAAAGTAGCCACGGGTCGAGGTTTCTCTCAGTGATGGAGTGTAAGTGGAACCAGAGAAGACAAAGCGTCGAAATTGAAGCATTCACAATTCAGATTTTTTCCCCAGCTTAAAACCACAGGAACACTGGAAACTTGCAAACCACGTACCACCAATGGAGCACCAATTACACAAAATGTACATTGTCTGTGTAAAACTGACAAGAGTTCATAAGTAAAACCATACACTACCATCTACTATCTAAAAAAGGGGTTGTCTGACTTTTTAGGGCTCGCTAACCACATCTGAAAATTCACCAAGATGATAAAGAAATATATCTTTAGAGAGTAATTATAGCTGGAGTCTCAGCACAGCGCTGTTTCACATTATAGAGATCTCCTTTTAGTCTCTAGAAATAAGAAAGTCGAATGTTATCGCTGACTAAAATAACTAAAGCATGATATTATAAAATAAATGAGGAAAATCCACATGAAGCCAAAAGACTTCAGTCTGAAGGATTTACTCTGATAACATGGTGATTATACTGAGAGAACAAGAGCAATAGAAGAAGTAAACCTGGGAGAAAAAGACAAAGACATACATAGAAAAGAAAAGAATAAAGGGAGACAAAGAGCGGACTGAATGGGCGTCCAGAGAGATGGTGGGCATTATATGTTTATGTGAGAACTTCTGGGAGCTGGTATGTATGATGGGCTTTGTGTTTTTGTGTTGTTATTTACAGTAGCATTAACAATTTGACCTGGTTTCTTTCTTTCTATCATCTTTTGAGGTTCAAGCCCCGCAGGGTCTGAGACTCCATTGTTTTTGCACAGGTTTATTATCCTTATTATTCCCCTCCAGCTGTTTCACAATATCCCCCTGGGAGCCTGGAGACTTGTGTATAACTACATATCTAATGATGTGCAAATGCTTCAAAACAAATGTTGCTCCTATTTGCCTAATGGTGGCACTAAAAATAATGCTCAGGACCCAAACCAGCTACCGCTGGTTAAGAGAAAAGTACATTATTATGGTCCTAATGTCTCGAAATTAAGTTGGAATGACTTTTGATTTATATCCAAAAAATACACAACTATTTAGGAACTGTATAAGACATGATTAGGCAGGGTTATCTGGTTGTTTCTCATCCATGTTATATTATGGTATGGTATTATGGATGTGAAAGTAATTCCACTATTAACATTCAGTCTTACTCAGGGGTACACAGAGCTTTATTAATGACACTCGGTATGGCCTTTCTGAAACTTAAGTTCAGCCCCGGTCCCCATCCGAATAATTTTTGTATTGTCCCTTAGCCTAATATTTGATAGATTTACAAAATGCCAGTGGTTAGACTGATGCATTGAGTAGATATTGATCTGCTAACAACAGATGTAAATTGCAGTTACTCTGTAAGAATGTATTTCATCAAGATCAAACTCATCTCAGGAGACTGAGTAAGACAAATGGTGTAGAATTATTTCAAGAGGAGTAAGGAAATTTCCAAAAGTATTAAAAAAAGATTTATTTTTTGCCAGTTATCTATTAAATAATACACTGCAAGCTACATGAGAGGGAAATAATGATGAGAACGCATCAAAGAGATGATGTGAAACACAAACTAAGAAACACTAGAGAAGAGATGTGGTATCAGTAAACACAAACAGCAGGACCAGCTGAGCGCAATGTGCACGTCCAGTGATTGTGTGTGCATCAAGGATAAAGCAATCGAATCCCTGTCGAATACAAGCCTTCAGTGTAGTATGTGCAAGTATTGACACAGACCGCATCTCTCTCTCTCGTCGTGTTGTGTGTATGTGTGAGTGTGTGAATAGTTGAAGCTCAAAGAAGACTCAAAAAAGGAGTAAGGAATTCTCCACACACTACCCACAATGCATCAAGTCGAACCCCTGAGAGCTGACAAATGTCCTGAGACTACTCTTAAAAATCACACTGATGAATCATGCTTCTGTTGGCTTCATCTGTCATCATTTGTGTGTGCGAGACAAACTTAATGAAACTAAAAGACAGCAGACCATCAGATACACAAAACAACACCTCAGGATCAATACACATTTAGACAGCATGTGCGTGGTTACAGATGCGCATGCACATACATACATAATGCAAATGCACACACACACACACACAGTCGAGCAAGAGCCAGACTCACAAACATACGTGCACACTAAGTGTATTGATTGAGCTCCCTGTTAGCCATTTTCTCCACTAGCTGTATGGGCAGAGTGAAGGCTTACAGCTTACAGTGTGTCCTCACCAAACTACTGCCATCTATCTACAGGTTAATGAGGCTCAACTAAGGGTTTTTTATCCTACTGTGTTTAGCAGTAGTGTAGTTAGGATTACACAAAATTATAAAGAATCTGTCTCTGTTGGTAGAATAACATGTACTAAAGATGGTCAGTCCTCACTGAAAAACAGAATGGAGGAGAAAAAGTCAGTTTCTTTTCCTTGTTGTTACAGTCAATTTTTACTGAAAGAGCTCATTCAGAAAGATCTTTTAAGCCACCGCATTGTCAAGTTAAGCACCTAAAACTACTTTGTGTGGTAAAATGTAATTGGGGCAATTTATATCTTTTATTGCAACTGCAGAATATCCCCTGCCTTTATAATTATTCCTCAATACTCATGTCTTGTTTTTCTGTTGGTTATGGGAAATTATGTTTAATATTTATGCTATTACAAATGTCAGAGTGATTTTTACACAACATTTTCCTATTTTTGGAACAGAATGTGGAAGTTCTGGTTTCACTTTGGCTATATGTTTAGAAAAAAACACTTTTAGCATTTTAGAATTATTTAGAATTGTTTGGTCTTTATAATATAATGTGTAGGCCAGGTTATTTGACACACATATCAACTTTAACAAACATCGTGAAAATTGTAGTAGGCCATATTGCGATTTTGATATAAGTTTGAGTAATTATTCAGCCATAATTGATGTGGGTATATTTCAACAGGAACAAGTGAGAAGATATATGAGTCAGGAAGGGGAGTTTCAGGCTTATCAGATGCCAAAACATTTTTCAATGCTATTAGACAGAATTATATAACTTTGCAAAGTTATCACAGTAACAATCATGTTTTTTTCTGTCTCACTGATGCACTGTAACTGCCAGTAAACACTGACAATGAACTCAACTTATAATATCAACTAGTTTGCACTGTTACTACATTGTTCAAATGTATTGTGTCAGAATTTCTTCACTTTACTTGGATAAGTAAATTGGATTGGCCCTCCTGACTTATGCTGGCACAGTACAAGAGTTACACAATGTAGTAGCCGCTGTAGAAAAGTCCAGTGCATGACAGCAGACTAAACAACACACTCCAAGGCTGTACTAACAGCTGAACTATGGCTCTATTGTAACAGTACTTGCAATGACAGAAATGTTGAAATTCTGCCTGGGCTGAAAACAGCGTACATGACAAATGCAAACCTGTCTAAGGTGACAAATTACATTTAGTAGCCTACTCCTGTTCATGTGCTGGATAAGCAGTAAAATTTTCTATCGAGGGTGTGTCTGTGTATCTTTGCATAGTTGCATGCAAGCTTGGAGGCTTGGAGGTGTCCACTGGATGTGGGGGGTTTTGGGGGTGAGAGCATACATTTGTAGCATTGCTACCAATACTGATGCTAGTAAAAGGGTGTAAAACTAACTCCTCTACAACAAATGTTAATGTTTTTTGCTGTAAGCTGTTTCCTAATGTCAAATGTACACAACAAATTCAATTTTCTTTTCTTTTCAAGGGTTGATACAGGACCTTAAGAACAATTACACTGAGGAGGAGATGTTATAGGTCAACATTTAAAGTGAAAGCTAATAGCAATCACACAGAAGACCCATGAACCCAGTATGGGAGCCTGCCAAGGAGTACGAGACTAAGACCACAGCTTGAGAACAACTTGGCTGGACGACACAAAACCACAGCGAAAGACATACAGAGAGACACTGCTAAAGCAAGAGAAGCTGAGACAGATGGAGATACACAAGCTCACACATTCACACAGAAAATGGATCTCCGTGTCCTTCTGGCTTTCAGACAGACAAATTGTCTGTCTGTAGATAATAGAGCCTCAGAAGTGAAGGTGAGGAGCCGTCCTGAAATTCATCTATTCACAAAAATGAGAAAGACAGAAAAAGAGAAGATGCGGAAGAAGTCAGAATGAAACAGGAGACAGTGAATAAGACATCTCGACAGAGTAATAGAGATAGGAAAGACTCACACAAAGAGGGGGCATGTTAATTAGGGAGAAGGTTGATAACAAATGTATTAGCAGGCCTCTGAAGGAAGGCCGGGGAGAGGCAAGGAGAGGAAGAGGGGTGAGAGAGATAGGAAAAGGTTAACAGAAAGAGGAAAGAGAGGGGAGGCACTGAAGAAAGAGGCAGAGAGTGACACAGGATAATTATGAATTAGTTGATAAAGAGGTAATAAATGTCCTGCAGGGGAGCAGGAGTGACAGATAGAGGACACAGAGGAGCACTGCAGGAGAAAATGAGGACTGGGATCCTTTTGATAATAAGCACCGACCATCAAATAAGTTATTACCACTCTTATTAATTACACTTGGTCAACAACACTTAAGTAACGATATTATGAAATTATTTTCTCTTGTTGGGATATAAGAAATGTAATGCCTTATGAAATGTTAATGGTAAGACATTCTTGCTAAAAAAGAAGCTAGCTAGCGTCACGTCAACATGGCTACATAAACAGCTAATGTAAAGTGAATATTAAATTCAGTACGGTTGAGTCCAATATTTAGCTTTATTAGAGCTGAAATTTAATTAATTAACAGTCTGGTAACCAGTTAAAATACTCACAAAAAAGTGCTAATTGTTACTACTGTTCTACGCTAGCTAGAATCACAAAACACTGTTTACAGATAGCTGCTGCCTGTTGATAGAAACCAGCTTTCATCAGATCCATGTGAGTATCTTTCTCGCTTTTCTTCTTAGTTCTTTCCCAAACTGAGCCTAGTAAAAAGTAATTGTTCATATAAATTTCCCTTTTTGTCTGGAGAACATCCTCCAAACAGAAATCTATAAGGGCCCTAATTTAGTCACTAAGCCACAAATGTTTCAAATTCTACAATTGATTGTAATTATAAAGAGTGTTACGATGCCGCAGCACTACATCTGCATCATCAGTATCCCTTACAAATAAAGGTGTAAAATGCACATTATAATGCAATTTTAAATTGTAATGATATAGAGAACATGTTTTTCAGCACAATCAATCATAGCGAACAATTCTCCAATTAGTCTTTTAGTAGCAACATGAAACATTTTCTACACACTTACAATAACAGAGATAAGATTGATATTTTCTTTACAGTACGTTTTTGTGCACTTACTGTGGGATGTTAATCAAATATTATGCTTTATTCATTTAAGACATTTCCTTTATTATTATATCTAAATATTAATATTTCTGTTCATTCCCAAACCCCAAACCATTTAACTGCTAATCCCTTTGGCTCTTCCCTTCTCTGGATAGCCCAGGGGACACACAGACATACGCACACACTAAGCTGGTCTTACGGGAACTGGGTCTTCTCCTCCAGGGGAAATAAAAAACATTGAAATGTCTTCATTTCACCGCTTAGCAGTTTAGTTTCTTTAATGCGGTGAAAATAACCAATGGAATTATCATTATGTAGTGTAAGATAATGCATTACCAACTCACCTTGCAAATAATGATACAATGTAACATAATGTAGCTGTTACAGCATCTCACAAATTGTAAGGTTTTGTGTGAGTTTCTTTTCACCATCTTTGGCAGTTCCCATGGACCACCTGTCAATCAAACAGCTTCTGCAATGCACTTTCCAGAGTGCACTTGTCACTCAAAAAGTGTGTGAGACGTCTTCTTCAGTTTTTCTGTCGGTGGCGCTCTTTTGTTTTGTCTGTCCAGCCATGCTGCTCACACTAATTACCCACTTCTTTACCTTAAGACGAACCGAACACACCACTTCCTTAGCTCCACAGGGGTTTTCCATGAAAAAACTCACCTGCATGACACTGAGTGTTTACAGCAGTAAATAATAAAGCTTTGATAAACAGGGAGCCAGTTAGAAAGATGCCATGTCAAAGAAATCAGTAACAGAGCGACTGCAAAAATGCTGCAGATAATTGCCTGAAATTGTGAATTTAATTTTTTGTTATATAATGTCCCCACAGCTGCGAGTTAAAGCGGCGGCCTTTGCAGCGTACAGTGCAAGTTGTGCACAAAAATTAAAACATCAAAATGCTGCGCTAAAACATCTCTTTATAGCAAGTCCCGTGTCAAAAATGTAGGTGTTGTGCTTTGATAAGAGCATCATTAAGAAACGTGTTAGCAAATGTCTTCAGGGTCTCGTGTTAACACTGTAGACCAATTACAGTCAAACACACTCTTTCCTCTTCCTCTCTCTTCTTTCAGTCTCCGCCTTTCCCTCGGTCTCGCTGCCTCTTTCTACCCGGTGTAAATAATGTAATTTGTCACAGACAGGCCTCCATGTAGGAGATGACCTTTCGAAACCTCACAGTAAATTGGCCTTGGCTAGAAAAGCTACGTCATTAGCCCTCTCCGTCTCTGTCTCGCTCTCACTTCCACAATGTCTCCCTGCTTTCTAATGCAGTTTTATTACTTCTGTTTAATTTAAATTCAGCATTTAATCTACTGTCCTGTGAGGCTAACTAGCTCTAGCTGTCCGTCTCTTTATTCAAATCTGAAATGTGCACACACATGTGAAACACACTCAACTGCTTAGTGTTCCCTGTTATGTCGCTCTCTCTTTTGTTTGATATATATGTATTATTATATGTAAGTTCAGTATTTAATGAAACACCCAACTGATCATGATTTTTATTTATCTTTTATTAATTTGTGTATTTCATTATTATGGTCAGTTGTCTGTGAGTGAGTAATAGGCCTACACACCCCTAGTTAACATGATACCTGATGAAAAAAGGAAAATGACCTTTAATATTGTTGAGTCTAATTATTTTCTTTATGTGGAATGAAATGTATAGCACAATGGTCCAGTAATCATTTAAACGTATGGATTTGTACATATACAAAAAAAGCAAATGCACTTGCTACTGTTCTATCCTAACCAGCTAGCTAGAAATCGCAAAATATCGTTAGCTGCTTCAGGTGGGTATCTTTCTCTTTACTGTTACTACTACTACTTTACTGTTTAGCAAAACTGAGCATGGTAAAGGTAATTATTTATGCAAATTGTACCTACAACCTACAAGATTTTTAACCATTAACTTCAAATGTAACAAATGTCTCTATTAGAGAACAACATCCTCCTTTGATGTTTCAAAAACATGGAAAACTGTAAGAGCCTTAATTTAGTACTTTTGTAGTGATGAATTGTTTTAGAATTTGCAGGTACAGATAAAACATTAATTAGATGCCAGCGGGCTGCGTTTGAAATAAACAGGCAAAAAGAAAAAAAATAAGCATAAAGAAAAAGAGATGAAAATAATTTGCTGTGTTGTAGTCTTTACATTTTTTATCTTTACCAGCACCAGAAAAGCAATTGTCAAGGTTTGGATTTTTATCGAAAATTTAAAAAAAAATCACTATACCCAGCTCAACATTGTAGGAACACACAAGAGGTAAATTCCCACTCATTTACGATGTCATGCCAGAATATTTAAATAATTAATGATGGTACCCAACAGGGGCTGTAGTCAGGATTTTTGAAATCCCCCCCCAACGCACCTGCCCCAACCCCGCCGAAAATTCAGACCAGATGCCAATAGAAATAAAATGTTTTGATTAACTGGAACAAGTAGAGTTTGGGGGGCATTGTGATAATAGGTAGTAATCCCAACTTGTAGGCCTAAATTCAGCTTTGAATATGTTAAATCTATACTAGAATCACCCAATTAAAAAGCTACCATGTGTCATTTTTACAGTAATTGTAGACTGTAAACTACCCCCAGGTCGATAAAACAATTCCCAGATATAAATGTGTAGGACATGGCCTCAGTGGTAGCTACGCCTGGCGTACCTATACCCATTTCATTATTTATAAATTATAAAATAATTAATGCAGGTGGAGGACAGGTATGGGTTTACAAAGGTGGACCTGGGCAGGACTCTGCGAGAAACATGTGTTTTCACCATAATGATGTTAGATAAAATTAATCTGCTAAAATATCCAAGTTCTGAAGGCTAAAACATCCCTCTAACAGACAGCTAGACAGATTTCCAATATGTCTGTGTAAAGCAAGAATTAAGTCGGCTTACTGCCTCCTTAAAATACTCACACACACAAACACACATTTATAGAGATATACAGTCACAAAGTAGGTATCAGCAATATCAACTGCCAGCTACAGCAGAGAGAGAACTACTAGAGCACGGGGTTCAAGCCATGATGTGTGTATGTGCGTATTAAAGAAAGAGAGAGAGAGAGTTTGTGTGTGTTATCATTCCTCAGCACCATGCTCCTCTTGGCAGATGGCTCTGCCAACCTCGGGCCATGGGGTGTGTGCGCGCGTGTGTGTGTGTGTATTGTCTTGGTATCTCGGGGGCATGAGGGCAGAAGCTACCTGGTGTTGACTGCCAAGTCTCTCGCTCTCTTGTGCTCTCTCTTTTTCTAAACCCTCCAACACATACACACATAGTCCTTCTGATATGCCTTGCCCAGTCACGACTTTTATTATGTGTTAGGATTTAGTTTTTTTTATAAGGTACAGCAGTTAAAACCATTTTGGAAAGCTTAGTCTTTTTACAAGTAGTGGTAAGAGTAGCATTAGTAGTAATGTGTAAATCTGTTTGCACCCCCCCTCACCCATTTTCGATTTCCAACGGGCAAATACCAAAGAATGCGAAGGTGGCCAGACGTAGCTGCCGGAGTAAATGAAACATGAGCTCCCCACAGAAATTAAACAGAACAATCGCTGGTCAATAACTCACTTATCATACAAAATCACATCATAATCAATGAACATCATTCTGATGACATCTGAATGAGTGTTTCAGACCAATTACTGTACCGCATTAACTAATTTAACTAATTACTAATCAAAATTTCACAACAAATTAAGCAACACAACTTTAAGCAAATACTTGATTAACAAATCAAACTAATTCTTAATTAGTTTAAACAACAAATTAGGGAATATAATTCCAAGCAAGCCCCTCATTAACTAATCTGACCCATTCTTAATTCAGTTCTCAGAGCAAATGAATGTAAATGATCTGAGGCAAATAGTTTACTAATTAATAAAATGTATTACTCAATAAATAAATACAAAAATACACATTTCATATTATCATGCACTTCTTCATGTTGTGCTGCGCAACATTTTACAGCTACTGCATGCAGATCCATATCTGATGGATGTTACACTTTCTGGTAATTTTCACATCAATTCTGTCCCCCTCTCTCTGTTGTGTTTGAGTGTGGTTCAACAACTCTACAACAGCCCTCCCCTTATCTCTCCACTGTGTTTTCTCTGATAAAGAAAAAGAAACCCCAAAGTAATCTTTAAAAAAAAGACATATAAAGGACTCTGGAGCAATAACTACACAGATAAATAGGTGGGAAACTCTGCCAATATTAGAACAGCAGCTACAACAGAAGCTCGGTGATCTGATCCCATGGGGAAGATCCGGTACAGTTATGTACGCTATTGTGCTTTATAGTCTAATTAGTAGTTACAAGGCTTTTAGTCACATCTATTGATTTTTGCACACCATTAACAGAAAATAATATGTCAACACAGTGCAGCAATCTCCATTTCTGCTTATTTGGTAAACTGGCAGCTTTCATTTGCAGCAGCGTTTGATCCGGGGGAACACTCTATCTTCTATTCTATCAGTCTTTTTTAATAAAGATATTGCAGCTCAGAGAGACATACCTCAGTGTGAGCACTTCAGCTGCACTCATGAGTGACTTTTTATTGCACCTCATTGAGCCACTGAGTGCCTGTTGGGTCTTATCATCTGATGTTTGTCATGGTAATTTGCTGTGTGTGAATTGACGTGTTTTTTAAATGATCGTTTCATTGTCTGTGTGACATTTAGTTTAATTTAATTTAAATACATTTTTAAAGATATTACTAAGCAAAATCTACCATTTTCCTGTATGATGAAGAACGTGTGATGGTCCAGCTACAGATTTGACATTTTAAAACTATTAACAATTACTAATCTGGTTTATTTAAAGATTTCATGTAAATCATTATCCAACTCAATAAATAAAGCAGAAGTTTGACTTCTGGGGATTATGGTGTTATAACTAATAGTCGCAATACACTTTACTGAGCCTTGTGGTCTTTTGGCTAATTATCCATGACATGGATTGTGTGCAACAATTAGGGGAGTCTCAAAACTTATTTAGGAAAAGCATTGGCTGTGACATCCTCAGTCAATGCTAGTGTGAATGTCGCTAATAACGAAGTGTTTTCTGAAGCTTTGAAAGACTGCAGATTCTGTCACCATATCCACGTTATGGGGATTTCTGACAGAGCAAAGGCGTTGCAAGTTCCAATCAAGTTCTCTTAGAGATGGTTACCAGAGTTCCTACACCTGCAGACCAAAGTAGGCTGCATTACAGTGGAGCAGGTAAATCCCACCTGCAGCTAAACCAGATCCCAGTCAGTGCCCTTGGCCAGTGATAATTAGATGTCATCATTTATCCAACAAGGGGCTATGTAATGTTTGGCATGGTGAAGTTGATGCTCGGGGAACGTAGCACATAACAGAACATATGCGTTTACTGTGTCCTGCTGAGGTGCAAATTATGGTTGATGAAGCCTCCAAGACTTTCCAAGACTCCAAGAGCAGAATTCAAATCTACCTTGGACGAGACAGAAGGCCGACTGCATGTTTCTGGACATTTCACATTTATTCATTTAGCTGACGCTTTTATCCAAAGCGACTTACAATTGCTTTATATGTCAGAGGTCACACACACCAAAGGCATGTGTCTTATCCACTGCTCCATCCACTCCTCCATCACCAGACACTCAATATGTCTAAAATAGTTTTGTCGTTTATATTGTGTCTTTGTTTATATGCTCAGCTCTGCCACAGACTGAGCCCCAGGCAGAGGTACTGTATAGTATTGTAATAGCTAATGTATCTACTGGATGAATGAGTCTTAAATTTTAGTTAAAACCTTTACTTGGTTTAGGTTAGGGTGCTGTAGCTTAACGTGGTTCGGAAACCTTTTATTTTTTGTAATATTACAGTATGTTGAAAGGCCTACTCAGTTTGACTCGTACTAAGCTTATAGGCTTTGTACATGGAATATGGTGTCATTAAAGTGCTGCAGTTGTGAGGGTGGATTTTTAGTGTGATGTTGAGTTGAATTAGTTCAGGATGGTAACACTTCTTTATATTTATTTCAGTCTCCTTTCATTTATTTTCCTCTGCAACAAAAGAATGATGCCTCTAAAGTTAATAGAGAGCTTCTTCGCTGGATTAGATCTGCCATCCACTTCTAAGGAACAGATGTCCATTTTGAAAGCTTCCATTACTTTTGATGAAGCTGTACAAAACATGCAGAAGAGAAAAGCCCCTGGAGCATATGAGTGTAGTAGTGACTGTGATGAAGAGTTTAATGATTTTCTATGTATAATCACTCATTTTCTCTCATCGATATGGGAGGCGCCAATTTTTCCTTTCCCCCCTTTCTCCTGTGTCAAGAGATATGTCCTTATACAGGCCAACTGTATGTGAACTGAAGGGGGGGGGGGGCTGCTCTCTCCTTACATCTTGGATGGGCAACATTTCACTGATAAAGATAAATGTTCTGCTGAGGATTTTATATCCCATCCAGATGGTTGATATTTTATTTTCTTATAAGACACTTAAGAAACTGAACAGATGGCTTAGCTCTTTATATGGAGCCAATGCAAACACTCCAACTCTCAGCATTAGATAGGGGTCTACATTTATTCACTAATAAAGTTTTAACAGTTGAACCCAATTCAGCAATTTTTATGCATTTATAATATAAAATGACTGTATATTATCACACCAATTGTGTAATGTGATAATATAAGTGGATCATCTACTGAATAATTAGCTCAAAGGCTCCTTAATTAGGATTTCTTAGGATTGAGGCATTTTATTATGCTGGAGCCTATCCCAGCTGGCATCGGGCGAAAGGCGGGGTACACCCTGGACAGGTCGCCAGTCCATCGCAGGGCCACACATAGACGAACAACCACTCACGCTCACACCTAAGGACAATTTAGGTTAACCAAGCCTGCATGTCTTTGGATGGTGGGAGGAAGCCGGAGCACCCGGAGAGAACCCACGCAGACACGGGGAGAACATGCAAACTCCACACAGAAAGGCTGGGGAAACCGGGGTTTGACCTTCTTGCTGTGAGGCAACAGTGCTAACCACTGCACCACCGTGCCGCCCAGCTGACAGGACTGTATCAGTTATTTTACTTCTAGTGTTTCTATAGATATCTTTTGCAAGGTTTCTCTGAGATCCCTAAAAACGTATGATACTAAAAAGACTAAAATCGACTGTCCGCTTCAGTAAGTGATTATTACGTTAAAGATATCTGTAAGAATGCAAGAACTATGTAATCGCACCAGAGCAATTCAGTTGGGAATAGTTCACCTACTTGTGGTATGGTAGACTCTTAATATGTCTCAGATGTGGTACGTGAATGGATTGTTTATGGCCTTGTGTCGTGTTGCGGTGATATTGGATCTAAATACTAAAAGACGAAACTGAGAAAAAAAAATTCAGTTGATTTGGAGATTCAGTCTCGTTATTACCTAGACTAGCTCATTAAAATGTATACACAGTTGGAAAGACACATCTGTATAATATTACATCCTTTGCAGCAAGGGAAAAATTCAGTCCAAGTCTGCAGTGGATCACTGACAAGTACTCAAAATTATTCTTCTGCCCACAATGGAATAAATACTTCTGGAATAAATTAAATCCACATGAAACTGGTGAGTGTGTTTTTTTTTAAAATCTGAAAACTACAGCTGCTCTATTCATTTTTTTATATTATCAATGAATTAAATGAATGGAAAAATGGAAATGGAATGGAAAACTGTGAATCGTAGTGGTAAAGCCACAGAATTGTCACTGGTAGTTTCTATCAGCTCTACGTAGTGTTTCAGCACCTTTCCTTGTTTTGTTTTTACTCCAGCAACTCAATTGTTTTGGTTCAGTCTCACTGTTCTGTCAGCATGGCTGTTTTATGCAGGCCAGCACTAAAAACCCACTGTACACCAAAACAACAGACAGTTAGAGACTTACTGTGGAGCATTTAGCAGCTAAAGAGCTGAATATTTGTTTCATGAGTTGGTGGAGACCAAAACTGAGCTAAGGATAGCGATTGTTGGAATCAAGCACAATTGTTAAACATTCTCTGGCTCCAGCCTCTTAAAAATGTGAAATGTGAGTTTTTCTAAAACATTGGCACAGTGCATCCTCCTATAACCTTTTAATGCTTCTTTTTTCTTTATGCCCATTTTTTATTTAAGCTGTCAAGATTGTTTTTTGTTGAGAATATTTAAATTTATTTGTAGTTGTGTTTGTCTTTGTTCGTTTATGTAGTATTAGAACTTCAAAATAAAAAAGCGCAACAATAAAGTGAAAAGTAAAATTGAAAATTGATTGAATTGGGACTTCAGAACCAGCGACTGCTTCCACGCAGGTGATCTGACTGATTTTCTAAGCTTCTTCACTCTGGTTCACACCTGCTGACAGAGCAGGTTTTTTTTTTTTTACAGCACTGAGAAATAATTGTTCCACCAGCGAGGGATAAAAAGGATTTCTTCCAGATACAAGGCTTCCTTCAGTGTTATCTGCTGTTAGTTTTTGAGCATTTGTTTGTGAATTCTTAGGAGTTTGGGATGAGACACAGCTTCCTTTCACAGCCTCCGAGCTGCCGATGATGTTGGTGTGAAGTATCATCAAGTGGAGCTGGTTTGGCAAGCTGAGGCCCATCACACAGCGAGGATGGAAATGTCTGCGTGATGAATGATTTTGAGCGTATTGAGCTCACACGTGTGACTGAGCTGATTGAGAGCTTGGGAGGATTGACGGGCAGATTGAATACTGGACTGTGAGACTGAACATTGAATGCAGTGACCATGAGTAGACTCTATCACCACTTTTTCCTGCAGATCCACTTGTGAGCTTATCCCCATGTTCAGTTTTTTCATGGTCTGGAAGTAGCATTTTGACTGCAAGATTTTTAGTCCAATTTTTACAACTTCATACAGCATAAAAGTAAAAATCATTCAAACTATTTAAATATCCAGTGAGATCCAGTCATAACAATAATAATAAGAGTTTGCCTGCATAGATGTGAACTTTTAAGCTCCAAAACGCGCAGCTGGAATCTTATAATTCCATGCTGACAATATGTGGAATCAATTCCCTAATTAACTACCTAAATGGTTCAACCAATCACCATCAGTGTCAATTAAAAGTCAAAGCGATCTCCCCCAGATTCCACTGCCGTGATTAGCAGGCTACATGATGGGCAATTACAGTGAGGAATACCCAATATTCAATGCAAGCCCTATTACAATTATACAAAGCCTTCAGATTTCATAGTGAGAGAATGAAACAAGGAGCGAGATGGGAGGAGGAGGAGGAGGGAGAAAGAGCAACAAAGAGGAGAGGAGATGAAAGGGTATTTCTTCAGGAGGAGGAGGAGGAGGAGACCTACAGTGTTGGATTCGTTCAGATTTAACAAAGGCGTGGGGAGCTTCAAGATTGTTTTCTCTCTCGTTTTTTTCCCTTAAAGGGAAAATCCACTGTCAAACAGGAGCTACACATCAATGGCGAGTGACAGACTTTTAACTCCAATCTGACTGATTGTCATGGTTTCTACTGAAGGTGTGTGTCGTCTTTTAAGCCTGTAAAACTCATTGTACAATTTGAGAAAAATAGGTCCATTTGAAAGTAACTCTCTCTCCCCATTGTGGTTTTCTTCCTCCAATGGAGGTGTACTCCTGCTTATAATCTCAGACAGTTGAGTCCATTCTAACGTTTATTAGCACTGAAAAGTCAGCGACATCAAAGTAGCTTTCCAGAGCTGTTGGGAGAAGACTCTGGTTAGGAGCAGCAGCATCATGTGCTGCACTGGCTCCACTCCCAACCAAATACATTTCATTATGTTTTCTTTGGCATGGACCACAGAGGAAAGGTTGAATTTTTTGTATTGTTTCTATTTGACTAGTTTAAGGGTTCAGTGTGCTTGAAATAAACTGGTTCGTACAAGTCGACCATGTTTAAAGGCAAAAGTGCGTATACTCAGAGACACTGCTGTCGAATCCTTCTCTGACTGCATTCTTCCACGATTTCTCTTCAAGAAATCCGTCTTTCACAACTCTTTGTAGTCTCAACACAATGGATTGTACAAATGGGGTTAACAGTGCACACTTTCAGACAGTCGTTCCTCCAAAGCTTTATTTATATATTATTTATATATTAACCGTGATGGAGGTAGTACAAAGACTTGCTTGAGAGAGAAGTTCAAACCCTGCCCACTTTCACCCCTCCACATACCTGCCCAACAGCTGCGTGAAGTGGCTGTCGCAGCCTCCCCAGTGTGATGTATATGACTGTTTTCTAAGGTTATGGTTTGGTTGGGTTTAGGCATAAAAAATACTTGGTTAAGGTTAGTGAAAGAAAGAAAGTTGGCATCATGAAAGAATCCAACGAGAAATCAACAGGAATATCTGTTTTTTGGCTAAACCAGCTAATTAAACACACAACAAATCAAGGTACTTCATCACATTGAAGCAAAGATCCAATATAATATAAAACACTGGCATAATACACCTAGAGATAATGATAAAGAGATAAAAAAGATAGCTACCATGGTATGTACAGTATTGCATATATGGCCCAAACCTACATAAACACGGGCTGTTTTAGGCTTTTGAGCAGGAGCACAGTCTCAAAAGAGCGCAACTGAGTGAACTTGTCAGTGCTCTTTTTCTCTGAGGACATCAAAAGGAAATATTGACTCCAAGCTGGAGTCCAGACTTTGCTTTATTATGCCAGACCATGAAAATGCAATTATAAGTCAAGGAGTGTCTTTTAGTTTCCATTCCCACCTTCCGCTACAGGTAAAGCTCTAATCAGATTTCCACTCATCACCAGCTTTTTTAAACAGCTCTTTCTTACACGTTGCTGTGGTTTTTGTTTTTTTTCTGTACAAGCCCAATTTCCCATCATTACCAACGGACAGCAGTGGCATGATGGAGTGGTGGAGGCAGCGGGGGTTACACGTGTAGACACCCTGAGCTTGCTGTTGAGCCCTGAGCAGCTCCACTCCACCAGCGGGGGGTTAAGTACCTTGCTCCAGGGCCCTTCCACGGTGGCTGCTGAGGGACAGCAGTGTGTGTCGCTTTCCTCGCTCACATTCTCCCCGCTGGAATACGGATTCAAAACAGCAACACGGTTGCCAAGTTATTGTTCTCCCACTATAATACATATTTGAGATGGAGAGGCTGACTGTATATACTCTACTTCCTGCAGTCCTCCTCACTATTTTAGCACTATGTGAAACAGTTCAAAATTATATTCAATACAGTATTTATCCACCAGGTAAATCCTGTGGTGTCGATCATGTCTTTAATATCATTAAACATGGATATGTTATATATTTTATTGTTTTGATCCAGAAGGGCTTGTTGATGATCACCTTATATGAAATTGGTGAATTTAAATTTTGGATATAAGAGCTACATAAATGCAGCCTAAACTGGGAGCTGACCAGTACAACCAGTGTCCAAGCTGACAAGTTGTTCTGAATTTTTATAAAGCTCCTCCATTATTTTCCATATGTTTAATTTCTGTACATATCAATTTTGTAATAAATTCCAAGAAATAGACTTAATTTTGACTTCTTTCGGCTGACAGCCTCTCAGTTGTCTTTTAAACCTCCAACATCTTTTGGCCTCCCGTGTGTTAAAAGCCTTTCTTTCCGACTGTCTGCTGCCTTTCTAATTTAATGGACTGTAATGTAAGGCACTGCAGTATATACTACAGTAAGGATTAGAGCTGCAACTGACAATTATTTTCATTACAGATTATAGCCCGAACCAAGCTGACATTTTGAGGCAGACGTATCTATATTTGGAGTTTAAAAAACATCTGATTACAATATATGGCCCAATATTTTTTTTTCAAATGCGTAACATAAACATAACAATCTTGACACAGGTCCCTTAGTTTTAAAAAAAAAATTGTGATGAAGATATGTACTGAACAGAACATTTTATAGGTGAAAAATCAACAGCTCTCTGGTAGACAAACTATGTAAAGGTGAGACTATTAAATAAATTACATTACCTCAAAGTTACTTATTGGTTGATACACTGATACCGATAAATCTGCAATATATATCACAGCCTGGGCGATTTATCGGCCTAGCTCTAATCTACAGATTAGTTGTTTATTTTTTCTTTTAACAAATTCACTGTTTGGCCCATAAAATATCAGAAAAAAAGGAATGCCATTCACAAGGTGATGCCTTCAAATGTCCTGGTATGTCCAAACGACAGTCTAAAGCCCAAAGATATTCAACTTACTGGGATACTGAAGATTTTGCATTGGCCTGCAAATGACAGCAGCACGCAAGACTGAGCTACAGACCACCACAGCACAATGCTCACCTTTCATGTAGTGAAATTACTCCACATCCCTGTGGGCTGTGGAAGGCCAATCAAGTTTTAGCACTTCAAAACTAAACAGCTCCATTGCTTGACTACAGAGATGCACAATCAACACACATTAAGGCTCCAGTGACATCCCAAAAGCATCACAACCCAACTTCGTCATGCGTCCATGACCAACTCCGGTAAGCAGCACATTGTCCAAAAATGCCTGATTTTTAAGATCTTCACGTTCACACTGCCTGATTTGTCCCTACCGCACCGCTGCTCACCGCGTCACCGCTCTGCCACATAGCCTAACCCGGTGCGGTCTCACATTCAAATCAAACATTCCTTAATGACACAGTAAACGCCGGTGCCGCGCTGCTTGTTGGTGTGTGTGTGTGTGTGTGTGCGTGTGTGCGCAGACTACGTGTGCACGCTGAGCCTCCCGGTTCGTCTCAAGCAACAACGGCAGCTTTACGGTGACAAAGAAAGACCGTTTGGCTCGATCTCTCCGGGACTCACTTTGGCTGCCTCTAAATCTCAAAAAAAAAACAAACAAAAAAAAAACACGCAATGTTGCCTCCAAAGCGGGGATGCCATGTACGTCCACCCCCTTTAACACCTTCCAGAATTAAACACACACATTGAAAACAAACAAACCCACAATGGTAATAAAGCAGGAATAAAAGTGCGCAGGACTTGCCATGGTTGTTCAAGCTCCCAGTCTCTGAAAAAGTCGAATTCAAAGAGATCCATTGCTGCTTCGGCCGCTGCTGCCGCTAAAATCCAAAGCTGGTGCTACGTGGTTCTACATGGGCTACTGATACTGAGTGTGTGAGTGTGTGACAGAGAGAGGGAGAGTAGACACAAGCGGCTGCCGCTGCCAGGAGGCTGCTACGTGGTCGAGGCAAGCTGACAGGCAGGCAGAGGTGGAGAGAGGGAGGGAGGGAGGGAGGGAGGGAGAGGGCGCGCGCGCACTCACGCACACACTGAAGAAGGCTGTGGAAGACAAGCCACACTGACATATTCACTGCAAACATTTCCCTTCATAACAAGTACAGCTATTCATACTTAAGGGGTCATACAAAAATAAATGTGCGCCCCCCCCCACAAAGAAAATTGTGTCACTTAATGTGAAACAGTGACTTTACAGTGTCTTCTAAAAAGTGCACTTGTTGCCTGTACTTGTCAGAGTATTCAGGAAACCACCTTACACTAATGACTATTGCTATATCTGTTATCTGTTTCTTTTTATTCTTTTAGGCTTTCTTTTGGTTGCTTATTTATATACACACTATTATAAAAGCTAAGTTCAACAGTTTGCTGTACACTGCATTTCCTTGTACATTTATCTACAGTGACAATAAAGCATTATCTCACAACAGTGAGAATACCTCTCACATTTTTGTAAATATTTGATTATATCTTTTCATGTGAGTGAACACTGAAGAAATGACACTTTGCAACAATGTAAAGTAGTGAGTGTACAGCTTGTATAACAGTGTAAATTTGCTGTCCCCTCAAAATAACACATCACACAGCCAACGCTGGCAACAAAAGTGAGTCCACCCTTAAGTGAAAATGTTCAAATTGGGCCCAAAGTGTCAGTATTTTGTGTGGCCACCATTATTTTCCAGCACTGCCTTAACCCTCTTGGGCAATAGTTCACCAGAGCTTCACAGGTTGCCGCTGGAGTCCTCTTCCACTTCTCCATGACGACGTCACAGAGCTGGTGGATGTCAGAGATCTTGCGTTCCTCCAACTTCCGACGCCCCACAGATGCTCAATAGGGTGTAGGTCTGGAGACATGCTTGGCCAGTCCATCACCTTTACCCTCAGCGTCTTTAGCGAGGCAGTGGTCGTCTTGGAGGTGTGTTTGGGGTCGTTATGTTGGAATACTGCCCTGCGGCTCAGTCTCTGAAGGGAGGGGATCATGCTCTGCTTCAGTATGTCACAGTACATGTTGGCATTCATGATTCCTTCAATGAACTGTAGCTCCCCAGTGCCGGCAGCACTCATGCAGCCCCAGACCACGACACTCCCACCACCACACTTGTCTTTGTACTCCTCAGCTGGTTGCTGCCACACACGCTTGACACCATCTGAACCAAATAAGTTTATCTTGGTCTCATCAGACCACAGGACATGGTTCCAGTAATCCAGGTCCTTAGTCTGCTTGTCTTCAGAAAACTGTTTGCGGGCTTTCTTGTGCATCATCTTTAGAAGAGGCTTCCTTCTGGGACCACAGCCATGCAGCCCAGTTTGATGCAGTGTGGTGCGTATGGTCTGAGCACTGACCCCCCACCCCTACAACCTCTGCAGCAATGCTGGCAGCACTCATACGCCTGTTTCCCAAAGACAACCTCTGGATATGACGCTGAGCATGCGCACTCAACTTCTTTGGTCAAACATGGTGAGGCGCTCTGAGTGGAACTTGTCCTGTTGAACCGCTGTATGGTCTTGGCCACCGTGCTGCAGCTCAGTTTCAGGGTCTGGGCAATCTTCTTATAGCCTAGGCCATCTTTATGTAGAGCAACCATTCTTTTTTTCAGATCCTTTGCCATTGAACTTCTAGAGACCAGTATGAGGGAGTGTGAGAGCGATAACACCAAATTTAACACACTTGCTCCCCATTCACACCTGAGACCTTGTAACACTAATGAGTCACATGACACCGGGGAGGGAAAATGGCTAATTGGGCCCTGTTTACACTGTTATACAAGCTGTACACTCACTACTTTACATTGTAGCAAAGTGTCATTTCTTCAGTGTTGTCACATGAAAAGATACAAAGAAATAAACAAATGTGAAGGGTGTACTCACTTTTGTGAGATACTGTATCTATCTGACATGCCATTCTCTGACTGTTAAGAGATCATCTCTCACTTACAGTACGTTCTTATGCATCAGAGAATTTCCCATCTAACAGTCCTGAAAGGTGATTTCTGTTCACCTATTCAGACTCTACAAAGTGTGTAAGTGCACTTGCTCACTGAGCTGTGAGGGTTATTTGCTCAGTTACAGGTTCTGTATTCATGTTTGTATGGTGAAGGGCACCGCGCAGGGCTGCATGATCTTTTTTCTGAACCTAATCAAGTACTTTTGGTGCCTAAACCGAACCAAACTCTGACGTTTCACAACATTAACCACTGGTTTTAGTTTGAAAGTCTAACTGGACGTTGGATATTTATTCTTGCTAATTTGACAGTGAAGCCCTACATCTGCAAAACTAAAGCTAAAGGGGTACCCAGGCCATTAAAAAACGACACCAAAGGGACCAAGCGTCCATACGTTAGTGAGAATGTGTACATGTTGTTTCAGGATTTCTTTCGTAAAGAAAAAAGTATGTACAATGTAAGTTTTTTGGAAGAAGCTAGCTCAGCATTCTCAGTTTGGATATCATGGCAGGGGCTGCAAACAGACTGAAGGCCTCAACAGCCTATATAAGAGGCCAAGGAAGCTAAGAAGAGTAACCAAGAGTGACCAAGCAAAAGGCTGCCAGATGTGGCGAGAGCTTTGTGAAATTAAAGGCTGTGAGACAGAAGCTGAGCTGGCAGGCTTTCTGTTGGACTAGTAAGTGATATTGCTATGATTTGTGCTGTCGCACTTCCTTGATGTTTTGCTGTGTTAGCAAAGTTGGTGACTTGCTAGTTTTTGACTGTAAGTAATGTATTCATAACAAATGCAGTTGTACAGCTGTCCTTAGAAAACGGTGAATTAAACTCTGAAATGGTAGGTCTTACATAATTTTGCTTTAAACCAGCAAAGTCTGCAGAGGTCTGTAACCTGCTGTGCGCTCATTCCTTTTGACAGATTATGCTGTTGTTTGTATATCCTCAAGTCTATGTGCTGTCACGTCTTTCCCTTGTAATCTGCCCTCGGTGATTAATTTCTCTGAGCATTTGATTTGTTTTCAGTACATGCACCTGACACTGCTTATCTGTTTAAACCATACTGTCAGTTGAACGGTGAGAATAACTGAGCCTGCACACTGAGGAAAGCTCTTCTGGATTACAAATCAATGATACTGCAAACGTAGAAATGCAAAAAAAAATTAGAAAAAAGACCAGTGTTGCTCCAGTTGGGCAGCGTTGCAACGTTGTCTGTTCAGTCCAGTAAAGTTCAGAAGCTCTACTCCACTGTGTGGTTATTCTCTGCTTTTCCCATTGCTGACTGCTGTGCAGCACCGGGGCTAAATATAGGATTGGATGTCCAAACAACTACTCCTCTGTATCTTCCAAACTTTAGCCTCCTGAACAGCGGCGAGTGAGATCTATGTTTTGCCTCTTCCGTCCATTTGGTATAAAGCGATATGTTAGCGTGTGCAATTTCCTGTTGCTTCCATTACAGGACTCCATGGTTTGCATACAGTTGCCCCTGTAATTTGGTGCCACTAGCGCAAAGTTCAGTGAAATAAGCTAATGCAGAAAGGCATCAAAGCACCAGGCTCGGTCAGGCAAATATTCCCCAAAATATGTTGCACTACACTGTTGTTAATCCAGGTGTCCCTCCCTCAACTGTACTTGTCACCCACTTTTGACCCGACCACATCACCTTTGTTTGGGATCAACTAGATCAAGTAGCAACGTGCTAATAACTGTTCAGCAGCCCATCCTCCTCACTCTCTATCAGACACTTGCTGCAACACATGCCCAGCGGCACGTTGTCCTGTTTACGCCTTGCTATGAATAATGATTGACCAGATGGTTGAACCTTCTCACACAGCATGTGCTGTAGCTGTGGTTCCTTTGTGACATCACTGTCCTCTCCTTTAAAAAGTCCTCCTACGCAAAAGCCTGCGTGTTTTTACTCGTGATGAGAGAACGAGAGAAGTCCAAATGTATCGGAAGTAATATTTGAAGATGTACTGTGTGTGTGTGTGTGTGTGTGTGTCTTTGTTTTGGATGGTGTGCCTCTGTGTGCATGTGTGTGTGTGTGTAAGTATTTTGGTCTGGTCTGGGGCAACATGCCAGCACTGTTCTGCATCACACTACCCCAAGTACAAACAGCAGCCTCACATGAAGAGGAGAGAAGAGAAGAGAGTTAAACATGGTGCATGATGGGAATAAAACACTGCCAGCCATAAGCAGAATTGTCTGAAAGTGCTGTTTCATGACCTTGATCAATTCCAGCCATTTCAACCTCACAAATCAAAATTCCAGACATCTCCAGACCTTAAAAACACCACATCGAAATTCAACCAATTTTCAAGGTCTTAAGCACCTGCGGGAACAGTGGTTGTGTGTGTGTGTGTGTGTGTGTGTGTGTGTGTGTAAGAAAGGCTGTCCAAAACTAGGTCAGACACTGTGAGACAGAGAAAGACTGGAGAGAGGGAGAGGAAAGGATAGAAAGATATGGCAGAATTTTAAAAAGCAATTGTAGGATGACTTGATGGAGAGTCAGATGACAACAAAAAAAAGATAGAGACATTAAGATAAAATGTAATTAAGGGCAAACATACAGAGAGCTACATAAATCCAATTCCAACTCATTACACAGTCTCTGCTGCGACCAGAGTAGCTGTTTGTTTAGAGATTTTTCATTTTCTTCGTTAGTGTCTTTCGCAGTATTGTTAAAGCCACAGCTGTGCCAGTAATTTATATTTAAATGATAACACGAAGAGTTACAGTCTCACACACAGACACAGAGCCCAAAAGAAATACAAACTGATAAAATAGTCAGGAAGTTCTCAGATTTGAGCTCATTATACTTGCTGTGTATCTTGCAGAAGTTGAGAAGTGCATGTCATGAATTTTCAATATGTGCCCTGGCTTTCTCTCGCCCCCACCCCGCTCACTCTAACGTGTTCAAGCAGCAGCGCATCAACACAGTACCACAGCTCCCCCATGTGGCTAACAATAAGTACTGCACTATGAAAGAAAACATGGGCCAAAAATGTTATCGTGATAAAAATTTTCATATCATTCTATATCGATAAATGTCAGATTATTCTTTCTTTCCAGTTTTAAGACTGATTTTTTTGCTCCTGGTGAAAGTTGAAGAAACTAGATGGTTAATTGTGGTTTATGGTCAGAACATGCCAAACACTTGATGCCAAACACTTGATGCCAAACACTGGATCACTGAACAAATCTGGAACATTCAAAACAATTATGATAAAATCTTTTCTCAAAAAATAAGCACGAGTAAAATCTTTTCCCAGTCCCTTTTCCTCAACAAAATAAATATCTTGATAGAAAAGAAATGAATCATTCAAATGATATAAATCAAACATTTGTTGAAATTTTGTTATAGTTATTAAATTATCTCCTGATAATTATGATTGCAGTTTTATTGCCCTAAATTCAATCTAATTTCTCATCACACTTTTGGAGAAATCTCCCTCCTTCTTCTTTTGTTTTCTGCCTAACCTTTATGCTTTATCTCAAGTCTCACTGTCTATGTCTTCTACCATTGGGCTGTTCAACAGGAAACCTGATAAAAACCATCAGGGTTTTGAACTCCTTTTTTCTCACAAACTTTGGAACACGAAGCCAGCCTGGGGAGCTAGCCTTCTTTCGTCCAATCTTTCTTTTCATACAAATATTTTATTATTAAATATTACAAGTAAAATATGTTTTATTACAAAAGGGCACAAACTTATCTCATTCATATCTTTCCAGTGTCTAAAAATACACAATCATATCGTCCTACATTATATCTGGAGCCTCCTAATTGCCAAGCAGGGGTTTTTCAGCCTTTTTGTGTGGCAATAGTTCATTTGTATTCTACATCTGGTGGTCAGGCACTTCATATAGTTCATTATCATGATTTAGAACACTTACGCTATCCACTCAAACTGTGTTTAAATTCTTTCAAGAGTTTTTCCTTGTCCAATTTCAGAAGCAGTGGGGGCAGCAGTTTGGCCTTGGCGCTTGATTGTCATTGTGCTCAGTAGCCACACAAGGGAACCTTGAATAATAATTTTCTTTTAACCTGAGCATCCTTGTGGTCATTTCACTAATGGACCAAACATGGTGATTCCATTTAAGGACACAGTACTTTATCAAACAACGTTGTAATGAACGGAACAGAAGTGTGACCTTGAATTAACTGTGAAAGGTAAGGATCCATGAGCATCTTTAATGTTTTGGTTCACTCTCACCGACCCGTGTTTTTCCCCACACCAGGCAGCTGTTTTCAGTAAAGTCGCTTCCTTAAACTCACTGTACACGACCCGCCCAGCACCAAATAGCAGATAAAGTCAGAGACTAGCATAGTGGAGCATTTAGCAACTAAAGAACAAGAGGAGAACACTAAACAGAGCTAAAAGGAGAGTGGATATTGGACTTGAATTCATCAGGTGACTCCAGAGACTCCAAATGAATGATAACGTTGCTCAGTGTGTGCTGGATGTGAGGTGGGTGCTTCTGGGACGCTGGAACACAATATGGAGCCTTCTCGCTGTCGTGGGCCCAACTCAACCAAACATGGAGAGACTTACCTGCACTCTTGCACTCACACACAGACACAACGTAGCTAAACGTTGAGTATCTGCTCTTTGCTTAGGTGAAGAAAGGTTTCAAGGACACTTTAAAGGAGCACTAGGTCAGAGTGCGGTGAAATGGTGAGAAATGTTTCCGGATATAACTTGTAACTATGTGTAAGACGAGTGGCTAGTGGAGCTAGCTAAGCAGGGATGCGGGCAGGATTAAACTGATCAAGCCAGTTGGGCCAACTACTGTAGTTTAGCCTAAGCAGATGCAATGTAGAAATAAGGCCGGGTTGAGTATCTGCTCTTTGCTTGGGTTTAGGATTTGACAGCATAGAAACCCACTGCAGGGCCTGGTGATAGGTCAAAACATCATTCAACAGTTAAACTGGGCTACCATAGGACTTTTACTGTTTATTTATAACTGGCAGTAAAACCCTGAAACTCATAAAATGCAGAGATCAGCCGGAGCTCACCGAGGAAGATCAACCTTTATTTATTGAAACTGCTTGCATACAAAATATATTGCACTATAACCAGACATGTCAACCCAAACATCTTAAATGCTAGTAGTATGTACAAAAGGAAACAAAAAAATGCCCAAAAGTGCACACAAGGTTTACAGCTTTTTCGACTACCCTGGTTTAAGTATCTACAGATTCTCTGCGTGTCTTCACCTTCTGACACCGTAGTGTTGAACAGCCCCACAGTAGAGTCTAGTTAGTATTTGTTGATGTTATATACATTCTGCGAATAAATAACTGCTGCGGATTGGCGAGCAACAACAAGGACGTTTTTAGGTCGTCTTATCTCATGTTGGTTCCACATGAACCATGTTGCAATCCCAGCTGGACTAGTTAAGGAAAGATGCAAAACGGTCACATGGGACACTTTTACAGTTAAAAGGATTGAAAGTTTCTTAACTGAACTGGGACCCGCCGTTTCAAATTCTTGTGCTTTCTGCATTATCACTGCATGTTTGACATCGACAGTATTTGTTCACTTTTGAGATATCAAGTCAAAATCAAGGTTTGTGGATTGTGGTTTGGGTCAGTCCCCTGAACACATTTGCAAGACAACACAGTGTTGTAGCTTTAAGAGCAATAATTGGTTAATCCAGTCTGATGCTTCGTTCAAAGTTGAGCCTGACGAAGAACAACAAATGCGGATTAAATCACAAGCATTCACTTTCTGGTAAAAACTGCACTCTGTACACCAGAACATTAGAACAGCACACCTCTCGAGATAATCACGGCAGTTGAATATCAAGAAAAGTCAGTTACTACGCAGCAATTTGCTGAGAAAGACATGTCATTAACATTACCGACTGGCATGAAACTTTTCATTCGCCGAACAGTTGCCAAAACTTTTTTTCTGTAAATCAAAATGAATTTCACTCTGTTATTTCAGAAGTCCATTTACAACAATGATGCTGGAAAAATGCAAATAATGTCTGAAGCCACATTTTCTAATCCAGTCCCTCCATATAATCTGTTGACAACAAACACAGCTAGGAGAAGACACATTTTGGAGCACGCTTTTATGAAAACAGCCTCACATCATCTGTTTGTGAAAATAGTTAGCAGAATATACAGTACCAGTCATCAGGTTTAATATGAAAGGTTTCATGTGAGGTAACAGTGCTTCACTATTTTAAAGAAGCATTACTCCACCTTTAAGGAGTAAACAGTTTTTGTGCCATTTTACTTTGTGGAGTACCAAATTACACTTGTTTTGGACTATTCTAATGTACCGGAGATAGAGGATTGCATTAAGGACAGTGTCATGCCTAAACAACAAACACAAGACGCAGTGTTCTTGAGAGTGCCATTATGCTGAATCACACCAGGATGAAACAAAATGTACACATCTTGATCCTGGGAATTAAATGTGCGCACGCTAGTTCCTCCTCATAAACTTTGGGATCCCAGATGGTTCACATACCTATTTCTAGGGAAATGTTTCCCATGCAACTCTTCATATGACCGCATTTGCAATGTTCTCCAAAGGCAAGATACCAGACCGAGTTCTCGACTGTACTCATTTTAAGTTAGTTGGTTCCATGGCAGGCCACTGGAAAACAGCAGGATTGAATAATGATGTCACAGTCATTTATAGGAGACTCATTGTGGAAATGCTTCCTTAGCACCAATTCTTCAGTGACCCCAAATGGTCAGCATGCAGCACTGCTCCCACATCTTTTTTTTTTTAAATTTACATTTTCCACTACAGTACAAGCCTTGGCATAGCATTACAATTTGTTAGTAATGCCCCTAAAGATCAAACCAAAGCATGAATAAGCCATTAAACGGATTTTGTTTGTTCAATTCCAGCAGTTTAAGTCAAGTCTAACATACACTCTAAACCTGGTGGTTGGAGGCACAATAAAATACATCGACAAACAGGTTGAAGCACAGCCACAGATGCAGATCATAGTCTCTGGGATGACACACCAAAGCTGATGTGAAGGTTAGTCCAGTGACTTCTGTAGCCCCGAGGTCTGTAACACCTTCCAAATGCATCCAACTTGCACGTGGCTCTATTTGTCAGCTCAAGGGGAACTGGTTTTGGGAAATACATCTCACCACTAGCACCTTGCTGGCTTAACCTCATGAAACTTTTACACCCGTTAAAAAGAAAAGGATAATAAAATGTTAAGGGAATCCAAACAAAACACACATCATTATCCATCACTATGGAGACGGAAAATTAAAGGGAAAATCCACCATAAAACATAATTCACATAGGTGACTTAAGTTACTATAGGAGGCAAACTTTCTCTACAGCTACAGTATGTTATGCTAGAAAGTAGACCAATATATGCTTTCTCTACATAGTTGAATGAATTGTTACATTTTGGAAAATGCACTTACAGTACAATCACAGTACATACAGAGTTCAATCAATACCACTCTCATGTTTGTATGCATATTGAGTAGCCATAAAAGGGTTAGCTTAGCTTGGAATTAGGACTGGAAGCAGGGGGAAACAGCTAGTCTGGCTCGGTCCAAAATTCAAATTACACCTATTTACACCTGTAAAGGTCACTAATTAACAAGCTGTGTCTCATTTGTTGAATCTGTAAATTAACTGAAATGTGAAAACATCGAATTGCAGTTCTACAGGAACTTGCGTGCTGGAACTATCACAAGCTTTTACATTTCTGTTGGTGTTTGAAATAACCAAGAGGTGCTGATAGGTGTATTTTTGATCTTTGGAGAGCGCCAAGCTAGCCGTTTGTCCAGGTATCCAGTCTTTATGCCAAGCTGGGCTAAGCTAAGCTAATTGCTGTTAGTTACAGACATGAAATTGATATTGATTGTCTCATCTAACTCTAGTGTATTTCCCAAAATATCTATCTATTCCGAAACATGGCTAAAGACACAAGTTGTGTTTGTATCTTGCGAACAGAGCTATTTAACTTTGTTGCTTGAAACCAACTGAGTACACGATTGGACGGTGGATTATGCTGCAAGAGTAGGATGAGAAATGTCTATGGACATTGTGAAAACATATTACAATCCATTCCAACTGCTGTTCTCTATTCAGGATGGAACTACATATTTTTAAGATCCACCAAACCTACAGGTGTAAAGAACTGTATGAACTGACTGGTTATCTCAATATAGAAATTCAGTCATTATGTCAGTCGATATTCCTGTGTGAGGTTTTGTAGTGGATTTTCCCTGTCAGATAAACAATTAACTCCCCCTCTTTCTGCAATGTAATGCTATTTTTCAAGTTCTGCAGCACTATGGACATTTCATTTTTAATGACAGCTGTGTGTGGCTCAACCCTGCTACAGAGGATACTATTTTTTCACACATCATTAAGTTTATTATGAAGAGCTCTAGCATTTAACTGATATTAAACAGCAAAAAAAGAAAATATCAGGATAAGTGCACATTTGAAACAATAGTCCAAATCTTTTCTCAGACAAATAATGACATCATTATATACAGTATGCAACCCGCCCTTCTTTTTTCCCAATCATGTTTTTGTATATTTTTTACAATACAAAGCAACTCCATACTGTTGATGCTCTATTGACAATATAGAGGCCATTTTCAATTTCACTGCAGAGAATGCTTACATGGCTGCAGTGAGAACGGCAAGTGAAAGCAAAAGGTCCTAACAGATTAGTGAGAGAGAAAATTGACACCAATAATATGTTTTAAAAAGAGAAATGAACTTCTTAAAAAAAAAAAAAAAAAAAAAATTCTATTTCATGAATCATTACTCGTTAGTTAACCATTTCTTTTGACATTTTCTGAAGGTAAAAGTTGCTTATGTGTCAATGACTCTAAGTTGATGGTTTTCAGAAAATGTAACTCATCACTGGCTACTCCAGCTGAACTCGGGCCAAGGAGAAATTAAACAAAGCAACACTGATTCAAAAAACTAAACTTATGTCTTTTTTTTCCTTTTTTTTTTTTTTTTTTTAAGATGTGTCCGAACCTATAGAAAGTCTCCAAAATCCATAATAAAGATGTACATGCATCGCAAGATAGAAAGGTACACTGATCTCTATTAAAGACCTGGCTCAACCTCTGAAATCTTTTCAGTTCCTTTCACTGCTTCAGCTACTTTGCGGGAAGGAAAGTGACATAGGGAATAAAGTTACATGGGGTCACACCATTTTGCATCTCAAGATGACATTTAAGAAGTATGGAGAAATGGCTCTCAAATGAGCCACTCAAGGTCATGAGCTGCACTGGTGTACAAAAGTAACTGAATCCATTTTACAGATCAATTGAACCAGGTCGGTCATAAGTTACAGGCTTGTTTGTTGACTGTACAAGGATACAACACCATCAATGGTAAAAAAGGATCAGGTGGTTAAAGCAGGCAGTTTCCTGGCGAGCCAAAATCACCCTGCAGTTAACATCCGCCCTTTGAGTTTAAAGGAAGCTCAAAAATACGACCCGGTCCACGATCCAGGGTGAGTCAATAATGTCCCGACAGGAAACAGCCACCTTTACACATCTGGTCCATGATCAACGTCTCATCATCCCTGATTTCCATGTCTAGGTTGTGATACTAGCCACAATTAAAGGCACATGTCACACAGAATATGGTGAGGTTTCTCTGAGCATTCGCAGCTTTCCAGCTAAAAGAGACAACAGTCCCGCCCAACTCGGTTTTTACCACAACATTTGAAGCACCTGTTGAAGATGGAGCACAGTGGATATTTTGTCCAGTATCTTTTTTTGTGTGGTTAAAAATTGATCCAACCTTGCTCACTGAAGATGCTCCTAATGAAAGCATATTTTAAATAAAGGAAGGTTAGCTTAGCATAAACACCTGAGCTAGGTGAAAACAGCTGGCCAGAAAGACGTTTAAGAAGTACTAGGACCAGCACATTACAAACTGTTTTTACATTTCAGATATAACTAGTCAATTAGGGAGCTTTAGAGGTGCTGGTAGGGGGATTTTGGACAGAGCCAGACTAGCTGATACACCCATTTACAGTCTTTAGCTACGCTAATCACCTTCTGGCCCTAACTTCTGATTTACCGCATAGACATGAGTGGTATAAATCTTCTCATCTACCTTTTTGCAAGAACGCAAATAAGCGTATTCCCAAAAATGGCAAAATAAACTTTTAAGAGCACCACAAAGAGTGAAGCTAAATTGAAGGGCTAACTTTACAAGGTTATTCCTGAACAAGTTCTTGGCTACAAAAGCAATTAAATGATTAGATTTAACCTGTTACTAAACTAAAACTGATCACAGCTAATCTGCTTTAATTTGTTACAGTGAAAAGATACAGTATTATGATGTAATGCAGTATTTAAGCATACGGATGCACAGAGAAACCTTCAGAAACCTTTTTTTTTTGCTTTTTTTTTTTGTTTTACAGCAACTTTCTCACATTTCAGCAGTTTTTTTATTCAAACTAATGCTATTATCAATCTCCCCTCAATCACAAATCCAGAACTACTTTCTACACTAGCCCATCTGCAGTCAGATGGGCTAGTGTAGTCAGTTTGAATTTAGGATACAATTTGGGATAACTGAGGATGTCCATGGTCTTTTAAAGGCCTTTACTTTACGCCAACTAAATTGTATTCTTTTGATTTTGATGATAATGCCACTGAAGATATTTCCATGCAGAAGATTCATGAAGTCAGCGACTCTCTGAGGCGTCTGAACAGCAGGTTGGAACACCTCAAGATGAGAGCTTGATGTCAACACATTTTTTGTTTTGTCTGACGTTCCTTTGATGTCTGAACTCTGCATTGGTTAGACAAATCACTGCCGGCTATTTAATCACATGACTGTCTACTCCTCTTTAAGTCTGTGTCTCACAGAGCTCTAACACGAGGCACATACATTTAGAGTAAAGACAGAAAACTGGACCTGTTCTGGGACTAAATTAAGTACCACAAATTGTAGAAATCATCTTACACCGTTGTGCCACCCCAAAGGAATTCAAACAAATGCATATGGGGTCACATAATCAGCGAGCAAGAAACACCCATGTCTGAAAAAAAAGGGGGGTGTTACACTGAGTTTAAACAGAATGTGTAATAAGCTTTGATCTATTCAGAGGTGCTTTTAAGAATGGGCCAAACTCACAGAAATGGCGAAACATAAATCCAAGGCACAAAGATGCAGGGAGGGAATGCCCAATTGTGACTGAGGAAGGGCAGAAGATTGACAGACTTAACCCAGAGGGGATTTCACAAAGAAGCTGAGGAAAACTTACATTTCATTAAACCTGACTTTCTGCTCTTAGAGCGGTTTCACTACAGCTTTATTTCAACTTAGTCAGGTGACATCCACAGTACCGCAATTTCAACGCAACAAGCCGAGCAATGCACTGTTGCATAGGGATGCACAAAAATTGCAATGCACCGTTCATGGTCACGGAACAAGACCTGATATTGTTTCATGATTACAAGATTCAATATTACAATTTGGTGAAATGGAAAGTAAATCTGTCAGGATTAAGGTTAGAAGTCAGACTCCCCTCTCTGCCCTACCATTTACAGAACGTAGCCAACAGAAAATAATAAAATTTTATTAATACACAAAATGTTAAGAGAAGCAGGCCCAGAATAAGTTGGAAAACCAGGAAGAATAAAATGTATACCAACTTACACCTTATTTTATTTTGTCCAGGTATAACCCAACTCAAATGTCGTTTATTCTACATTAAAACTTAAAAATACTTTTCTAACTGCAATACAAAAAGGTTAAATACAATGGTTTTCATAGATTAAAGAAAAGCTCAAGTGATCAGGCGACAGGAGTTCATGATGTTTCCGCCTTCAATCGTGCAACCTGCACGTTTGTGTGAAAGCAAACGTTGCTGTACTACTTGAACTGGTGTTACTGTAAGCAAGTGAAACTAGCCAAACTAAGTCTAGCTTCCAGCCTAAGCCCTCTTTGTGAAATACCCCTCTGTTGAGGATGCCAAAGCTCTCATCAGTCTGGTAGAGGATGTTGATTCATGTTGACAAGTCTTTACCAGTGACATTATGTATTGGAAGAAGAGGACGACCGGTGCTTGCTGGACCACAGCAGACATGTTGCCATGAATGTATCCAGACAGGATGGATTCTCTGTATCACAAAGCTTTTATTCATGACTGTAGTAAAGGCTTTAGTCACTGTTTATTTTATAATGACTGCATGTTATTGTCAATAGACAGGATTTTAAATTTATGATCATTTATTTTTAGTCTTTTTAGGGCTGATCATTTTTTTGTATTGCGATTTACAGTAGGTAATGTGTGTGTAGGTTTTTTGTGAGAGATCTTTAAGTGGCCAATCTACATAGAACCCACGTAACACCTCTAGTGTTTTGTGAAGCGTAATATCCAGACACCTGTTTTCTTCTGCTGTTTATATGTTTTAAACTTATTAATGGTATTTGTAATGACTGATCTACACTCCCAGTTTCACCGTGAGCTTGTGTGGGGAAATAAAAATCAATGAATTGATAAATAAAAAGATATAAATAAAAATGTCTGAGATCAGTCAGGAGCTGCTGCTGACAGATGGCTGAGAGATTGAGATAGTGTGAGCAAGATATGGATTGAATGGACCAAACTGCATTTCGGTAGTGTTGCTCACATCTCACTTTTAATGTGAATCCCCAGTCACTCTTGGCCAAGTCATGTGACATTTTGTGCCCTGCTGAAGACTCTTGGGAGTCGGGATCTTTGCTTCAGTAAAGGCTTTTGTATTTGCAGTTTATTTGCATCCGAGTGCCTCAGATTTATTTGTCTCCATTGCTGAATTCATGCTTAGTCTGAAGGAATTTTACAACGGGAAACAAAACACAGATGACTCTGATGATGCGATAAGTATGCATTGGTAACTTCTTTGCCCGTAGCTGTTCACATTTCATCCTGAAACATTTGCTGATCCCAAAGGCAGGTTTGCTTAAGTGTTGTCATGGTGATCAGGGCTCAAATACCCCCCCCCCCAGAAAAAAGTGCCTTCTTTTGGTGATACCAAAAGACATCTACCGCTCCTGAAAAACGGTTTGGAATTTATATAATACATTTAATACTCAGTATAGTTTATATTATAAATGCAATGCTTTGTTGTAGCTGACTTCCAAGAGTTGGATTTTGGGGCCTTAGACCACCGAAAAAGGAATTCTCAACCTGTGGGTAACACTGAAGCCACCTCCTAAAACTGTGTGTTGCAAGATCATCTCTACAATAAACATCTGCCGTAAAAACACCTCTGAAGTGTGCAGCAGCAGGAGGAGGGAAAGAACACAAATTTCATCCTGCCCTCTGAGAGGTTGTAAACCACTGTTTCCTTGTCAACCAATTATTTCCTTGATTTGCTTCCACTCATTTCTATTTTCTGATGTGAGAAAGTCCGAACAGGGCAGTGGCAAGTAAATTCAATCATCCAGTTTAGTAGATTGAAAAACAAATAAAAAAAATAAAAACCAAGTCTTGGAGCGGTGGGGGAGCGAGTTTGGGGTTAATGCCTCAGGGAGAGATGAGCGTTAGTCAAATCTCTCCTCTTTTTTTCCTTTTGTCCAAAAAGTGCTGTTTATTTTATTTGTCACTCCAGAGGAGAGCATGTGATACCGGACCAGTCAACAAACCAGACCAGTACACTCAAAGACCTCAACAGAACAGACCAGCAGTTAACAGATCTCCTCTGGTCTACGACTACGGTAAACTCTTCCATGCTGATGAAATATGTGTATTCATGTGTTTGACAAAGACAGAGAAAGAAAAAGTGAGAGAGACTCTACCATTGTTTATGACGAGTTGCCTGCATGTGTGTGCGCATGTGTGTGCGTGTGTGTGTGTGTGCGTGTGTGTGTGTAAGTGAGAAGGTCCTCCAGTGGTGCATCTACGACACTCCGTTCACCAGCGGAGGAGCGTCCTGTTTGTCCTTCTTCATCCCTCGGTCTCTGATGGGTCTCTGATGGTGTTGGCGAGACAGGCCGTCACTGATGCCACCCTGGGATGAGGAAGGCCCTCCTCCTCCTCGCCCCCCTGAGGAGTGCTGCACGCTACGCTCATTGTTACTGTCCACACGGATCTGTGGGAGAACAGAAATAAATACAGTCTGGTTCCACAGTTTAAAGCCACGAGTAGAGGGGAAATATAATCAAATACATGATCACGGATGAATTGGGACATTAGATCTGGACCCATTTTTATCAAACGGCGCTACGACTAAAGCTCTGTCAGAATAGAACAGAGTCTATGAAGCTTCCTACTGTGACACTTAGCAATGAGCAGCAACTCCAGAGTGTCTTAGAACACAGAGAGCCCCAAAGTACTGTAGAAATTCTGTTGATGTATCACAGTATCCGACATTGGTAAAATCTGATTTGAAGAAAATAGCACTGTCTGCTTTATAACTTATGTGGCCTCACATGTGGGGAAAATCCTTTCCATACTGTCAATCAAAATACACCATAGCAACGTGAACATATCAATGCTTAAACAGCAAGTTGGGTATTTTGCGACCTGGACCATATTTCCCATGTTTTTGTGTCTATGTGACAATTTTTGTTGGTCTAGTATAGGGCTGGACTACAAAACAATAACAATAATTATTGCAATGTAATTTTTTTCAATAACAATATAACAAATATTATATAAATATTTGATTTTATTTACTTGAATTAAGAACTAGGACTTGATTTTTTTAATTAAGATATTTATTTTGTTGAGGAAAAAGGACTTTGTTAAAGATTTTGTCATAATTGTTTTGAATATTCTACCACAGATTTGTGAAGTCATCCACTGTTTGGAATTAAGTGTTGACCATAAAGAAGAGTTTAAACCACAATTAACCATCAGGTTTCTTCAACTTTCACTCAAGAGCAGAAATCAGCCTTTAAACTTGAAAGAAATAACAATTTGATAGTTTTCGTGATAATTATCGATATCGAAAGATATGGAACTTTGTATTGCCCTAACAATTTTAGCCATATCATCCAGCCCTAGTCTGGTGCTGAGCCCACGCGCTGCAGTCGGCAGCAGTGCAACAGGGCTGCGTCGTAATCATGTTAGAGTTCTGTCTGGATGTACATTGACCTTTATCACCAACAAGCTGTTCATGCAGGGGAACATGACTGTGTTCAAATTAAAATGTTAGTCCGCTATCATTACTCAATTCGCAATTCTGCCATCTATTCCAGTTCCATCCTAAATATTGCCTGAGATATGAGTCATTTCAGATATTAGGAAAGTTGGTACCATGCGTTTGTTCCTAGTTCTTAAAATAGGACCAAATGTGTGTCATTGAGAGGTTTTGAAGAAAGAAAAAGATGTGTGTTTATATTGTTTTCTTGGTCTTCAATAATTCAGTTTACAAACGGTTCTGTGTAACTGATGCGTTTCCTACATATTGTTAGGATTTAAACACAACAGAGCATGAATGTGTGTGTGTTACCTGTAGAGTGTCTTCCTGCGCTCTTGTCTTGGGATCTCTCACATGACGAGGTCTTGGCTCACTCCACTGCATGTCTTCACCTAAACCAGAATGGACAAACCACGAGTCTAAATTTACAGGTATCGTCCTCGTTCCCATCACCTCGTGGGAAACGTGAAACAAACCTGTACTTAAAAACGGAGTTCAATTTTATGTGCCATAATTAGACTTAAGTTATTCTTGCAATGTAAATGTGGATCTCCTTGACACGCAAACACTCCAGGAGAATTTATTAGCGACAGGAGTCTGCAGGGATCTCATTTGATTCATTCCCATTTTTCAGGCTATAATTTGCCGGAAAGCATCTCACGCTGTTATTTACTCACTCATTTCTTTCTTGAATAAAGAAAATCTCCATCCATTATCTTCAAAATTAGCTTGGTAGAAAATAATATGAATACAGTTATATAACTGAGAGAAAAAGTTTATCAAGCTTTTCCGTTCTCTTCTCCATATATTCCCCAAAATATCTGCAGAGGAGAATCCTGACTGACAGGAGATCGCTACAAAAAGATCAATGACAGCCAATGATAATTACTACCTACCTTTATACCCTCCCCCTCCTCTCCCTCGCCCTCCTCGTCCCCGGGGCCCTCCTCCGCCTGCTCTCTTTCTCCCATCTGTCCGTCTAGGCAGGGTCCCACCTCCTGTCATCTGTTCCTCAGTGGGGGCCAGCGACCAATCGCTGAGCTCGTCTTTGTGGTCTGACTCTGTCTCTGAAGCGTTGGATGCCTCTGAGTTGGTGCCTGGCGGGGAGGGGGGGGGGCAGAGGACACAAGTCAGACCTCATTTAAAGTGCCTCAGAAAGACAACCTGGAATTAAGCTTTGTTTATACAGCCCGAGTGATTTGCAGGACCCTCTGTCAACCATTAAACGCGCAGGTGGGGGGTCCAGAGTATAACTGGATCAAAGTGGCCTGTGGTCATTATATTTTACCTGAGGCGAAAGCTGCACCTCCTCCTCTTCGCCCTCTGCCCCCTCGTCCTCCCCCTCCTGCGTAGGGCTTCCCTCCACCTCCTCCTGCTGCTCCTCTCCCCATCCCCAACCCCATGCCGTTATCGAACACGTAGGTTTTGTCTTTGAGGTTCCGAGGCCCCGTCCCTCCTCCGCCGCCTCCCCCTCCTATTTGTCTCAGCTGCTCGTCAATCTGAAGACGCTCCAGACGAAGCTGATCCACCTCCTGTGGACACGAAGAATAATAAAAACAAACCACGGAAATGAATATGCACTGTAGTAGCCAGGTTTTAATCACATTGTAGCATCGTGGGAGATTTGATGTAGTTGAAAGCCTCCCAGGATGTACCGGGGTAACACGTTTATTGACATGGTTCAGTCTGTTGATGCGCTTTCCCTGTCACGTCACTACAACTGCGGTTTTAAATATTTTCTTAAGATAGGTAGTTTTGGGCAAAATATGGTTAAACAATGAATGCCGTTGTGTGTAAGGTTTAGGCTCTGAATTGGACTGTTTTTAAATTTGCAAGAGTCCCGAGCCTTTTTAAAGTCGGTTCTTTTATCGGTAGTTGAAGAAACCAGTGAGTGAGTGAAATTGGTGGCTTGTAAAATGTTGTCTCGGTGATACATGCAGCCTCTCCTCTCTTGTCATTCTCATCTCTGTGTCTGTTTCCCTGGGGGTGGGACTTCCTACACACACAATCATAATTTCCAATTCTGCACAGGTACATTTCAGTCACAGTGCGCTTGTTTGGCTGGTAAGAAATCGTTATGAACAAGCTAAAATGAAAGCTGACTCTTCAGCCTAACTTGCCACATGCCTTTAAATTGATTGTAGTTTCTGGCTGACACAGCTGCTCGCAAATCCCATACCAGCCCTCCTCTCTCTACCCAGTCAGGTCACATCAGCTGTCGCTAACTAAACTTCCATGACTAACTTGAAAGTGAAAATTGTTGCTTGCATCAATAAATTCAGCACTTCAACTTTTAGTTCTTTTCTGAGTATGGACTTTCAGTATTTGGAGCAAGTAGCTTTCCACTTGTTTCCACTTGCTAACTGTCTCCTGGCGGTAGCTTCATTTAATATTAGAAATGCATATCAGTGATAGCAATCTTCTCATCTAACTCTCGGCAAGAAAGTGAATACACATTCCTATGCCTGCCAGTTATTCATATATTAACATTCCTTTATGAATATTGTATTTAAAATGCTTCAGTGTTATTATGCTTTTGTGGGAAAATATTTTTTGCTGAAGTTATTCAGTATGTCTGCATAAAAATTCAGTGTGATTAATGACAAAGTGCCAAAAAAAGTTGTTTTAATCTTTTACAAACTTTTGCTTGCTCTAAGCAACAGAGAAAACCACAAATCTAAATTACGATTTTTTTGGTCACACAAATACATAATTATCTCATGTTAAAGGAAAAATAGTGACATTTTCAGTCACAATCAAAGGGATTGGTTTAAATTGTCGACAACGCACTGATCTGCTCAGCCCCTCAGGTAGAGATGGAATAGACCGGTCTTTCCCCTTGTCCTGCATGTTTTCGATTTCTTCCTGCTCACAGCTGATTCAAATGATCAACTGGTTATAAACTCCTGAAGCTGCTTGATAACAGGCTGACCATTTAAGTCAGTACATGGGCTACTCCAGGAGAGGTTTGGGAAACGCTGCAACAGCCCCACGACGGCTACCACCACAAAAAAAAAAAAAAAAAAAAAAAAAAAAAAAATTGTAGTTCCGTAAGAAACGCTGTACAGGATGTTGTTCTTACTGGCGATTATACACACCTTAAGATAGTTGAGGTGGTAGTCCAGCAGTACTGTGGCATTGGAGATGCTTTCCTTGGTCCCAACAAATACAAATGGCACCATTCCCTGCAAGAGAGTAAAGCAAGAAAGAAAGATTGAATTATTGTATCTGATCTACTCTCAAATGATGCATACCAGCAGTAGTATAGATGTTCGTTATTAGAATCTAGGATTTAGGGGTATGAGGATTGAGCCTGACTTCAGTGTACAGCTAGTTAGTTGTTGCGTGTTAAGCAGGCAGAGACATTGGGCTTTTCTTTCTCACTGACCTCGTCTGCTGCTGCTGCCGCTGCTGCCGAGGGCTTTTTGTCATTCTCAGGCTCAATACGAACCCGCACCACTCCAGACTTATCAACCACTTCCTGGATCAGTTTGCCGTTTTTGCCAATCACCTTCCCTATAAGGGGAAAACCCATCATCAGGCAGTCTGCCAGGACTCTGGCGTGCAATAGTCTGGCTAATTATTAAATCAATTCAAGTTACTGCATGAATAATCTCATTGTCTCAGTCGATTTTCTCACCTACTAAGTTCCGTGGAACTTTTATGATATCTTCAGAGAATTCCAGGAAACTCCTGGCAATGCGTACAGCATCCTGGTCCTAGAAAAACAACAAGCATAAAACCAACATACTTCCACTTCTGTTCCTTCCATACCCCACTCAAGTTTATCTTGAACATAAAATAACAAGTTCTCAAATGTTTTCCCAGATCATACAGTATATATGGAAGGTAAACATCTCTATACTAGTAACTGTACTAATAAAATAAGCAGAGTCATTCTACCTCTCCATATATGTGAAAGGTGCATGTCTCCTCATCCAGGTCTATGTTAGTGACTCCAGGGACTTTACGTGCTTGCTGAATGTTGGCCCCGTGGGTCCCGATGGCCAGACCCATTAGATCATCCCGAACAGCAAACTGTTCATGAAACCGTGATGCCAGCTGCCTGGAACTCTGCAGAAATGGAATGACAGGGACAAACACAAAAACATGAGCAAAAAACATCATCGCTGCCACAACAGAGAAAGTAGAAGTTAAGTGTTTCCTGACGGACAATCCTTTAATAAAGCCATAATCACATTTAAACTACACAATGATCAAATTATACACATCCATACAAGATGACACGTTCATTTCGAGTTGGAGTTGTCCATAAGTCTCGTGTGTGTGTGTGTGTGTGTGTGTGTGTGTGTGTGTGTGTGTGTGTGTGTGTGTGTGTGTGTGTGTGTGTGTGTGTGTGTGTGTGTGTGTGTGTGTGTGTGTGTGTGTGTGTGTGTGTGTGTGTGTGTGTGTGTGTGTGTCTACCTCCAGTTGTCTGCTGGCCTCTTCGTTCCTCTGCATGAGAGACAGTTTGGTGCGGAGGCTCCTGAAGTGCATGTCACTCATCATATTGGCCCGCTTTGTTGTGACCTCATTCACAGACTGCAAGAACAACCAAAGTTTTGATCACTCAAAGAACCTGAATTTGTAATACGTTATTGATGGAGGTTGTCTACAAAATGATGTGATGTTGTGATTGTTGAGTGTATTTGCATAAAATGTCATTTAAGAGATTGACAGGAAAATTTCCACTTATGCTCCTAGGTAAAAAAAAGAAAGAAAAGAAAATAGTTCAACAAACCAAAATGACGAGCTGCTTTTTCTCTGAGTCATAGCTGACACTGAATGCTCCGACAGCCTTTTTAAAGTCTTTGTGTGCTGATTCCTTGGAGCACCTGTCAACACAGAGTCATTACTGATTATTTAGGGACATGTTTGCACATACCTTCAATTGATCACAGATTTGTGTGAAGCTAATGAAGCATTATTTAGTCTTTTCAGAGCCTGATACAAACATGTTCACGTGTAATGAGGAACCTACAAGAGTGTGGCTCGCACCTTCTCAAACTGCTGCTACATTTTTGTCATGATGAGACATTCTGGGCAATTAAAGAGACAAGAAACAGTTCTCTGCAAAGTAGAGCCTTTAATGGCATTCAACACAGGGGGACAAGAACTGAAAAACGCAGTAGCAAAATACAGCTGGGTTCAAGAAATGTAACAGCCACCTCACTATAAACTATCCATAAACCAGCACAAACATGACGACATAAGCCACCATGTTCTGAACAGACACATTACATACACTACAAAAAAGCAGTGCAAAATAGGAGTATAAAATGTGAGAAAAGATTGCTGAAAAGTGACTCTCATCCTTTTTGGTTGTTCTAAGCACAGGTACCATTACAGCACAGATAGACGTGCATTAAAATTTCAAGCGGCGGCTGGCTTGACCACAGTGAGCTCAATGGCAAAATGGCCCAATAATCATTTTATCGCAATTAATTTGTTTTCATAATCATAAAATTCAATCAAATTGCCCGGCCCTAGGTGATGGGAAATGTGTGTGTTCGCTACGATACTCTCAGCACTGTCTGCAGCACATGTGGCAGAGTACGCACCACAGCTGAGCAGACGGCAGTGGAGTCGACTGGTGTCTTCACGTATTGCTGGAAAGTTAATAAACAATGACCTCATCATTTACTCTTTTCAATATAACTAATATAACCCCGTCCCTGACAACAGTCATGTCACTCATGCTTATCACATCTGGTTGCTATGTTAGCGAGGTAGCTAGCCAACTACAGTTTGTCAGTACAGTCAGTAACATAAACTAAAACAAGTAGGTCTATCCGCGGGTCCACATTACTACAGGACACGCCCTCTAAACATAGTTTGGTTAGGTTAAGGCACCAAAACAACTTGGTTAGGTTTTAAAATAAATGTTAATCCAGGCGGTTAACTCAGGGGGGGTGTCGTGTAGTCTGTTAGACTGCAGATACACTCACCTAAAGGATTATTAGGAACACCATACTAATACTGTGTTTGACCCCCTTTCACCTTCAGAACTGCCTTAATTCTACGTGGCATTGATTCAACAAGGTGCTGAAAGCATTCTTTAGAAATGTTGGCCCATATTGATAGGATATCATCTTGCAGTTGATGGAGATTTGTGGGATGCACATCCAGGGCACGAAGCTCCCGTTCCACCACATCCCAAAGATGCTCTATTGGGTTGAGATCTGGTGACTGTGGGGGCCATACAGTGAACTCATTGTCATGTTCAAGAAACCAATTTGAAATGATTGGAGCTTTGTGACATGGTGCATTATCCTGCTGGAAGTAGCCATCAGAGGATGGGTACATGGTGGCCATAAAGGGATAGACATGGTCAGAAACAATGCTCAGGTAGGCCGTGGCATTTAAACGATGCCCAATTGGCACTAAGGGGCCTAAAGTGTGCCAAGAAAACATCCCCCACACCATTACACCACCACCACCAGCAGCCTGCACAGTGGTAACAAGGCATGATGGATCCATGTTCTCATTCTGTTTACGCCAAATTCTGACCATCTGAATGTCTCAACAGAAATCGAGACTCATCAGACCAGGCAACATTTTTCCAGTCTTCAACTGTCCAATTTTGGTGAGCTCTTGCAAATTGTAGCCTCTTTTTCCTATTTGTAGTGGAGATGAGTGGTACCCGGTGGGGTCTTCT
>NC_060168.1:7700376-7701206 GCF_021292245.1 Micropterus dolomieu | reverse complement strand
TAGTACAGTGAACTCACTGTCATGTTCAAGAAACCAATTTGAAATGATTCGAGCTTTGTGACATGGTGCATTATCCTGCTGGAAGTAGCCATCAGAGGATGGGTACATGGTGGCCATAAAGGGATAGACATGGTCAGAAACAATGCTCAGGTAGGCCGTGGCATTTAAACGATGCCCAATTGGCACTAAGGGGCCTAAAGTGTGCCAAGAAAACATCCCCCACACCATTACACCACCACCACCAGCAGCCTGCACAGTGGTAACAAGGCATGATGGATCCATGTTCTCATTCTGTTTACGCCAAATTCTGACTCTACCATCTGAATGTCTCAACAGAAATCGAGACTCATCAGACCAGGCAACATTTTTCCAGTCTTCAACTGTCCAATTTTGGTGAGCTCTTGCAAATTGTAGCCTCTTTTTCCTATTTGTAGTGGAGATGAGTGGTACCCGGTGGGGTCTCAAGGTTGTGCGTGTTGTGGCTTCACAAATGCTTTGCTGCATACCTCGGTTGTAACGAGTGGGTATTTCAGTCAAAGTTGCTCTTTTATCAGCTTGAATCAGTCGGCCCATTCTCCTCTGACCTCTAGCATCAACAAGGCATTTTCGCCCACAGGACTGCCGCATACTGGATGTTTTTTTCTTTTCACACCATTCTTTGTAAACCCTAGAAATGGTTGTGCGTGAAAAACCCAGTAACTGAGCAGATTGTGAAATACTCAGACCGGCCCGTCTGGCACCAACAACCATGCCGCGCTCAAAATTGCTTAAATCACCTTTCTTTCCCATTCTGACATTCAGTTTGGAGTTCAGGAGATTGTCTTGACCAG
>NC_060168.1:7625410-7700356 GCF_021292245.1 Micropterus dolomieu | reverse complement strand
TGTCTTGACCAGGACCACACCCCTAAATGCATTGAAGCAACTGCCATGTGATTGGTTGATTAGATAATTGCATTAATGAGAAATTGAACAGGTGTTCCTAATAATCCTTTAGGTGACTGTAGATCCTTCTTGACTAAAGGGTAAGTACGAAGCCTCGTTTTGATCCATTTTGCCCTGTTAAAGTTACTGCATTATGTTGCTAAAACAAACTCAATACTTCCTGTAGACGTTTCAAATTAAAAGCACCCATCACTTTCAGTGGACAAACCCTTTATTTCTTCACAAGGTTTTTATTGTGAAACATTTCCAAAAACGTGTTGTGGAAAAATCATCATTCATGGCCTTTTATTATGTTACACTTGGGAGGGATCGAGTTACATGTGGCACTTTCTGGGAAATTCAGTATTACCAGTCAGGTCTTTGTCTTAATATCAAACTCGTTTGAAGGTTTCTACATTTGCTCAACTCTTAGTCTTTACACTTATCTGCTGTATAAAAAAATCCATGATTAAGCATTTTTATTACTAATTCATTACTCAAATTCCTTTTCCTGTCTGTATGTGTATCAAACTTACATCTGCCGTAGATCCTCAGGCACATCCAGTCTGATCTTGATGAAGGTGCTTTTGGTGGCTGGTTTATTCGGGTTGACCGGCCGTAGCCGCTCCAGCGTCACTATCTCGTTTAACGTAGCGTCGCATGCAGCATACTCTATTACGTAAAACTAGAGATACATAGAGACAAGGAGAATATCTGAGGGATCCAATTATGCACATTATGAAAAGCACAATGTGCGACTGCAGGGTCGGGGAAAGAAATATGACTAACAACTGTGTATGAATACATAAAATATAAATACAATAACATAATTAAAGAACATAAAGAACTTGGATGGGAGATAAGAAAAAGAGAGACAGGGGAAGAGACCTAAGAGCTAGGGCTGCCCCCTACTAGTCAGCTAAACCGATAAGAGTCTTAGTCAACCAAGTTTTCATTGGTCAATTAGTTGCAGGAAAAAACACAAACTTTAACTCCACTGTTGTTGTTAGGGCCGGGACGAAAGTATCAGGGGAATGTTGCAACACAGATCTTTTCGCTTGTAACATGAAAGTCACCTGCTGGCGCATACTGCTCATGGCACTGCTACTAACGGTTGCCTCTGCCATTAGCTAGTTAGCGTTCCTATTAGCTGACTCCACCCAGACTATGAGCCTGGATTGCAGGGGAAGTGTTGCCGTTTGTTTACACCATTGTTATAGGAGCAGAGGAGTATTTCTCTGCAGGGTTTTTCCTGCATAGAGAATTAGTAGCTGATTGGGAATTCCAGGATATTAAATGTTCAGCTGCAACTTTCTGTAGTGTCTTGTAAAGGTGTGAGGGGATTACTTAAAATACAATTATTCTTAAATAATTTTAAATGCTTCAAAACAGGAGGCAATCTACATCTAAATAATATTTTGCAAGCATAATATTCAGTATATCAGTATTTGAGGTCATGTTCTCAGTCTCAAACGGAGCTTCACCAGGTCACATGACATGCTTAAGAAACAACAAATATTACTGGGAAACTACAGATATCCAGGAATTCACATCAGCTACACTGAAAGAGAACCCTGAACTATAAATGAAACCAAGAGCGGATGTTAAATTTGATTTTAAACTGTGTAAATTAACACATTATGTATTAGATTTAATGTTGAACAGGACACCTTTATTTTTTTAATAAAACATGCATTAATGTGATCAATCATATCATTATTCGAACTCTTAAAATACATTGTTTGTAAAAAAGGAAAATAAAGAAAAAAGAGTTTTCTTGAGCCAGTTGAAGGCGCGGATCAGGATGGTACCACCTTTCATTTTGAGCCAGGAAAACACCCCGTCTCTAATGTAGCACAGTGTCAACAATGTTACTTATAACATTCTTTCTCAGCTCTGAAACCCTTTTCTGATGCCCCAAAAAACTACTAGTCAAACAGTCAGGGGCACCCAAGCATATAAAAGACAGATGAGATAAAGCATAAAAACAGGCCACAGGAAAAAACTTGTGGAATAGAAGGGGGTAAAAAAAAAAAAACAGTTCACAGCAGTGAACTAAATTCTTCAAAAGTTGATATGTGAATCCTGATCATAACAGTGATACCTTGAACACAGGCAGTAAGCTCACTACCACCTCTACTCAAAATTAATACCAGCCTCCAGAGGAATGATGGTAAATCATACTACTGAAGAACCTTATCAACATTTTATATTTTTCTGGGACATTATATATGAACTGATGAAAACTTGTAACCCAGACTTAGATAAAGACTGTTGTGAGACCTACCTCTCCTTTGACCATGCGAACCTTGGCCAGCCACCATCCACATGGCTCCTTGTCATTAGCCCTGGAATATACCTGGCAACACACACACACACACAGTAAATTATACAAAGTTTCCCGCTCATCACCCGAACCTGAGATGATTACATTAAAAAGGCCTCTGTCCCTTTGACACACACACCAGAATTTTGTTCTGATGCATTTCTTCTTTCACACACTTAAGACTGCCTCTGCTTTCTAAACAAACCACACCTGAACGCAATATTCAGTTTATGAAACAAGTATTGAATCAGTCCCACCTCGACTTCATCGCTCTCATTGATCTCCTTGCAGGACCCTGTTGGAGGAGGAAAACGCACATCCTGGAACGGGATCTGACGCTCTGGCTGCCAACTGGGACAGAGGGACACAAACACACATTTACAAAGACAAGTGTGAATTGCATCATTGGCAAAAGGTGACATTTTGCAGTAGGTTATATTTTGTTGTGTATGAGCATTACTCACTTGTTTTCAAACGCCACGGTCACCGATCCTTCGTGAACATCTTTCACAAAGGCCTACAAGAATCAAAGAGGTGAAATAACAAAAGTTAGTTAATAAAAATAGCAATACAGCTTTACACTGGCATTAACCATGTAAAAGGGTTATAATCCTGCTACTCTACCCTGACCCAAGTCCAAAGCAATGAAACTGTTTTTTTTTTTTCTTTTTTTAAGGGGTTTGGGCAAATATGCTCTATAAAAAAAAAATAAAAAAAAAAGATATGTGGGCGCAGCCGCCTCTCCCCAGTTAAACACACGTTTTATTTCAGTCTTTACTTTTAATTCATGGTTTCACGTTTAAAGTTCTGTTTATCTGGTTGGAAAGCAACGTCGGCAGCACTACAGTGAAACCAGACCAACGGTTCTGCACTAACAGAGAGAAGAGATATGTTTGTGTTGCTGAGACAGGTCTCAAACTGATTACTGATTTGTCTGTGTTAGTGTCATAATGCTTGGAAGATATGTGGTTTGCAATGATGGGTCAAATATTGACTATGGGGCAAAAGAATTTGTCGAAATCTGTGCTCACGTTTATTTCTCCAGGTGAAGTGAATAGACTCAAGACCTGCAGCTAGGCTCCAGAAGGGGCGGGGCAGTGCCAAAATCCATGTGAAACAGACACAGCAAATGACTTAATGCCATGATTCCAACAGGCACGGCTATAGCACTGCAGCTGCAACGCGACGCAGCCGTGCCTGGTGGCATCCACGGGTAAGTGTGCCCTCTCCTTTCTGAACGGTCTCTGGTTTGGGTATTGGACGGGTTTGGTTCTGTCTCTCTCTGGTTGTACACACAGTCGGCATCCATATGTGTCAATTACTGCAAGTAGGACATGCAACAACTTGAAGGTCAGTAATGGATGAAACGAAGCAAAAGCTTAATCCTGAATGGCAGCTAATCTAATCTAAAAATCATTACTGGCTAGTGTTTAATATATATTGTTATATTGTAGAGAATAGAGAAAATCTGACAAAGTGTACCCCACTCTCCCTTCAACACCATCACGTTCTGAAATCTACAGCATCACCCAATGTATTTCTCTATTACATTAATTTATAAAAATTCCATCTAAACCAACACATTTCTGGCTAACATAACCATGTATATTAGATCGTAATCTACATGGAATAATTGAACTATGCATGACTTCTTTGTTTTGATATCAGCATTACATATTATCGGCCACCCTGCTCTCTAAATATCAGCACGGCCATTCAAAAACCCATATAGGTCGACCACTATTCACTTAGTCACTCAAAAAGTTAACAAAATCTTACAAACTGCTTTCAGGTTAAAAACTTTTCTGTTCATCAACACAAAACAACAACAAAATTATAAATAAAATTATCTGCAATAACCTCCAACCTATTTGGCTCTATTACACCCTGTACACATGACAAATTTTACATTTTCCTCTGGGACTGGCATCCTGTACACAGCCACCAAAGTCTACTTTCTTCTTAAGTGAATTATGTAAAGCAGCACTGTAGCTGAGTGAGAAACACATCTGTCTATCCTCTAGCTCGATGTACAAGCTGGGCATTTGAAGATATTTAGGAAATGAATGATTTATACCAGGGATCACCGCAAAAAAAATAAATAAATAAATAAAAAAAACAACCTAAATGCAACTAATTGAAACATGAACCATAGTCCAAGATATATAGCTAATGACATGTACTATATTGCACTTACTATTACTCATTTCAAGGAAGCCTTTAACACTTCAGCGAACTAACTAACTCAGAGACTGACAGTTTTTAAAACAAAGTTGCTCTACAGTTGCCAGGGTTCACACCTCTGCATCCCACACCAGTGATTTTGTTTCAGCAATTCAAATACTGTAGAACAACATGGCTGTTCAGTTTAATTATTTCGCTCTTAGCTCCACAGCAGCAAACAGCAAAAGTTGAGCAGTTGGCTTTTATTCTAAGTGGTGATGAAAAACTGCATTTTGTGGATCCTGCTCAACTAATTTTCGGAAAAGTGTCTAATTGCCTTTTAGTGCTATAATTTGATAACAATGCTTGCCAAATAACTAAAACAGTATTCAAACTGTATGCCATAAATCACAGTTAGAATCTATAAAGTGCTATGTTTGGCCACTGCCACGCCTAACTAGGAGACAAAAATGCATCCACTGCCAACGCTGCCTTGACCATTTACCAGAGAGGACTGATCTAGACACATGTTTAACTCGGGAATTTGCTTTACTCAAATGCTTGATTTCCTTATTCATTCCAATCGATGGAGCTGGCAGCGCGGGTTTGCAGGCCGACTCAACACTCATAACATCTCGAAATGCTCTGTGGTTGTGCTGCACATTTGCCCCATTCATAATCTTTAGTTTGGCAGCAAACAAACTTCTACGTCGTGTAGAAAGATGACAATACTTACAAGCGATCACAATTTTATATCACTAGTTCTGCAAACAAACTAGTCATTCTGGTACTGTCTTTAATGTTTATCTATTGGTCTGCTATCAGCTGTGGAACTTGAAGTAGACAGTCAGCAGACATGAGCAGAAGCCATTTTATTTATTGTTACCACCTTTCTCTTTTACTGCACTCTATAGCCACTCACTTTATTTCTGTATAAAGTGAGTGGCAATAGTTACTAATTGCTTTGCAAATTAAGGATTTCCAATTAAACATGAGTTCATAAAAAGCCAGTAATCATTTTTCCCCCCCTTCTTCTGGCATTCCTACTTTTCTTGTTTCTGACATGACAACTCCCAAAATACAGAAATACAAGGTTTTCATCCCACAACAAAACTTATTTCACAATGGGTATTTTTAATCTGGATACCTCAGTACACTAGATTACATAGGTGTCAACTGACACTGATCATAGGAATAACACCGGTATGCCAATACCTGGCCAAGGATCCATAAGCAACACTCCCTTGCCTTGAAAAAAAACAAGCTACTAACAGACTCTCTCCTTAATCTGTGGTGTAATATCATGAGGACAATTCATGTCCATCCTACCTGTTGACTCTTCAGAATAACCCCAAAGATCTCAGCAGCCTTGATAAAACCAAAACTACCTGCCCACTACGGGAAAAATGCAGGTAAAGCAAAACAACACTCAATTTGCTTCTGTTATCATGAATTAAGTTACTTTGAAAAAACACACATCAAGATCGAAATTTGGCACTTGTGCCTCTGCTACCGACTCAAGCCCTTCACTTTACAATCACATCAATAACTCTGCTACAACAACTGCATTAGTTTATCAACGTCAGTGTCACAAATAACTAACACATTTGACAAGCAGCACGGAGGTAACAACAGCAGCTTAGCGTTAGCTTTGTTTACAGATTTTCAGCCTCCACCGGGACATGGACAGAAGCACCAAGGCCCGGAGATACAAGCAGGTATCTCTTGGCTAGCGTTAACGTTCCTCCAGCAAGACAATTTCATGTCAGTTGGCCTAACGTTTGTATATGGTGTGGTAACCGAGTTGACAAAGCTCAAGAAAAGTCACAAACTTACCTTGTAAAAGGCCCCACTTGTTCCTCTCACTTCCACGACTAGTTCATCCATGACGCAAGTTACTACAGCTCGCTAGCTAGCTAACCACCGTTAGCGATGTTAGTAGCTAGCTAGCTAGCTGGCTGGCTAGCCTGACGCTAGCCAAGGCAGAGTTTGCTATCGTTGGCTTTCGGTAGCCAAAATAGCCTGCCAGTTGGATGCAAGAAGAGGCCACAGTAACTGTGTGTGACCGTAACGTTGTTTCCCGTTTTGCGCCGTCTATGAATCTTGCGTTTGTTTCTTGCAGATCTGTAATTCCGAATGTATGGTATCAACGGCGAATTATGTAGCAAGCTATGTTAGCTTGTACCAGCTAGTTATGTTAATGTTGTGTGATTAGTGGTGAAGCAGCTACTGCTGGTTGCTCATCTTTCCATGTGACGTCTCTGCTTTCTTCCTCTACTGAAATCTGAGGCTGGTTACACTCATCTATGCCTATTGCTGCTCTCCACAGGTAAACCATAGGAATACCTTTTTCTCGTAGCAGGACAATTCAAGAATTGTTGGGTTTCTGTAAATTATTCGCTCAAGACCTGCTCTAAATGAAAAGCACTATGAGATAACTGTTGTGATTTGGCGCTATATAAATAAAATTGAATAGAATTGAATTCAGCCTACAACAAAAAAAGGAATGTTTCCCCAACACAGATAAGACAGGATAACTTCATTGTCTATCAGAAAGTAACATAAATTTTCCTTTGCCCTAGTTCAAAGAAAAATGCACATAAGATACACAGAATCGGCCTGAAACTGTTGAAAAGGTTAAACGGGTCAGAGTGTAGTACTATTTTAATCTGTTCAGTGTGATGGTTGTAGAGGGAATAAATAGTATAGATATAATATAAAGATAGCATTATCCCAGCAGTATGGCCATATCGATCTTATCTTTGCCTGAAAAAATATCTCTACTACTCATCTACTCAGATTTCCCTACATTTGATCATATTTTTGGCATTAAAATAACTGCTGGTCTGTTTCCAATCAGATGCCTGTCCCTTGATAGCTGATTTATTAAACTACATCATCCAATCCTAGAAAAAGTCCAGCTTCTCTGGAATATCTCAACATTACTAAATTTACAACATGCCTCAGAACCCCCAAACTTTAATGTCTTACCGTGTTGTCTAAGGACAGTTTTGATGCTTAAATATATCTTTAGAATTGTAAAATGTTTTGCTCCTTTTCCCACGGATAACTGTTCAGACTTAGTCACTTAAACATTTGAACTTTCTTTCACTTGTAGACCTGGAGAGTAGTAGTACAGAGAAGATGAAGAAGAATGAAATGACTGGTACGACTTTTGTTTAACCTCTCTTCTCACACTCTCAACATTCGGCAGCACTCGTCTGCTACACTCATTCATGGACACATGATCTGCTTGAGAATGACATTTTCCAGCCACAGACAGACAGAGTGAGTTATGGAGGCAGAGAAAGAGAAAAAAAAAATAAAGTATTATGGGTCATCGAAACATAGACGCACTGACAGTGAGATATGAGACAGGCATAAACTACAAGGGATAAACTACGAAGATTCGGACAGAAGGTTGAAATAAGATACAGGGCAGAGAGAACGAGAGAAAGAGAGTAAGGGAATGGAAAAACAGACATGAAATGTTCCTGTGTGTGGGATGGAAACAGGCTCTAACATTAAATACCTTCATCAGGACACAAGTTAGTATCTGGCCAAGCAGATATGTTACTGAAAACTTCATCATGTTAATGCTTTAGGGGCACATCATCTCAAAAGCTGCCTTAAGTTTAATCACTCAGAGAAAAGCTGGGTGTAGGATGATTGAACCGGTCTCCAAAGAATGAGGATCTGAGTCAAGTGAAGCTTCTTCAGCAGTTTTATCACAAGTCCTTTGTGAGATTGTAACGACCACAATGTTACATGTTATAATATGAAACATATAGTAGAAGACAGTCTGATATCCAGTCCAAAACAATAGCAAACTCACAGCGAAGAAACATTGTCATCTCAGATTTAACAATTATAATAAAATGATGACAACAAGGACCCATTCCCCATACTGATGGGTTGTACAGAGTGTACTTGACATTTATTAATTCAACAAACAGAAACCTTTTCTTGTCTTAACATTGTGACTTTTTGCAGATAAACAAAATTACAAGATTACATTTCAAAATGTCAAGGCATCCCTTTAAGAGCAAATGTGGGTTATTAAAAAAGACCCAAATTAACTGCAAACATTTTATTTTATATAAATAATAAATAAAATATAGTACAGGGGGGAAAAAAGGCAAGCACACATACTGTACATTTGTATTCTTAACTTTTAGACCTGGATAAAATACAAAGTGGTTATGAGTTCAAATGTTTGAAAAAGAGAAAGAGAGTGTAACCACACCGTGGACAAAGTTTAGGCTAACTGACATGAAACTCTCTTGCCGGACTGACGCTAACCAAGAGATACCTGTTTGTATCATATCCGTAATGAGTGATGAATGCTAATATGAACATAATTATATCTTCCTTTTCAGTCATATGAGACAAAGTCAAATGTTATTCTATTCAGATCTGGTAAGTTTTTGAAGGAAATGCAGGCACATTCGTCTTTTCCACGTTTTTCCTCTTATTAAGCTAGCACAGTCATCTTACATGTATTACAGCGACTAAATTAGCCAGGTTATGCTAACCTAACAGAGCCATAGATATTTGTTAACAGATAAAAAGTTGTAGGGTGTGACCCATCTCTCGTGTATTACATGCTGGGATAAGATCCAGCCCCCTCCACAACCCTGAACAGAATAAGCGGTTTGGAAATAGAGGAGTGGATGTTATCTTAGTTGCCTGTACATACAATGAGAAAGAGAAGAGCTCCTCCTGGTATTTTACAGTGATTTGTTCTCCTGTGACGGCTGCTTGATCCTGCTGCTACTGATACAAATGTGTTTGAGACTGAGGAAGAACAGAGGAGGAGAATTTCTGGATAAAAATCAACAAACGTGAAACAGCACAGACAATAGCTCTATGGATTTCACTATAGCATTTGCACAGTGTTTATGTTGCTGGATCGGATGAATTAATTAGGTCGTCAGGCTGTCAGCTTGGAGGCTGAAATGCTTTTTTTTTTTAACATATGGTATCCAAATATATTTATAGCATTGCTCAAAAGTAGGCTACAGTGTTAAAATAGGGTCAGATATGGTGAGTGTGCTGCTATATCAAACTGTCAGGCTTGTAGATTGATGCCTTATTGCAAAGGCTTAATAGCTCCAACACTGAGTTATGTACAGTGTGTTCTTCTATCCACAATCCAGCTGGGAGTTATCTCAGTGTAAAGCGTACTGCATCATTGTGAACAGTAAATAACGAATATGGCTTTCTACAGTGTTTCATGCAGCCTGTGTCATCCATGGCTCCGTTTCTCCTGGACTCATTCCTTTATATGCACACCAGGCTGAAATGTCCACTCACACCACACATCCAGACTCAGGCTGTGGAGCAGTATAAATATATCCATCGTGTATCCAGGGGTTGACAGCTTTCTATCATCTTTCCTGTCCTCTCTGAGACTGGAGGCAGTGATATTGATGTGGAGAGCACACCATCCTACACAGACAGAAGGCTTTTACCTCAAAAAAGGTTCATAATAGAATATGGAATTGCTGTGGGTGACTGGCTCTCCTGAAGTCACATACTGCAAAGACTGGTTGTTGCTGCACTGATACACGAAGATGAATCTGTATAAGCCACTCTGCCAGAAGGTAAGCATGGAGTGGATCTGTGTGCATCAGGGTAAGATGAGAAAAAGGAGCCTTGCCATGACGCCCCTTCTTTGCAGGAGAGAGCATTTCTCTTGCATAAGCGTAAGAGGATCTTAGTGTCAGCCTCGAAATCGATACATGACATGCTGCCTGACAACCTCTATATGGTCTGTTTTCAGGAAACCTTGTTGTCAAGGTCTTCCTGCAAACGTCCTTTAAGCTCATCTTTTTGCCCCTTATTTTATGCAGATAAACTTAAACAAAAGATGTGTTTTCTTATCCATTCCCATGTTTATGTGATCTCACAGTGATTTTAAGTCAACTGTCCTACTTGTGAAGGATTGACCTAGACAGATATATCAGGTACGTTAAACGAATGCCACTTCAGAGGCTGTCAGAGTGTTTGGTTGTACCAAGATCCTCTCGAGAGGCTAAAATTCTTGAAACCTTTCTTTAAACAAAGACAGAGTTCAGCTTTTAAGGCAGTAGATAAAGGTTTTAAAGAGCTGCAATATGTTACCTCAGAGTGTTGCTGTCAATAATGGTGGTGACAAACATCGAACCAGGGCAGGTTTAGGAAATTACAGCCTTGCATCGAGACTGTTTAGGATCCCCAGATGATGTTAATAGTGCTGTGTTGTGGCTGGGCACTGGACACAGGGAATTTATATTTACTCAGTTTCTGTCTATGTTTGAATAAATGGAAGCATTTCTTCATTATACTGTAGTCTAAAAGGCAATATCCTCTCATGTCAGAATTGTTAACAAATTTCCCACTCCTTTTCTCCTCTCTCTCTCTTTGTCACCTTCCTCTCTCCTCCCTCTCCTGAAAAACAACAATATTGATACAGTTTCAGTCCCTCACAAGCCTTACCACTTCCACCCTATCCTCCTCTTCTTTGAAACACACACTCATAGTGTCATCCTCCACCCCCCATCTACCTCTGAAAACAGAAACGTTTAATTTAAAAGACTCTTGTTTTAGCCTCACTCTCCCATCATCCCTCTCCTTCTCTTCCTTGACATGTACAGTTACTCGCCTCGCTTCCCCTCCATTACGCCTCCCACTCCTCATTTTCCTCAACAGGGACAATTGCTCTTTGTTTCAGTCTCTTGTGTGAGTCGGACTCTCCCATCCTCTCTCTCCACGTCTCTGTAGAGCAGGGATTTCTGGGCCTTCAGGCGGCAGGCCAGAGACATGAAGATAGAGTCGACGTTCTGACTCTCCCTCGGGTCCTTGGCCGATGTCTCAAACAGCAGCATGTTGTGGGCATCAGCAAACTTCAACGCTGTGTTGGAGGGCACCTGGGAAAGCACAGATGTTTGGTTGTAAGCCCTTATTCAATCGAGGAAGTATTATATTGATTAGTGGTCCTTGCTTGAGTACACTCACTTGTATTTGGTCTATGAGGTCACACTTATTTCCCACCAGGACTCGAGGTACTGATGCTGAGACCCGATGGCCATTACACTCCTGGAACGCAACAGAATAATAATAATACACTTCATAAACTATGGCCATGTTCAAGCGATATGTGGCCATGAATATGAGCAGCTGAATGGTAAAAGTTTTTACCGTCAGCCTCTTAGTTGTAATTACAGGGAATTCGTGAATTTATGTCCCACTTGGTGAAAAAGAAGTGTTGGTGCCAAAATGGCTGCATAGCCCCCATTCCCAACAGCTCAATATAATACAATACAATAAATCCTACACTAATTGAACTGATTCAGCCGATTGAAAAAGGGGCTATATATATCTGTATGCAGTTATTAACTGTTAAATGTATGGCATGATCAATAAAAGAACTGACTACAGGTGTAGTACTGGAGGTAACCATCACCGAATAAAGGATGAATGTCTCAAAGTCATAAAAATCTCTTTCCATTCTGCTTCTTCTCATGTAGCATAAATTCAATATTAGTCTATTTCACTATCACTCACAGAACTTGTGCCCTGAGGTATGGTATCACTTTCTGTTTGAAATTCAACCTACATGGGAAAAATGTAAATGTCCGTACTTATCTAACCAAATTCAAAATTTGGTTTTAACTCAACTTGTTCTAGTCTTCCGACCACTCAAAGCACTGTCACATCCACCCATTCACACACACATTCATACACTGAGCCCAACTGCTCGGTAGTGTTATCACGACTACAGATCTGAAGTCACCTGTTAGCTTGTGTCACAGAGACCTGTTACATTCCTACAGAACCACATCAAATCCACAACATAATGCTTTTACGAGGGCATTTTGAAATTAGTTCAAACAAATGATGTGTTAAAAAGTGATAGGTTAAGCCCTAATGTGTACTACTGACATTTTACTAATTTTTAAACTGTTGCTAATACCAGCACTACTGCTGCTGCTGATGACTCAGGGCCACTGAAGTGTCCCAAGAAGCCTGAAAGTGGCAAACCTAAATGGAAAGCAGCTGATAATTAGTATTCTTCATTGCACCTGAGCTTTTTGCAATGACATGTCAAAATATCTGCCCAGATAAGTTCTGTTACTGCTGCAGCTTCAATTACTTTCACTACATCCACTACTGCTGTCACTATGACTGCTGCTAACCTTCATACCAAATACAACTACAATCACCTAAATACCACTACCTGCTACTACTAGTATGACTAGCATTACTACTAACACAACTAGTAGTGATTTTATTATTATTACTAATGCGAATGCAACTTCTCGTAACTAATGACTGACTATTGTAATTATTATTACAAGGAATAGTCGCCACTATACCAGTAGAGGTAATGGTAGAAATATTGATAGGTAGTAGAAGTAACAGTATTTTAGCACACATCGGAAAGATTTTTCCTACAAAACCCATTGAATTTTCTTAGTGATCAGTTGGAGCATTAGCGTTCAGAGTCAAACCATCTTTTGTGATGGAAACATTACAGTGCCAACCCACGGTAATGTATTGAGCCAGTTACCAACCTCTATCCATGTCTGCAGGTTGCGGAAGGAAGCCATCTTGGTGACGTCATAGACAAAGACCACTGCGTGGACATTGCGGTAGTAGTGTTCCACCATAGATTTACGAAAGCGCTCCTGGCCTGCTGTGTCCCATACCTGCACCTGCGGAGATAGAAAAGATACGCCTGTGTTGTTATATGACTGAGGAAGACTGAATATCTATGTACGAGTTCCTAGGCTGCATTTTAGTGTTTAGTGTGGTTTGTAGACCATCCAGGCTAGTCATAAATTATGTTCAGTGCTAGATTTAGATGTTAGAGAAAATAACAACATTCAGAGTGACAGCATCCTGTCATCCAAGTTAATAATATATAACAAAGATTTATCTCAGTAAATTAGAAGAAAATTACTAAAATGAATCTGGCTACAATGAGTTGTCTAAGCCTATAGGGGCTTACAAGAATAAGTACATGGTACTGTAATGCTGTAAGGAATCCTAAGATATTCCTGGCTACAGGGTCTCAAAAGAGCATTGCTCTATAGCACGATGGGCTTTTCTGCTTAATGATTAACAAAGGCCTCAGGCAGGTGTGCTCTGGGCTGTATACAGTGTGTGGTGCATGTCAGTATCAAATGTAGTGACACAAATTACGGGTTTAAAAACAGAACAACACAAAACACCACATTTGTCAAGAAGAACAAAGAGGAAGTGAGCTTTATTTACCCCCTTTGCACAAGAGAAGCACTGATTCAGTCATGTCTGAATGTGTGAAAATTAGTAACATCATTTATGGCTCATGTACCACACTCAATGGTCAGCTTATTGAATGTATCTGCATGCCTGTGTAATCAGTAGCACTTTGTATATCAACATGGATGTCTCCCAACACTCAGCCCAGGCCTTTAGTTAAAAAGAACCAGTGAAGTATATGCTATTATCATTTGAAAGGACAAGCCCAGCTTTTTAGCATCTGTGATTGAATGCTATATTTAATGACGCTCATAACATCAAAGCTTCAAGGTCTTTGTTGAACACTGTGTGCTGAGAAAATTGAAAATGCACAAAATAGAAAAACTGATGATAATGCTTTATATATACTTACCTTTCATCATTATGTACCTTTCATCAATGAATACGAGTTTTAAACAAATGTCTCATTTTGTTACAGATCTATATTCTGTTACTTATAATTTTGTCAACAACTTGAAAATGTGCTTTTCCAAACCAGCCGAAACGCTCAGAAGTGGCAGATTAAGAAAGCTTAAGTCAAATTTACACTAATATTGTTCATTTTCTCCCACAAAGAAGATCATTACCATTATTTTGACTCCATAATCTGTCTATCTATACTATTTTAAGTCCTCTGCAAATTTATTGTTGTTTGCTACTTTTATTGGCCTTCTACATAAAGTTATTGAAACTTAAAACTTAGTTTTAAGTTCATTTTTATGAGACACTAATCCTGTTTTATGTAACTGGGAGTGAAATTTTGACTTGTGCTGCCATGGAGTTGGATCATATCCTTTTTTCAAAGCCCTACTACCTAGAAGGGCTTTAAAACTAGTAGCCTAGTTTTAACTCCAAAATGACAGATTCCACTGTAGAGGCAATGAAATCACCATCTGGATGATGCAAAAATACACAACATTTTAGCTTCCTGTCTGAGCTTTGGTGGTAAATGTTCCTGGAGCATGCTGGATCTAAAACACCTGCCTGCTGTGTTGACACAAATTATATGACACAAGATACAATAAAAACACAAATCCTTTACTCAAAAGTGTCTCTAAATATCTCTAAATACAAACAGTATGCCAACTGGCTGTTAACAGCCCTTGAGGTTGCAGTGCAGGAGAGTATTTAACAGAATAACCAACACACTAACAACTTTGCTACTCTTCAGAGTCCTAACAGAGTGGGGCTTAAACTGTTGAATTTGTCCTGAGAATGGCACTAAAGGCAAAATTCTGGGGTCATTACTATTAAAGGGCTTATTCCCTTAGGACTGTAAATGTGACAGTTTCATGACAAACTGTCCATTAGTTGCTGGTAAATCTTCTGTGCATGCGGAAATTGTGTCCTCACAGTGGCACAGCATTAAAGGTCAGGAGGTCACCAAACATTAGGAATCATCCTCCAGGGACCATAACTATTCACAACCAAAAGAATGGTCATTTTGCTCTGGGCCAAAAGGACAGGCAGACCAATGCCTTCCTTGATCACACTTCTAGCATGTCTGAAAAACTCTAAGGATTTCTAAGGATCAAAAAAGTACATTTTTAAAGAGTATTAAAGAAGAAGTCAGTGCCTGTACTTACAGCAAGAGTTAATTACTAATTACTAACAGGTCTAATCTTTACTTAATGCACCATTTTGATGTACCAACATTACCTAACCAGCTTTGAAGTCAGCAGCAAAGCCGCATAGCGAAGACAGTGAAAACAGTCCAAGTAGTAAATTGCAAGATTATTTAAATCAGTTAAATTTACATATAAAAGTGTTTAACATTTAGACTTCCTCACAATGCTGATCGTACAGTATGCGTGCAGCAGGCCTTTTGAATTTTAGTGACTCAGACACACTGACCTAATAGGTATAGTGTTTGCGGTCTGTGTGAGTGTGTTTGTGAGTCAGCATCTGGAGGTTGTTGACTGAAGGAAAAAGTGGGGGGAAGGGAGGCTACACATGCATGTGTATGTGTGATACCAAGATTGCATGCATGCTCACTGGCCAAGTGAGGAGGGGGATGGTGTGTACATCACACAACAGAGTAAGAGATCTCAGTACAAGGCCTATTATTTAATCACAGATCATCCAAATGAATGATTAAAGATGTGAGTAAATGTTCCACATATAAACACTAAAATCCTGACCAGTATTATTTGTCATGACATAGGACTGCACGATTAATCTAATCGCAATCGCAATGTCAACATGTGCGATTACATAGCCGCAAAAAGTGTGCAATTTAATAAAACTGTGTGTGACAGTCTCTTCTCTATGTGCGCTGCAGTCTTCTCATTATCTCCACCCACACCGGGCTCTCGCATGTGCCCCTAAAAACAGATAAGCCTACATGCAATAAGAAAAATGCTTTATGAGCAGTAACTTTTATGACAACAACCTACCGTAACCCCCCTCCCCACCGCTAATCGTTCAAAACAAGGTCGGTGCTCCGGTCTCTCTGTGAGACAGAGAGACGTCGGCAGCAGCTGAAGCAGTCAGACAGAAGATGAGGAAGGTTTGGGTTTGGCTCGCTGGCCATTTAACGTTAGTTGTATTGGTTCCTTTTGCTGTTCAGCATGTTTAACTTTTCACAGACCGGTTTGTGCTTGTTACTCACTTTTCGTCAACTGACCAATCCCAGCCTAGATGGGGCGGGGCATAAAAAAAAGTTTGACGTGCTACAGCAAATCATTAAATGTTGAACAATATGATTATTGACAAGTTAGTACTTTGCATTAACAAATTAGAGACCGATGTAGAGCTTTTTGCTTGTACAAGGATTAAATGAATAAAAACAACCCACAGAAATGAAACAGATGTAACTGGATTATTATTATTCAACTAGTGGTAAAAAAAGTATACTATAATATGAAATTCTAATGAATGTAGTATTTAATATATTATTGTTATACTATAATATAATATAACAGTATACTATTAACTGAACATTATACTCTTTATTTAATACTCCTGCACAGTTCCTCCTCTGGGTTGTGGATAGAGACTCTGCAGTAGACAGATGTACATTGAGCCTGTGCCAGTGTGCCAATATTTGCTGCTTCCAGCCGCCTCCTCCGTAGAGCAACACACTCCCCTTGTTCTGTTTCACATCTGTTTTACTAGTTATTGTTATAAATATTGTTTGTTGTTTAACTTTGTTCAAGTTGAGAAATCCACGTTTCAAAATGTCAGTATTTCCTTGATAATTAAGCAAGTAGACTCGTAGTACCATTTGTTCCTTTAAAATCGAATCAAATCGCAAATCGCAATATTGTCCACAATAATCGCAACATGACCTTTTCTCCAAATCGTGCAGCCCTATCATGACACTTCAGTGAGCTTGTTATTATATTGTTGCGCTTCAATTGATTTTTGTTACATCTGCCAATAAGTATTGCTACTAAATACTTATTGGCAGATGCTGGAAATCATTAAAATTTAATTCATCAATTACCAGGATACCTTTAGAGTACTATGACCTACATGTCTAATGCTGTTGGTTTTACTTGTATAGAATCTGCTGAGACTGATGATATGTGACACACTACGTTCTAAAAATGGATGGATACATGAATTTTATTAATGGGTTTAAAATAGGAATGTGCCTTAAAACATACCTGAAATTAGGACTGCAACTACTATTTAATTCTTGGTTCATATCCCAAACTATGTTCTCGATTAGTTGAGTGTTTAGTCCAGTTTAGTCTCAAAATAGTTAAAAACCCTATCACGTGGAAAGGGATGTATTTAAGTTGCTAAAGTCTAAAACCCAAAGATATTCAGTTCACCATCATATAAAACAGCAAAACCTCCTGATTGATAAACCAGAACCAAGTAATGCTCTTGTTGTTTTTGCTTGGAATATTACTTACCAACTACTCGATTGATCCGATCCAATCATATTATTTGGACTGTTTCAGGGCCCTCTGCTGTTTTCAGGGGGCACCAGAATTTTAAGCAGCACCCCTGTAAGTTGGATTTACAGTACAACATCTATTGTCAAACCTGTAATAATACATGAATTTCTCCATAGAAATATTTCCCTAAAATACCCACTGGCCAACTGGCCACACAAATGACATTCATTGTTATGTTTTCTTCATTTAGGTTCCAAGGACACACAAAGCCTAGGCTATTTGTTGTCCAAGATGTAAATACTTGTCCCTAAAGATATTTTCAGTGTTGTGAAATGTAGGCTATAGTCTGTTGTTTCAGAATGTGAGGACAACATGTAAGAATGGGCCCTGTGTCATCCACTGGCAGACTTTGAGCTGCAGCTGATCAACAAAAAGAAGAGAGGAGAAGGAGGGGGTAGGAGGAGGGGGAGTGAGGAAACACCACTTATCACCATCCAGCCCCACTGTTGCTTTTACCTTGATAGTCTCCCCTTCAATCTCCACCGCCTTTTCCCTGAAATCCACGCCGATGGTGGCCTCGGTCTTGTCCGGGAAGCTGCCGCCGGTGAAGCGGAAGGTGAGGCAAGTCTTCCCCACGTTGGAGTCCCCGATGACGATTATCTTAAAGATCCGCGTCTGGATGCTCAGCTCCAGAGAGGAGGTGCTCAGATCCACGGAGGATGTGAGACTCGGGGCGGCATCGTTGCTGCTGCTGGCTCGGCTCCGGCCGGCTCTGTGGAAATCCATGGAAGATGTCAGGATGGTGACATTGTCGTCCGCTCGTTTTCTCCGCGGGATTCCTTTTCCACCTCCTCCTCCACCCGGAGCTCGGGTCTCCTCCTCCGGGGAATCGTTGGTCATTATGCCGGAGGAGGCGATGCGCAAATCGGTGTGCCTGTGTGGTTCGGATCTAGGGGTGGACGGATGGATGGATGAGTGAAGGGAGGGGAAAGGAGGAGGAAGGAAGGAGGAGACCAGAGATGCAACAATAGCGACGAGGCTCGCTTTCAGCAGCTGAGTGTGGCCTTAAAGGGAGAAGCATTGGAAAAGACAGGAAAATCATAGTTTATATGGAATCAATTTTATTTTTCCTGTAGTAAGATGCTAAATGAATCCACGAAGACAATTATTTAAATTGATTCAAAATTATTATATTAACAGCAGATTAACATTATGCTATTAGGGACAAAACATTACCTATAGAAATTAAAGTAAAATATTATAGTGATACAATTGGAGGGCTGGAGAGGTTACTATGAACTCACCAGCGACTCACACAGATACATAAATATCTATAGAAAAATACAGAGCAGTTTTATATTCATACTATAGAAACAATCGTAGGCCTACTCAAGAACTTTGCTACTTTATTCTTCTGCTCTACTACATTTCAGTAGGAAAACAATGACTTTTTACTCCACCATACTTACAGCTATAATATTTTACCTTTTAAACACTTTAGGTTTTACATTAAACCAGCAGCTTTCATCCTGTCTGACTTGTGAGCCCTTACAAAAAGCCACTGTCTCGTTGGGGCTCCTCACATGAGATGAGTTGTTAACAATTCCACCAAAGAATGATTTATCCTCCAGATGTCTTAGATGGTTTCGTTTATTAAATAATGAAATACAATAAATGCAAGAATTAATGTCCAAAAAATGAATACACATACTGTATGTGACAAGCAAGATGTTAAGAGTCACAGACAAAGTAACTTCCCTATAGGATTATTCTATTGTTTTGATGGTATTGTAAAGAGCAATTAAGCTAGTATTGAGTACCACAAGTTGCATAAAGTAATTTGTTTCATTAGCAGAACGTATTGTAAGTTTATGTTCTCCATATACCATTTACTTGCCAATGCATCATTAGTTCTGGACTGATGTTCCTGAAACCTTTAAACTCTCCTGCCAAAAGAAGATTGTGATTCCAGATAATATATTAAAAATATTTAACCCAAATACTGTACTTCTAAATATAATGCAGCAGAATATACTGATAATAAAAACAACTTGATTGTATCTATCATTGGGGGTTTTAACAGAAAGAGAGAAAGTGAAACAGATTTTCTCACACTATTTAGTCATGTGATCAGATCAGCTGCTCATACTATCACATTCCATAAACCAACATGGCCGTACTGCAAGGGACTGTAGCGGTGCCAGATTCCAGGCCTGATAAGTTTGTCCTCCAAGATGCAGAGAATGACAACAATACCTGGAATCCCCATTTAAATCAATATCAATACCATTTTCTTTTACTTGCATTTAAATTAAACTGTTTCAAAGGATAATACATTTTCGAGTGGCCTTTTATTGTGGCCAGCCTAAGGCACACCTGTGCAATACCCATGCTGTCTGATCAGCATCTTGATATGCCACACCTGTGAGGTGGATGGATTATCTTGGCAGAGGAGAAATGCTCACTAACACACACTCTGACAGATTTGTGAACAATATTTGAGAGAAATAGGCCTTTTGTGTACATAGAGAAAGTCTTAGATCTTTGAGTTCAGTTCATGATGAATGGGGGCAAAAACGTGTTTATAATTTTGTTCAGTGTATAAACAGATCTGTCTTAAGACATGGTAAGACAGCACATTCTACAAACTAGTTTGTTTCAAGCATACCTAGTCTACCGTTGCTTTTGTTTGCTCTGTCATATTCTAGTGCCAATATGAGCTTTCATGCCGACAACTGTTACTTAAAACCCCTAAATACCATCATAAAAAGCCTGAAAAATGGCTACAAAAGTGTTGCGTTTATAATTTTGTTCAGTGTAGTTTTTGCTCATGAATAATGAACTCTGCTGCTAAAAGTACAGATGAGACTGATAGAAATGTCACTAGTTTTGCAGGTATATATATGGCAATAAACCTATATACTGGACAAATGCTGATTTGATGATGACGCTAAATGACAGGTTAGGGGATCACTAAAGTTATTAAGTATGAATGGCTGCACCAAGTGTTACTGAAATCCATCCAACAGTTCAAAAAATAAAAAAAAGGGCAATGTTAAAAATTATCTCCTGACTAGATGAAATGTTAAAAGATTAGTCACTATGATTTATCCTCTGAGGAACATGCATATCTGTCCGAAATTCTATGGCAATGCATTCAATAGTTAGTAGAGTAAATATTTCAGTTTGAACCAAAGTTGTTGACCAACTGACTGAAATTGCCATCCCAAGAGTCACATGGTTAAAAAGGATACTACAACTGTAGCATCTGACAGCCTCTTTACTTGCAGCTTTCTTCACTATCTCACTATTAGGATGTTTCTTTCTGTGATCATCATCTAAATGTCATGCTTACAATTAGCTTCCACTGGAATGGCATATCAGTTATGTTCATATTTCATCACAGGAGATATCTAAAATGTTCATATAGAATCAGACAGCTTTTCATAAGGTATTAAATAAAATGCAAGAAAGAAAGGAAATCAGTGGCACTCACAACATGAAGTGTAGCTGTGTGAAGTGCTCTTGTGTGTTTGAGCTGCTTTGCTTCCATTTTGTCTATCAGTAATAGAAGAGTGCACACACACGACACACACACACACACACACACACACAGGCTGTACATGTACACACACTCCCTTTCTGTTGATCTCTGACTGAATTGCGTATATATAAATAAATATGCTATATATATATATATATATATATATATATATATATATATATATAGCGTATTTATTTATATATATATATACATACACATAGGCACACCACTCACTGTGTTGAACAATCCCTTACACATAGACACAATCTCTTCCTCACAGACATACACTCTCTCTCAAAGAGACGCACATAATCTCCTTCTCACACACACGCACAACAAACACAAACACACACACACACACACACACACACACACTGTGTCGAACAAGCCCAATGCCTGTGTCTGACAAAGCTTCGTTCTTCCTCAGTCAAAAGCCTATTTGTTTGGAAGCAAAGCTGCGTGGGACATTGACATTCTGGTGAACACAAACCAACAGTGAAATATAGTATGCATTTACATACATACACACATTTGGATGCATGCATACACACCAAAACAATGTCCTGGTTTTACAGTGTCATATGGGGTTACGGTGCAAAAAACACAACTGCCATATCTGTTATAGCATTAAAATACAGTAGGGTTAAGGGCAACAAATGAAATCACTCATTATTGTTGTGATTATAACTATCAGAAACGGTCATGACTGCTTCTCAACTGCCACTCAAGCTTAAGCACTAATATGAATGTATAAAAAAAGTCTGTTATAGTTGTTATACTTATTAGTATGTGTTGTATCCACGGATTTAAAAAAATCTGATCTCCAAAATCTCACTTGTACCAAACACCGCAGAAACAGACAAGCTATCACAGACACAGACAGTTATAGACATCACATTGCTATGTATGGGAACATCCTGTAAGCATGTGGCAGAATATCAGCAATAGTGTGTTAAGTGTTGTGGATGAGTGCACACATTCCTAAATCCCGCATCATTTAGATGCAGGATAACTTCACTGTTCTTTTGATTCTTTATGGAATTAACATTAGTGATCTCAAAACTAAAATCAGAACATATGATACAAAAGTAATGCCATGATATTACTTCTAATATCTCATACACAGGGCACTCATTTCCTGAAAATGTACTTTGGAGGCATTTTTTCCTACCCAATTTTTTCCAACTCTCACTTAACGGATATACCAGCTTTTGTCAAGTCCTGCACTGTACTCTGCTTCTTATTGGCTAACCGTAACCCCACCCTAACCCTAACCAACCTAACCAGCGGAGGCAATGAGTATTAGCTAATCAGAAGCACAGTTGTCGAAAATTTGTTGGTACAAAAAACAACATGTTTTTAAGAAGTGGTTTAGAGAGAGCCCTGGTGGGTGGGTGACATTATTTCCTCCTCTAGCACACTGATAGGAGGTGGTGTGCTATACAGTTACTATTACACAGTATGTAGCTATGATCGTAAAATCACGGGCATTGGTATATATAATAAAAGTTGTAAAGAAAGCAAGGGAAGTATATAATAAAGCTGTGGAGGGTTCATTGGTCAACACTACACCTGGCATTCTATTGGTGTACTACCTATAAATTATATACATACATATTTTTTGTTATGTGCACCTTTGTTTTGTATTGGTGTCCTTCAACAGTTAATAGCTACTATAAGCTAACAACATATGATACACATTGTAGAGCAGGGGGCATTTGTATCCTCAAAGAAAAGAGTCACTGCACACTAAAGGTTCATAAAATGTAGAACTTTATAAGCCCATGAGTATAATAGTTGATGATATAGCCACATGTATGACACTGTATCCACTACTCATTACTGCTTACTGTTCACAGGGAAAAGTCCCCAAGGTGTTTGGTAAAGTGTCTACCAGTACACAGACAGTAATAATCATATAAGGGGTGCACATTACATTTACATATATCAGTCCAGAGGAGAGTTATTTCAGTTGCAAAACAAGCAATGTCATGTTAAAGTAAAATTGTGCGGTGAGGTAACATTTTACAAACTATAATGCATGGGAACTATGATATTACATCTACAGGGTAAGGCTGGAAAGGCGATGCTTTAAGCAGGCAAAATGCATTTTAAAGTCAGAAATGTAGAATTAAAAGACTTCTGCAACACTTGAACAGTAAAACAAACAAAAACAAAAACTGCAGTTAAAAATCACAAAAGATGAATGTTAACTGTGAAGTCCACATTTGAAACTTCATTGTTCAGTGGAAAGTGCTTTGCAAGGTATCTCAAGCCAACCCACCAGACAGGCAGTTTAAAGTCTTTCTTATCTGAATATCTTTATTATGTAGTATATTCAAATCCTGATAAAAAAAATCCTCATCCGGTCTTTTTTCAAAATAGAATAATCATAACTCACTCAGACCACTTGTAGGTAAGTAGATTTAAAGTCTGTTCCGAGTGTGTTTTTAGCGTTGCATTTGTAAATGCCAGAGTTCATTAGCATGGGGTTCTGTATGACCAGACTGCCCTCCTCTGTCATATGAATCCCTCTCTGCGCTGTGAACCGATTATGTGGAAGCAGCGTTGTGCGTCCAGGTAATGTCCATGAAATATCTGGCTTTGGAATACCAGTCCCAACACAATTTAATGTCACTGGTGATCCCCGGTTGACTCTAGTAATTGCGTTCAGCGTATTGGTGATACGTGGGGGGAAAACCATCACTGCAACTGGGTAGGATAGTGTTGACGAGCCAAAGGAGTTGGAGGCTTTGCAGATGTATGTTCCTTTGTCAAAGGTGGCAACCTGCCTTAGTTGGAGGGTCCCGTTCGCAAGAAAAGAGACACGGCCAATGGTTTGAGGTTTGTCCAAAACAAGACCATTAGGTAGGGTCCATGTGACTGACGCCTGCGGCCAGCCATCCACAGTGCAGGGCAAGTTGAGATTGAGGCCATAAGTGATCTGCATCCCACCTGGAATAGAATGATAACAGTATGTAGATTTCACGCAAAACATTTTGATACAACAAAAATTGCAATACAAGTGAGGCAATATGGCCAGATTTCTTCAAATGCTTTTAGGACATTTTCAAATCTGTTATTTATTCTGATTGAATTAGACTGGTTTGTTTTCCACCGTATTCATTTGGGCAGAACTGAGCACAAAAATCATACTTGGGTGCGGACCAAAACAACTGCACAAGAGACCCTTTAGAGTCTGTCTTTGTCACAAAAGAATTCTGGAGCGGTGCATCCACCCAAAACACATCTAACGTATGAGCTGAATGACTGTTCTCATGTGACATGCAAAAACATACCTGTAGATCCTCTCATCACTGGCTTTCTGCCCGCCTCCAGCGCATAACGTTTCTCTGCTTGTCCTGCCACATTTTTTGCTAGGCACCGGTACACTCCCTTATCACTTGCAACTGGTTGAAAGATCTGTAGAGTTCCATTACCCAGATGATGTGTGAAGCGTTGAAGTCTAACACCAGCCGTCAACATTGTCCCATTGGGTAGAATCCATGCAAATTCTGGGTTCGGCTTGCCACGAGCGGGGCACTCCAGCATCAGTGCCCCACTATCTTGCTTTATTGGTAAGATTTCAATATTAGGAAGAGCAAAACTTGGTTTCTCAGCTAGTGATGCTACGTCTAATTCAATCAAAAGTGAGGCTTCACCCAGATTGTTTTTAGCCAGACACATGTACCTCCCTTCATCTGTTTTCCTCACCCCTCTCAGCTCCAGGCTCCCGTTCCGATGGACTTGGAAGCGACCTCCCAGGTAGGGTGTTGGGAGCGAATGGCCATAGGGAGTAATCCACCAGACTCTTGGTTCAGGTTTCCCTTCCACTCTGCAATCCAATAGTGCTGTTTGGTAGGAAACAGCCAAAACCTTTGTGGTGCTCTTCCCTTTCATGCCATTGATGAAGGGTTCCTGGGGTTCAACTTCAAGTATCATGTTTTTAACGTCATCACCAGCAGAATTTCGTGCCACACATGCATATTTTCCTTCATCAGCCAGTATTACTTTTTTCACCACTAACATTCCATCGTCCATGATCTGAAATTTGTCTGATATCATCGATATCACATCATTTCTTGGTGAGATCCACATGATTTTTGGTGTAGGTTCACCTGTTGCCTGACAGCTCAATTTTGCTGATTCTCCTATCTTAGCTGTCACCAGTGATTGCGATTTCAATCTAATTTTTGGAGCATTCGGCCCCACTTTGACGCTCACTTTTCTTTCGTCTTTGCCCAGTTTGTTCTTAGCGTAACAAGTGTAGTCACCCTCGTCTTTTTTGCCCATTTGCTGGAGAAGTAAAGTTCCATTACCAAAAATAACATAGCGGCGGCTGCGAAGGCCACTGTCGTCTGACTGAAGGGCATTGTTGATTAAAGTTCCATCTGGCAGACTCCAGGAAACTTCTGGATCAGGGAGGCCTGTTGCAACACAGTCCACCTAAAAAGGAAACAAAAGAGGGAGAATGAGTGGATGTAGTATAAGAATAAAGATAATTCTAGGCTAATTTCTGAATAGAGATGTAATTTGTAAGGGGTGTTTTTTAAACTCATTCATTCATTTTAATTTAAAACTGTCCAAATCCATTTTTTTACATTAGTAATTGGTTAAACAGCCATTTATAATTTGAAAGGTGTCGCTTGTACTGACGAACCTCTAGATTATTATAACCCAACAATGTAGTTCCCCTCAGCTTTACAGAGGGTTTTTAGAATCTTTATTTATTGCTTTAAGACACTTTTGTGAAATGAGAATATCGATGAATTATGTCTTATTATAAGATCAAATGTGTTAGTATGCATAAAATCATAAAATACTGAAAAATAAATGGTATATACTAGAAAACACAGGTGATATTATAACACGACTACAATGTCTGACCCGGCCTGTCCTACTTTAAATACATATAGCTACCTGGAAATTTTCTCCAAAGGTGACCCTGGTCTGTGCAGTCTTCATGTGTTCGATTCTGGGAGGGGTCATTAACACTTCCACCTGATCAAACAAATAGATATAGAAAAATAACAAATAAATGAAGAACTTTTAATGGGAAAAACGTTTCAGCAAAAGCTTCAGTCATATTGATCACTGAATGACCTGCTGCTACACCTTTTGCCAAAACATGTACAGAAAGGTTTAATCCTATTCTTAACTGTGAGGACAGACCACATCTATAAGCTCTTGAAGGAAGTTAAGGCATGTTAGACATCGTATTATAGAAGTGAAACAGAAATGAATAAAGACTAATGGAAAAGAGTTGGCAGTAAAAAAAAAACTCATTATCTATCCTGTTCAGACCTGGAAGAGCTCCATGTCTTCCCCATTGGGCCGCTGAAAGACACACAGATAATTTCCGCCATCAAGCTCTGTTAGTTGAAGTATCCTCAGAGTCCCATTATGGAAGACTTTAATTGGTCTCTCTGGACTGCAGGCAGATGAGGAAGAGAAATTAGGTTGAGGCTAAATCAGTCAGCCAAGTGTAATGGAGACTAAAACCTTTTAATATGTTAATAAATTGGTCAGTATTGTGCTGATTCATGAATTTACAAAAGTATGTTACCTGTATCGATGTTCCATGATAGTCTTGGAGGGTAGCTGCCAAATGGTCCCTCTTGTGGATCCGGTAGACTCTGGACAGTGGAGGTAGACAGCAGACCCATACATAGCTGAGACAGAGTGCTGGCGGGATGGCACACCTTGGCGGTGGGTTGGGGGGATGGGAAGAGGAGGAGGCTGGTGAGAGAAGGAGGGGTGATCTGCCCTCACCTCCAGCAGGACAGTTCTTTTGGCAATGCCCACGGCATTAGTAGCCAAACACTCATACCTGTGGAAGGATTAAAGAGGTGGTATTATGCTCATTTTCAGGTTCAAAATCTTATTTAGGGGTTGTACCAGAACAGGTTTACATGGTTTAATTTTCAAAAAACACCATATTTTTTTCCATACTTCACATTGCTGCAGCTCCTCTTTTCACCCTGTGTTGAAGGCTTCGTTTTAGCTACTGTGTGATACATCTTGTCTCTAAATGATCTTTGTTGGGAGTTGCACATGCGCAGTTCCTAGTTAAGGACTACTAGCCAATCAGAAGCAGAAAAAGGCGGGTAAGTAAACAGCTTCGATTCAGCTGACCAGTTTGGCAATTTGGACTGGAGCAAGAGTTTCAGAGTTGTGAGTTATTGATCTGTAACAAAAGTATCTTTTGTCCATAAAGTTTTAACTGAGCTCTGTCTCTGCATCACAGTAACAACTTCATGTCCATTGACTGCTTGGAGGGTAGCTAGTGTTTGGAAGGGAGAGGAGAGGTGTGCTGCAGCTCAGTGTTTTTCCACCGGAGTTTTTGAGGGTGTGCTGGACTAGTCACTCAGCGAGCATTATGACACATATTTTCATTGTGACGTCACAAGAAAGGGAAGTAAAGGCTGGACTACAAATGAGCTGTTTTCAGGCAGTTCAGAGCAGTGTTTTCTGTGGGAGATGGGAACTCCCTTTGGGCTGGGCTTTGGTTTGGCCTTGCAAACCTGTTACATGCACAAAAAAGATCAATAAGGAGAGGGGAAAAGCCAAAAAAGCATAATACCACCTCTTTAATAGCAGCCTGGTGACATTTTAAACGGCCTGATACTTTGAGTTGAATTGTAAATTGGTCTTGCTTGGGACATGAATACTGTTCATTGCCTGATAGTACACATCGGGGAGTATACACCTCTACTTTCCTTAGCTATTGATGGATTCCATTCAAAGTCAGAAATGGAAAATGTACAGTTGGTATTTCCCAATTACAAATGACTAAAACATGCTAGCAGCTTTCTAAGGCTGATGGGAATGCCACTAGTTTTGCAGATAATTGGTTAAAAAGTATCAGACTAATTCAGTTTTGGCCTGATGATGGACCTAGATGGCACCACCTTCTGTGGGGAACATGAATGTCTGCACCATATTTCATGGCAATCCATCCAAGAGTTATCATGGGATTTCAAAGCTAAAAATGTCAACTTGCTGATAGTGCTTGAGGAAAAGTATGGGGATTGAGAAAGTCATTAGGATACAATGGGGAAATCAATGGGAACTATGAATGTATATCTTGTGCCAATCCATCCAGTAGATGTTAAGCTACTTCACATGAGAATATAAAAACTTTCACCTGCTGGCAGCACTAGAAAAGTAATGGGAATCAATAGTGTTCATCCTCTGGAAACCTTAAATATTTGTACCAAATTTCATGGAAATCCATTCAACATTTAGCAACAAACAAAAGTCAACCTCATGGGGACGCTAGAGGAAAACTTAGGGGAATCCTAAGGCTTAGATTCATGCTCTGGGGACCATGAATGCACGTACAAAATTTCATGGCATCCCATACTATCGCCGTTGAAATATTTATGCCTAGGCCAAAATGGTGGACCGACCGATGATGCCCCTAGAGCCAGTCACCAGCTTTGCTAAAAAAGACAAACGTTCAGTGATCAGTGATACTTGCAGAAAGTGCACTGCAGAAAGTTTACAATGCACTTTTTCAAAGTCACTAAAATCAGAACCTTGGTTTATGATATAGTAAGCACAAATTCAACCAGACATTTAACCAGTGCACGGACAAAATGATAGAACATAGACTAAAAGAAATGCACATCTCATACCTCCCACCATCAGCTGGCAAAACATTCTTCACATACAGCGTCCCATTGGGGAAGACAAACAACCCACGTCCAAGAAACTGTGATGGCTTTACATGGACGCCTGCTGGGAGCATCCATTTCAGAGTGGGCACCGGTTCGCCCCTCACAGAGCAGTGGACATACACACTCCTGCCTGGTTAAATGTGATTTTATTAGTTTAGATTACTCATTGTGACATTGGGAAGATTTTATTGTCTTTGCCATATCATAAGGAAAACTTTCAGTTATGGGACGTTTGAAGATGTTTTGTTTGCATGACTTTAATATTTCTGTACTATACCTGGCTGAATGATCACAGTATCCATTGCTCCTTCACTGATGCTTGGAGGCAGAGCTGCGACATGAAGATGATAAGTGACTGTGTCAGCACCTGCTGCGTTGCTTGCAATACATTTATAGTCCCCTTTGCTGGAGAAATTGGGAGAGTGAATTTGCAGGGTTCCATTTTGAAGCAGAGAAACTGGAGAAAGGAGCGTGTGAACAATCCCGACCTCACGTACAAACGTCCTGTCCGGAAGAATCCAGGAGATTTGGGCAAGAGGTTTTCCTGAAGCAAGGCAGTCAAGAGTCACACTTTTCCCTAGGTAAACTGCTATCTCTGTAGACTTGGGTAGTTGGATCTTGGGTGCCTGAGTCTGGACAGCTAAGGTGATGACCAAGCGATCTGATCCAAACCTGTTCTGTGCCGCGCAGAGGTACTGGCCTCTGTCCTGAAGCTGGATGTTTTTAATAACAAATGTTCCATTTTTGAAGACTTCAAAACGGGGACCATGTCTGGTGTTGGCTGGAATGGTAGCACCTGAGAAGGGAACAGAAGAGATAAGGAGACAATCAGGTGGGATAAATAAAAATTCAGAATTATATCTCTCATGCCACATTTGAACATTTCTGTCTCTGTTGTTCCCCAGTGATAGCATCAAAATAGTAACAGTGGCAGGCAGATCTGACCTGGCCAAGGAGAGGAATAAGCTGAAAGCAACACAGACTGTGACCATGTTCTAAATTTGATTTTGCTTTTTCCTTCCCTTTTCTTTTTTTTTTTTTTACCTGTGGAGACTTTGGTCCACGCAATGCTGGGTTCAGGATTCCCTGTTGCTTTGCAGGGCAGGAACACGTCACTCTCCGCCAGTACTGACACACTAGCTGTGGTTACAGTAGTAATAAGGGGCTTCACTCCACCACTTTCTGCTCCAAACACCCATGGGAAAGGAGGTGAAGCTGTGGGCCGCTGAGAGCTGATTCGTCCTGCTACAAAGACACATTCAAATAGCAAAAAATAACGTCATTATCACTGATTAAAGCAGATTAAAATAAGCTGCTCATTTTCCTTCATAAATAAATAGCCTATATCATTTCAATACCTCCAGGCCACCGACCTCCATACTGAACCCCAGGGGTGGTGGGTTGGTAAGAATGAGGGGTCGGGATGAGACCAGAGAATGATGATGATGAAGGTTTAACAGGGTTCGGTGGCTGCAGGGTGTAAGTGTAAGAAGCAGAGGGTGCTGGAAGTTTGGCGGTGTAGGGGCTATATGGTTTAGGTGTGATGGGGGAAGGAGGGTTGTGGTGGCTAGTGCGAGGTTTAGGTGTCACCATCCTCCCCAGCTGAGCAATGCGATCAAGTTGTGCCTGGCAAAACCAAAATCAAAATGATCAATTATTATAGTATCAACCCAGATATTAACCTGGAATTGAATCCCATCTGTGAGAGCTGATTTATCGTCATTACCATCATTGCCATCATTGCCATCATTACCAACTGTGTTATTAGAAAAGCCAAGTTGAAACAGAAATTGCCAGAAAAAAACAAGAAACACGAACATAAATATACACTGGGTGATTATATTCAATAGGAGAGAAGAAAGCACCTTTTTTGGAACTCCAGTTGCAAAGCTATGCCTACCCTAACAGAACCATTTCACTGATTGAAAGGCTGACCTGAATATGAGGTGTGTCGTTTTTGCAACATGCATGAGCATCCTTGATGGATCTCTGGCCACAAGCCGTCGAAAATTTTCAATGCACATTTTCACTTTCAATAAAACCAGAACCTTGGTTTATGACATACACATATTCAACCATACATTGAACCAGTGGATAAACAAAGACTGAATAGACCAAAAAAAACTCTGGCACTGGCACTGTGGACGCTAATGGCCCTTTTCCACAGCAAATCTGAACAAGACTTGCACTTTTTTTCTTAAATTTACAGTTAACTTAAAATTGTTAAACACTGCAAGGGAAATTAATGTGTCAATTTACAGCATATTCTTGTCAATATCTTGTCAATTTTGCTATTTGTGTTTTTAAAGCAGTTTATGAACATTCAGATGTACAATTACATTTATCACATATTGCACACCCACAAAACCACTCCTCATCATACCTGTCTGTATCTGTTCCTCAGCCTTGACAGAAACAGTTGATCTCTGGATTGGGTCCTGCCATCCACATGATGATTTTGTTGTTGATGATGATGATTAAGTGACAGATCGGGATTAGATCTGGAGTTTTCTGTTATTCCAGAAATGGTAGGTGTGGGCTTCACTGTTTCAGCTGTGATCTCTGGTCGGTTGGTGACAACCAGGCTTTTAGCCCAGGGGTGGGGGAGAGGCCAGGGTCGATGGGTGGGCGCTGGGTGTGACACAGCACCTAAGATCAGAGAGCAAATATTTAATAAAATACACATCCTTATATTCCAAACAGGATTACAGTGACATATCATATTATAACACCAACCCAACATTATATATCTTAAGTTAAATATTTTAGCTTGTTAAAGTCAATATTATAGTCTTGTTCTTTACCCTGTATCTCTTACACTTTCTATCAATAATGTTTGGTCACCACACCTGATTTCAATACTTTTAATAAGAAGGTCATTACATTAGCAGCTTTATTTACCTTGCCTTGGATGAGGAAATGACCTTTGACTTGGCCAGGAAGGGTAGTGAGGGTAGTGATGATGATGGAGAGAAGGCCAGTGGGACATCGGAGGGACTCTGTGAGGCTGGGAATGCCTGCCTGGATTCACTTCATCTTCTCTTCCTGTATTTCTGTTTTGGTTTGTGTGTGTCATCGTGGAAGTACTAGTTTGCCCTCCTCCCTGTTTGTTCTGATGGAGCCAAGGGTGAACTGGCTCCATTATTGGGAAACTGTGATCTGTGATCTCAGGCATCGCTTTTGGCTTGTTTACCTCTTTATTCTCTTTCTGTGTGACTTCCTCTCTTGTTCTGCCTCTTGTTGAATGTGAGGTAATGACCCTGGAAGATGGAGTTCTTGCTTGGGTTGGTGTATTTTGCTCTACTGAAGGTTGAGTGTCAGGTCTTGGTCTATTTTGTGTTGTTAACTGGATGCTATGCTGCGCTTTGTTGCTCTGTGTAACCCGCTCCTTTTTAGATTTTTCTGTGTCTTTCTCACTGCCTTCTGTATCTATTTGATGGTTTTCTTTCCTTCCTATTGCTGGCATTACCTCCCTCTCACTTTCTCCAGCAAATGTTTTGTTGCCATTTTCTTCAATTTGTGTTTTTATCTCAACCCTCTGTCTTTCTGATTTCATTAGATTTACAGTGTCTTTCTCCTTTTCTTCAACAGTCCTTTCATTTGTACAAGGGGTACTATCTAACTTAGGAGTCACAGTCGTCTTTGGATAAGGTAAATTCTGTCTACCTGTAGAGTTACCTACATGTTCTCTAGCTGATGGAAATGTGGTATGGCTACTGTCAAGATCATTAGTGGTATGAGAGGTTTCACTAGTTAAATTTTCTTTGGCTTCCAAACTATCGCTATCATTGTAATCATATTCTGTATTGTATTCACTTTCATCTTCCTCCGTCTGATACTCAGCAGATAGGGTTTCATGGTTTTCCACTTTGGTTGGAACAGGTGTTGTAGTAGTAGTAGTTGTGGTTGTGGTCATTGTTGTTGTTGGTGTTGTGGTTGTGGTCATTGTTGTTGTTGGTGTTGTGGTTGTTGTTGGGCGAACAGTTGTTTGGGGCTTGTTTGATGAATGGTTGAAGGGGTGTACGTGCGGATGGACTCTCACTGGGGGTTTTCTACGTCTATAAGGTAGCCTTCTCCTGTTTGGCCGACCAGGAACGAGGTTGAAGTTCTTTATCCCCTCTCCAGAGTGCTTATTTTCTGACTGATCGACTGGCTGAGCAGTTCCAACAGAAGGAGGGTCTGTGATAGCTTCTGCTTTTTCTGTGAACCCGCTAATGTGGTGTGGGGTTGGTTCTGTACTTCTCGGAGGCTGAGGGTGTAAAACCTGTGGCACACTTTCTGAGGTTTCTGACTCTTTTTTGTTATCCCCTTTCTTCTCCTTAAAATAGGCCTCAGTCTTAGCTTTTGTGTTGATTTGGAAATTTGTTGGCTCTATCCTAATATCAGGAGGGCTAGTTGTAGAAGCAGTTGTAGAAGGAATTGTAGTAGTATGTTTGGAGGTACTTGTTTGGAATGTTACAGTGCTGGGCTTTGGTAGTGACTGCTCTGTGGGCAGAGCAACACTTGGTTTAGCCTTAGCTTTAGCCAATATCTCTGCCCAACGATTTGGATCTAACTCTTTAACAGATTTGTTGGATTTTCTCTTTGAATCTTTGATTCTTATCCTTTTTGAAAAGCCATTAGGATTCCTTTGCTGTGTTCCTACCTTCTTAGGGAACTGTGTTGCAGAAGGACGTATAATTTCCTGGTAATCTCCCCCTGAACCCTCTACTTCTTCCATGCCAACTGGAATGATCTGCTGCTCTCTCCCAGTCAGTACTTTAGACCTGTCAGTGGCCTTTTCTCCTGTGACTTCCACCATGTGTGACAGCATGTCAACTCCATAGAGATTTGAGGCCAAGCAGCTGTATTCCCCTGCATCTTCTTGTGTCAACCTCCTTACCACCAAAGTCCCATTTTCCATCACTTCTGCCCGTCTTGTCTGTTGTGTGGGGAGAAGAATTTGGTTTTTGGGTAGGTACCACATAGTTTGACTGGGCTGGACTGAGGTCACCTCACAAGGTAGAGAAAAAGAGTGTCCCTTTTCAACTACAACTTTCTTACCATTGAAAGCTGTGGGACTGAGTGAACTTTGTTTGATGGTGAGCCTCAAAGGCATCAAGTCCACTCCAGCTTTGGTTCTAGACATACAGTGGTACAGGCCTGAGTCAGACAGTGTAGCATTTAAAATCACAAGTTCTCCTCTTTCAGAAAATTCAATTTTATCAGTTGTATCCTCCACAAAGGACAAATCTGGATGCATCCACTCCACTTTCACCTCCGGATCTGAAGTGATGACACTGCACTCCAAGTGAACCTTTGAACCCTCGAGAGCAGTCTGAACCCGCCCTGCTTTCCCTCTGCGAATTAGAGCCCAGGATATGCTGTCGTCATTGTCATCTTTCTGCCCTCTATTTCGGTTGATTAGCTTGGTAATTAGAGTAGTGAAATCCATTACCAGTTTCTTGGTTGTTGTCTGCTGTCTGTTGAGCCTCAAAGTGACTCTGGGTTGAAGCAACCACGAGGGTTCTGCTACCAAATACCCTTTTAAATCTGTGAAATATGGGGAATTTTCATTTACGGCTTGGGCATATTGATAGGTTACTCTGCTTGCATTTCCTCTCTGTTGACCTCTCTCCAAGATAGCAGGGCTTTCATAGTAATATGCCACCAATTGCCACAGACTTTGTAACGTCTCCCGATCAATCTCACACTCAAGGGCAGTCACCAGTGACACATTGACAGACAACTCCCCAGGTGGATTTACTGTCCAGGTCATGGGTGAACTGTCTCCAGGGTGGCGCACATCACATGCTACATGAGCACTGTTCCCATGGCTGTCAGAGAGAACGAAGGTCAGATGGCCTAAAGGCTTTTCAAAGTCACGGGTGTACGGGTGGTCAGGCTCAGCTTCAGATTCAGCCCACACAGGATTGTCCCACTGTTTAAGGGGGGAATGAAGAACTGGTCGTTCACATGTAAGCTTGTCTGGAGTCAGTCCCAGAAAAAGGGTCCCATTCAGGGGTTGAGGAGAGGAGCACTGGGGGCAAGTCTCACTGGAACCACGTTCCTTCTTGCACTTTATTACACCTGGGAGAAAGAATGATATAGAGGAAGAGAGGGAAGGATAAAGAGGAGAAGGACCGATGGAAACAATCATAGGAATTGGAGGGAAAGGAGGAGAAAGGGTAAAAGGGAAGGGGCAGTTAGTGAGATGTAGGTAAAGACAGAGAAAGGGGGAAAGAAAGGAATTATTTTAAATGGGAAAGAGGAGTGTGAAAAATAAAACATGAATCTGGCATTATAAGGGCTTGGGGAAATGCAGGTAAAATATTATCTCTTTAGGGGTTTGAGTTCAGTGAAGGTTCATCCATCCACTAATAAAGTTCTGGCAGTCACAGGCCCCTATTTTGAGATGAAGCAGTCCATAAACATAATTATATATTATCAATGTTCTGTTGATAAATATAACTAGCATATGGGACTGCTTAAACGTGATTCATGAAAAGTTAACAAAGCTATGACAAATGAGACAAAGCTCATGTGTCATAAACATTTTTGAATAAGGAAAAAGTAAACAATTCAGTACATTTTCTGGACTGCATATGGCTCAAATAAAGTCAATTTATTAAGACTAGCTGTGTCCTTCAGATTTCGTGCAGAACCTGGATGGCAAACATGCAACACTTTCTGCCAGTACTATGTTCTGCTTCTGGTCAAAAACACTTGTCTGAAGCCCAGAGAAACACTATTTCGACCTTTGCGCGCATATATTAATAATATAGAAATAGATTACAGCCATTTATTTAGCTATGAGTCAAGCCCTTAGATGATCATTTTACAGTAGTGTGTTCATTTAAAAGTTTAAATAGTTTTACATGATTTCTGTTTCTTTGTATATGTAGTTTTTCAATGAAATCACTTTTTTACTGCTTATACACTGTCAACAGGCTCACATAGAAATGTACCACACGCTTGTTTCTCTGTTGCTTGGACCAGCCACTATTCTCCTTCTTATGGAATCAGGGCGGGTCCTCTGCATGCGCGCTCTTGCTTAATAATAACACTGCAGCTAACAAAGTGGACTCCACTAACACCACTAAATGACAGGCTCCAAGCACAACACAAACTCGACGTGAAGATAGAAAACAACAACAAACGTGCTGAAGCCACGTAAAACACTGTCCACATCATAAAGGCTCAAGTCGCAGAGAGACCTCTGCTTTGTTTTCAAACTGACAAAACCCACACAGATTTGGCTTTCATCCTATTGGACAGGTAAATTAGCATTACTGCAAAGCATGTGAAATATATTGCAATGTTGTGCTTTAGCTCAATTTAGAAAATGTTAGCACACCAGCTAACGCCGAGCATTTGTTACTGTTATTCTGCACAAAATACTACAGTTGTATGGCACATTACTTTACCAGCTAATGTGCCCCATATTACTATTCTTTGTACCATTGGTGTTATGTCAAAGTGTTAGCTTACAAGAAATTATGTAATCGGACAAAGCAAATGTGGAACGATTTGTTTATACTAGCCTATAGTTATGCAAGGCAGGGTCAGCCAGCCAACGTGACATTCAATTTAGATTTATTATCATTTTACCAATACTTCTTCACCTGTCTCAGTCGCTGTAACTTACTGACCCACATAATATACTATGACGCAAAATATCAGTGCAGGATAACAATACAGCAGAAGACCCATTCAATACGCTAATGTTACTTACTGTTATAAAGTGTGGCAACAATCTCATTTAAAATATGCAATCCGGCTCACTAACCGTACATTTAATTGTGCTCACATTGCTGAGCCTCCGGTAAAAGATGCACAAATAATGTTAGGTACTGAAAAGCAGGCAGGCAAGCTAACGCCAATGTATCACCTTGGCTAAATGCAGTCAGTGGAACGTAATATATATATATATATATTTATATATATATATATATATAATAATTGTTGCATTGGGAGTTTAGCTGTAAAAAAGTAAGTAAGTTTGCTAACAAGTTCACAATATCAACATAAAGGTCCCATGCAAAATGCACATTTTGTCTTTTCAACATGAAAAACAACACACACATAATATGTGTCCCTGGTGTGTTAGCTAAAGCCAAGAAAATCTTTTCTCCATAAAATATGATCCAGTTTCGCCAAAATCAGTGAGCTATAAAACTTATAAAAGTTGTGTTTTTTTACTGTAATTTGAGGCCTAGTCTCACATTGCCAGACATATCTCCAAACAACTACTGTGAACTAGTTCCTGCCTCTCGGGAGGTTTCAGAAGTTGGTCAAGAATAAAATGGACTTTTAGGGAGAGGGGCATTATAAATACAGGAGCTAAAATGTGTTCAGACCAAGTGGGACGCTTCCGGTCTGAGACACGAAGCCTATGCGGAAGTCCCTTAAACCTGCATTCTATTGAACGGCCAGCAGGGGGCGACTCTTCTGGTTGCAAAAAGAAGTTCAGGTCCATTAGAAATAATGGTAAACTGACCCTATTTCTCAACTGATTTATTACCTCAGTATACTCTTTCATAATGAGTTTATGGTATCAGTCGCTAGTTTTAAGTCTTCTTCAATACAACATGATGTTCATTTAGTAAATTATGGTCACATTTAGAGGAAAATAGACCATAAAGCAGTATGCTTCAGGGCGGGATTATCTATGATTGACAAGTTGTTACCAAGGAAACCTATCAATCAGGTAGGAGTGACTCGTACCCACAGCACTGTGTAAAATTTAACCGGTGCCGTTAGTTTTGAAGCTGTTGTTCGCTAGATAAAATTGTCAGCCCTGTTAAAATGAAAGTTAATGTGAAATACAGATGCACCTAGCTAAGTAAGCTATCTAGCTCAGCACACGACCGTTAGCTCCACCATCTCGTCCAAATATGGTCATGTCCGGTGCTACTGGTTGCAAAAACTCAATATGGCGGCGCCCTATTGGCCAAACTCAAGGCTTCAGAACAGCAGTCCACAAACCAATGGGTGACGTCACGATGACTACGTCCTCTTCTTATATACAATCTATGGTTTAGACAGAGGGTAAATACAGGTGCTGAAGCAATGGACAGTATGAAAGTTATTAGTTAGTTAGTTAATTATAGTTTCTTTTAGCCCATTCTTCTGGTTTTAAGGGCCAGACCTTTGTTGTTTTGGTTTACTCCATTAACTCCTTTATCAGCCACAGCAGGCAGCTGTTATAAACGAAAAACCTTTGATAAACCTACTTGCCCAGCACCAAATGACACACACACTAACTAGTAGTGGAGAATTTAACAGCTAACAGGGTGTTCCCCTTCCCAAATGTGACCAAAAATCAAATAATTCAGCCTTATTTTTTACACTGTCCCTCTACGATTCTTTACATAGCTGTTAGTCATCCAGTTTAGATGAAACTTTTTGGCACCACAGAAGTGAAGAAGTAAGCAATAGAGTCAAATTTCATAACTTCTAATGTGAGAAAATAAGAATGGGGTAATCATATTCACGAGTCCTTACCTTCGTGTGTGGAGCTCCATTCTACCAACCAGTGGAGCTGACAGTCACAGGTCCAGGGATTACCATGTAGAGAGAGGAGCTCAAGCCTGGGAGCTGTCTTAAGTGCTGCGGCAGGGAGCTGCTCCAACAGATTGTCTGACAGGTGTAAGTGTCTGAGAGAAAAACATTATATATTTTCCTTTGTTTATTGGTCTACAGGATGACAGGGGGCTAACCATGAATGCATTATGCAGAAGGCAGGGAAACAACTATGTATGAGGTACAGGTATTGACTAGCAATTCAGTACCTATAAGCAATTTGGGGTATCTATGCATCTTTTAACTGGAGGGAACTCTTGTTAAGAACATCCATTCATTATAATCTCAATCAATTCAATTTTGAGGATTTTCCTGTAAGCAAGGATGCCAAGTTTACAAAAACAAGAGAAACAGTCACTGTCTTTTTATGTCTTACTTGAGTCCTGAGGTCCAAAAGCTTCCCAGTAGTGACACTGTTATGAAGGTATGAGGGTGGATATCTTTGAGAAGGTTCCCCTCCAGCTGCAGCAGTTTTAGGGAGGTCATGCCAGAGAAGGAGTATGGCTCTATAAAGTCGATGAGGTTGTGGTCCAGATGGAGACGGATCAAACCAGCAAGGCCCTCAAACAGACCAGGGTTCACCGTTGTTAGCTTGTTGTAACTCAACTTCAAGATCTGGAGAAAATAAATAATTAGTCTTATACTGACATTTATTAAACATTAAAACTGTATTAAGCTATTATTAAACTAGGAGGCAGAAGGACTCAAACTGAGAAACACAGGTCTGACATAGAATTTGCTTATAAAGTTTCTATGGCTAAAGGGTACCAGACACAGAACCTGACAATGTAAGTCCACATTAAGTAGCCTTTTAGCTCTGCTTAATTCCACCAACTCCTGACTAAACTATTTTTACCTTTAGCTTGTTTTACTTGCTTTTTCATAATAGACAAGTAGTTTACACTGGCTTGTTTGCTAAAAATGGCTGCCCCACTTCAGTTTTATCTGAAAAGAACATGTTGACACTGAATTGTACCATACAGCCGTGCGAACAAGACACAATGGGCTAAAAGTGACTAAGATTGGAAAATGTGCAGAACTGCTTTTTCTCAATAGGTTGGGCAGCATGAACAACCATTTGACATTACACCAAGTCATTTAATGCCTTTATTCAGTCACATTCCAGTTTCATATTGTGTTACTGAAAAAGTGATTTTAATAACTTTTTTAAAGGTGCACTTGTTTTATTTTCATTTGGAAACTTGGTCTACAAAGTAAGGCTTCAATAGAACAGAGCATCCCATCCTCATTATTTGAGATTAATTGTCTTCCTCCAAAAACAAGTAATCAACCCAACCTAAATCAAGTTTTGATGTAATTGATTCTGATGTATTGGCATGGCTCTTCAGACTGTTTAAAATGAAAACTTTGGTTCTGATTGGACCCATCTGCACCCAACAAGACTCACTGCATTTGTACTCAAGCAAGCAAAGCGCAACTAATTATTGGTTTAAATGTGATTTAGGTATTGGGGGGATTTGATTTGGCTCTGTTTGTACATATGCTGTGTGTTATCCTGGTGTTTTCTTTTATGTATACTTTTACACATATCATTTTCTCTTTGTTGTGAGTATCTCTTCCCTAGAAGAAAATACCAGTCACACTTAAAAGAGAGCAACATCATTTGACTCATGTAATGCAGAAGTAAACTTGGAATGAAATTTAGTCTCCACCTGTGATGTAGACCCAGATATGGAGAAGGTAATAGATGGAAGCACTCACGAGGGTTTGTCACAAATTAAACACACCACATCAACAACCATAAGCATTTATTTAGTATTTCTTGACTTGGATCTTTTGGAACCACTGGACCTGAACATATTGTAAGAGAAACCAGAGGTAATTGCCAAAAGGTTATGTGACTTAAGAATTAAGCCTGACATTTCAGTCCTTGGTGCAGGTCCACTTGCTCCCTAGTTCACGGTTCAGTAGCGCATAAAATGCAACAATCAAGTTCTCAGTCAGGAGAAAGCTGAATTCAGAGGTTATATTTTGAAATGGCCACAAAATTTATCACCACCTTTACACACACAAACTAGTGAAAAATTAGAAGACCCATTGAGACATTATATGCCCTAACACATACACACAAACTGTACCTGTAGTGATCTCAGGCTGTAAAACGCTCCAGGATGGACTGTGCTAATGTCGTTGCCATGCAACATGAGCATTTCCAGTTGTCGTAGTGAGCTGAATTCTGACCCCTCCACCTCTGTCAGGCTGTTATAACTGTTAGAGAGAGAAAAGAAACAGCCAGTCACTGGGGTGAAAGAGTAAAAGAGAGTCGTTAGGGGTGTCAGAAGATAGGAAAGTAATATTAGTCTGCAGTCAGTGCTTGCATGTGTGTCTTGGCAATGTGACCTTTCACCCGAACTGGGAAAACATGGCTGGGAAGAATGGATGTAAAGAAGGAAAGTCGCATGACAGAGAGACCTCAGTGAACCTTTGACCCTCAGTTATTTCCTCATCCATAAAACTTAAGCATGTGACAGGCAGAGGAAACACATACACGGATGAAGAATTACCATGCTGCATCTGTTTCACAAACTTCTGTAGAACCAATGTACTGTAAGCATTGGCCCAATATACCTTTAGAAATTCAGTATAGACAGGGGCTTTTTATATGAGACTTGCCCTCTTGTAAACAACATCATGTAACACTTTAAAACAGCAGGTCTATGTGCAAACCTTTCTTGGAGTCTTCAGGTTTCAGCAAATTACAACAGACATGTGTCAAAGAGTCATACTGATTGCCAAGCACAGTATAGACCAGTGTATTGTCTAACAAAGTCTACTAGTACGAAACTTTTAGACACGCAACATTCCCTGGGTGCAGTTATCCCTACCCAATTGAACACATATGGGAGACTCTGCCTTTTTCCACTGCCATCAATAAAACAGCCAGCTCACAATATATCATCTAGTGGTCACTTTCATCCAGAGTGTTTTTCTTTACCATGATGCACATATTTTTAGTATGGCTTTCCCCATTGGGAACTGAACTCTGGCAGTGTTACAGTTATGCTACAGTTAGGCAGTCATTGCTGCTATACCACAGGGTTCGACAATAGCGGTGGTAAAATTAGTAAGTAAAATTGGTCAGTAAAAATTAACTTTTGTTTTAAAAGTAAATTGTTTTGTTAACTATTACCTATAATTATATATTTTTATTTTTATTTTTTTTATAATTTTAACTGTGATTACATTTTAGTTTATTGTTTTTTATATCCATGATGTATTTCATAACTGATTAAACATATTAACAGTATAACATAACTTATACATCTTTGGTTTTGTTGTAACACTGATAAATAACTTTTATTTAGGGAGATCCAGTAAAAATTGTCCTTGGGCCAGTAAGTTTCAAAACCACTGACCCGGTGGGGCCAGTTGAAAGAAAGTTTAACATTGAGCCCTGTACCATAACAAAAGCTGTTGCATTTCTTCACACACAGGAGTCTACTGGTCTATCACTTGTCATCTCATTAAAGATTAGTGGGTGGTTTTTTTGGTGTTACGTAACAGGCTAAATGCAGGTACTTCACGTAGCTGTCCCTTGCAAGGCGAAATCACCTTGGTTTGCATCAGTGGTTACAGAAGATAAATAGAACCTGATTATTATCTTTTTTGGCATTTTTTCTCTTTATTAGCTAGCAGTACAGAGATGTGGAACAACATGCAACAAATATCCCTAACCACATGTGAAATGGGGACACTGTGATTGGCATTTTAACCCATATACCACGGTAGTGCCCCAGACTGTTTTGCTGTTGCCAAGATTTTTGACACAAAATCAATAAGTTGAAATTCTGCAGCATAGTATGAAAAGAATAGCTCCTGTAGTCATTTTTCAGGCTTTTTATGATGGTATTTAGGGGTTTTCAGTAACAGTTGTCTGCATGAAAGCTAATATTGGCACTAGAAAATGACAGAGCAAACAAAGGCAACGGTAGACTAGGTATCCTTGAAATAAACCAGTTTGTAGAATGTGCTGTCTTACCATGTCTAAAGGCAGATCTGTTTATACAGTGAACAAAATTATAAACATAACACTTTTGTTTTTGCCCCCATTCATCATGGAAAAGTTAGAATTATTTTCCATGATTCATCATTACTGTACCATGAAAGACCACATGGAGAAACAGCTGAATCCTAAGCCCTATTGTCACTATGCCAGGTTCTGTAAGTATTTCAAATTCATAACACAACCAGAAATCCTTGTGTGTTGGGGATGTTTTCTGTAGGTAGTCCATACCATCCTCCACGCCACTCACTGAACAATCGGCACAACAGTTCCATTGAAAGAGGATGGGCGCCAGTATTTGTAAGAGCAGTTTCCTTTTTTATTCAAACAATATTGCTCTGAACCCAAACTAAAGGAACACAGGCTCCAGAGTGTAAATAAAGCATTACAAACATGCCTGGTGTGAACATACACCAAGAGTTTTGCATTAGAGACCAAATCCCCCTGGTCTGCACCCCAGTTTGCAGGGTGGTCTAATGTTTAGAATGCCTTTAGCTCCCCAACAGTTTGGTCCCCTTCCAAATGTATGCTCTGCTGAAGTGTCCTTGAGAAATTCCCTTTATTCCCATTAGAACAGACACTGCTTCAACCCGACACAAAGAATCAATAGGAAATCAGAAGAAACAAATATAAAGTGCAACATCAAACTGACAGCTGTGTGTTTTGCAATTGACCTGTCTTTTCTTATGGTCGACTGAAATGACAACTGTCACGGACAGCTGGAGCTAAATAAGCTAACGTTAGCTCCACAAGTTGGCCCAAAACACTATCCTTAGACCTTTTTAATATTTCCAGCTGTCTTGTTGTAAAACAAAATGAGTCTTAAATATGCACTTGGCTACATACATCAAATCATCCAGATATTCAAGATATTCACTGGTTTGTGATAAAGAAGATAACAAAACTCGTTTTTGTATTGCAGTGTTGAGTTATTTAGTATCAGGAAAATATAAGTCCAGACTAATAATACTCTTTGGTTGCTAAGCTTACATACTTGGACAAGCAAGACAGAGGTTAAATGGATGTCTTAATGTCCATTTTCATAGTATGGCTCACTTTGCTGGAGTGTAAATGTCCCCATATCTAATAATGAGCACATAACAGAGCTGCTAACCTTACTTTACACTTCCAACACCGGCTTCCACACAGTGGGGAAATACTACACAGTCAATGTGCTATCATTAAGGATCAAAAGTAACACTGGGGAAGGTCACTGCTATTGATAAAAAGCTAAATAGCTGGACATGCTCATGTTTGCAGCTGACATTAAAGCAGATGAACACACTGTTAAATCCATTCTTTACACTTGCACTTCCTCCATACTCTTCTCTAGTGTCTATGTTTGTAACTTTTGATTGTCATGTTGTGCCTCAGCAATGATATTATATCATATTATTATATTATATTCCATCTGTCTATTTCCATCCTGCAACATGTCTTTGCAAAGGTTAAAGGCAGATCCATAAAACAAAGGCCAGAATGCTATAGTTGTAGGAATTGTTTCAATTTGACCTGAAGGGGGTGGTGTAATTTAATGTCAATATAACACTTGCTGTTGCCAAACCCTTTCTAACATAGTCCCTGTAGTGTAATACTGGCTGTCTAAAACAGCATATGCATTTTGTTTTGGTTTGAGACCAAGATTATCTGGAATGTACTGATTGCTTCCACAGTACTGTTCTCACAGTACAGGAGCGCATATGGAGACATTTACGTCCTGTGGAATGGAGCTTTTTTGACCATTTACCTACAGAGATACACATCATCGCATTATATCCAGTAGTGAAGAGCTGGAGAACTACTCCGAGCCCAAATGTAATGCACCTGAAATGCAGTGATAGCAATAGAGCCCCACATGGTAAGGGAAAGCCTCATGTGAACAATAGTAGAGCTCTGTCTGCTGCTTGCCAAGTAGTTTGCCATGTAAATATGTACTGTTTGGAGCCAATTATTAGACAATGCAATTTGTTATGTACAGAACCGTGGCTGGACTATTTCTCTGCTCTGCTGGAGGGCAGTCAAAGATCCACAATACAGAGACCCACATGGAAGTGATTTGGAGATGGATGCCCTCTGGAGTCAATTCATCACCACATGCTGGTGCTAGGCCCTTATCTTTCGGGTTTAAAGCAGATGTGGTCAAATTAAATGTACAATAGGCTATGAGCTGATTATCTCACTGATCAGACTGTCTTTAGTGGATCACTGACTTGTGTTGACCATTTGTTAGCTAAAGAAAACACTTCTCTGACAAATCACCAACACCACATTCCACACTATTTCCTGTAGAGTGTTTAGTTTTCTTCCCTTTGGACTGGCATTGATAACAACATCTCAGTGCTTCTGTGTGTGTGTGTGTGTGTGTGTGTGTGCATAGTAATTGAGCCTTACCCCAAGTTGAGCCTCTCTGTGTCTTTAGGAAAGGTTTTTGGTATGGTGGTGAGGTGTCTGAACGTACAGTGGACCTCTTTAACGCCTGGACAGCTGCAGCTCCGTGGGCACAATGGGATGGCATGGGTGGAGGAGATCTACAGAGAACAGAGAAGGTATGCAGGAAGACAGGGCCGTTAGGATGAGAGGAAAGGGTCAAAATAGAAAGAAATCAGATGGAGATGGTTAGGAATAAAAGAGAGGTAGTGGAGAGAAAGAGAAGAGAAGGAGAAGCAAACAGATGAGTTCAGGCCTGTGTAGGCACTGACAGTTTGGAAAGAAATCAATACTAAGTGGAGTAAATAGACTTGAGGTTTACATAAAATAAAGTGTGTATTTGGTGTATTAACGTTGTGCCCAATTCCATCAGACATTTTCTTAAAGATGATTTACGCATCTGGGAGGAAAGATTTGTCTTAAATGCAAGATTGTTAGGAAATATTATTATTCACATATCATTATGTTGTGGATATCACCCTATGCCAGCCTCATAATATTTGCTAACTTAACAATGGCTGCAATGGAAAACTGTGTGATTTCAATGAAGCAACATGCACAACACATGTTGTGATTATATGATTTTCACATTGTCTTCTCAAGCAGAGATTTCTGGCACAACTTCACCTTGTGGTGAAGGTGCATGGAGAAGGTCAAAAGTCTAAAGAAGTCAAAACACTAGCAATGCTTGTAGTGTGTAGAATAACTTATGCTTATTGTCATCAGGTTAAACACTTAGTCTTCACTGCCAGGAGGACTCTGATTCTTTTTTTGTTTTTATAGATCAAGTGTCACGTTATAAGAGACTTTCATTAGTCAAGCAACCACTGGCTCATATAAGAACTGGAGAGCTTCTTCATTGAAGATTTACCGTTTGGTATAGCAGCGATAAGAAGAGCAGGGGAAACCATGCTGCAGCCAACCTGCAGTAGATGTTGGTGCACCACCACAGCATCATGACTGGATGGCTGTCTGATAGCTCACGTCATTAATACGCCTGCAGGAAGGGAGCAAATTATTTAGATGCACAGATTTATGTCAACAAAAACTAGATATTAGAAACACAACATATACAGGATTTATTGCAGGGCTGTTGTAGTTGATTGATACTGGTTCTTTGGGATAGTGATATTGCTATTGATCCATGTAAAATAAGTTAAGATTAGATACTTTATTGGAAATTTGTCTTGAACATATACTGTATGCTGTTAAAAGATACAAAAGGGAGGGTACATGCAGTGACTGATTCCAACCAACTAATTGCACACTGCCGGTCGAACAACACAGCTGTATTTAATCACAGTAGTGATGTTGATGAGTAAGCACCCTCATCAACATAGAATCATCATAAAATGTATGTGCTGTACTATAACATTTGCCCATTGCATAACGTGTTGGGCTCCACCTCCTCATGACCCTGAACAGGATAAGCAGTTTAGTTTGGTTGCTGTGTTAATAAAAGAATATGTAGGTAATTGCATTATGTCCGGGGCTCATTCGTCTACATAACACAAATCCTTGAAATTCTTTAGTTCCTCTTAGGGTTCATTAAGGACACCTGCATTATACAAAGTTAACACAACGTATATTACACCTGTATTAGCAGATTTTTTGGCCACTTGGGGGCAGCATAAACAACCTGTAAACCCAACACTTGACATATAATCACCTTATACAGTTGATAGTGTAGCAAACGTTTTAGCAAACAAAAGTTTTGTTTTAGCAAACAAAGCAGAATTAATTTCCAGTCGTGTCAAGAACTCTTGAGGGAAGTAGCTGACTTACGGGGATCATTATTTGTGGGTTCATCACTACAAGCAACCCCTTTCACATATAAGTAGTCATATGTTCCATTGTTAAAATATAAATATTAATTTTAGCAGCTTTAACATAGTCTTTAGTTGTGAAAAGTTGTGGTTAATAATAGCTGCTTGCTTTCAATATACATTTATATATATCTATTACTTATACTTCTACAATGTAGCCACATTCACAAGCACACGGCCCTAATAGTATTAATGCTTTACACAGCTTTTAGTGCAAGGACATTCTGTATGCAGATGCGAACACACATATGCACCCATATAAATTTAGCTGATTTTTCAGCTCAGCTTCAGTTCTTGAAACAACTATAACTATAGATATACAACTAAGATTGTGTTTTTGACTTTGGCTAGACATGATGAAATCGAAAATTAACATAATAACTTTATAAATGCAGTGCACTAATAACTAATAACTTTGCACAAGCCCAAGCTGGTATACCCACAAATGTTACATGAAAGAAAGAAAGAAAGAAAGAAAGAAAGAAAACTCACATGATAGTATTGGCAAGACTGCAGAGAAAGTGAGAACTGTGAGAAAAATCTCCAGGAGTGAATACATTGACAACCGTAGCAGCTCTCTAATACTAAACTATTTGCCCTCAAGGCTGATAAAACACATCAGAGAAGTTTGTACACTCCTTTCTGTCTTCGCTACACCTTTCCTTAGGGAATTTTGTGGAGCACGAATGATCTTTTATCCAACATAATCATGTTCAAAACTAGGAATATGTGTTATTTGAAGGCACACATTGCCTTTCAGAATTGGGGATTAAAGACTCAAAGTCACACTGGTACTGGAATAGATTATAATTAAATACAATAAAACACAATGCACTAGTAGAAAAAAACAACCACTTAACATTGGCTGTTGTGGTTTTCTACATTGCCAGGTGGTTTGGCACTCACTGTGTTGCTTTAAATGCTCCTTTGAGGGCATTACATACTAATTACATGCAGTCACACTCACTGCAACCCACACTCACACGCCTTGACACAATGGCACACCAGTCAGATAGTTAATAAACTCAGAACAAAGAGAGAAACCGGTGGAGAAAGAGAAGGAGAAGCGTTTACAGGTACAATCAAACAGCACACACATATTTGAAGTCATTAGAGGCCAGTTTGGGGTTTCTGGTTTCCACTCCTATCTCTGTGTTCCCTCGTCACAGGGAGGCTAATTCATCTAACAGCTGTGTGTGTGTGTGTGTGTGTGTGTGTGTGTGTGTGTACGTGTGTGAGCTGAGTTGATCAGTTTAGGTACAGATATTTGGTCATAACAAGTGGACGAAATAAAATGTTTACCTGATGATGGCACTTGATGAAGAACAGTTCACCAAAGTAATTAGTTCATCCTGAGATGGATATAAATAGGTGTACAAAATCCATCCAATAGTTAAGATATTTTAGTCTGGACCAAAGGGGTCCTCAGGGTCCGCTTACTAGTTTTTTTTTTTGCTTTCACTCACAGCCCTTAAACATGCATTAACTGATTTGGCCAGCAGAGACCAGCTCTAAATATATTATTAACTTCTAAATATTCACTCTCTTTTTAGCTCTGTTTTGGGCTACACCAGCTCATAAGAAAAATGTATGGCTCTGCTAATTGCTAGCAAAATGTTAAGCAGCCAGTAGCCACTTTGTCAGTTTGACATCTGGTGCTGGGCAGGTCGTGTACAGTGGGGTTTTTGAGCTGTTTTTGCTGAACTAGCTGTCTGCTACTACAGTTCAAAACCAAACAATAAACTGAAAGACTCTGAATGGCTTGGTAGTGTTTAGGGAAACTGTAGTGTCACGCCTTTAACAGACACATTCTCATTTGAAACATTGTTAATTTGAAATATAGATCAGTGCAGCTTTAAGTTAATACTATTGACAAGGTCAAGAATTAACTTTCACGCTCAAATTACTAGCATTTTTTGTATGTGCATTATTAACAATCATTTATTGATCCACAGAGAAATCCTTTCCTCTTGTGTCCTCCACAGGGAGGTCAGAGGTCAGGGTCAACTACAGAAGAGAAACTCTGTTCGAGATTCATTGCTGCGGTCAAGGATACTCCAGCAGGACGAATGCTTTGTGTAAGAAGAACTTGAACTTTTGACCTCAGGTCTTTAATGGCTTTGCCATCTTGTGGCCAAGATCATAAAAATTCACGCCTAACGTTTAAATAAATGTCAGTATCTGACATTAGTCATAGGATACACTACACCTATGGCTTGCGATGAATGTCCCATATTGTCTGTGTAAATTTGATCATCAGTTCTATAATTTAAATGACATGTTGAAAGGATATTGGGTGCATTTTATTAGGTGTTACTCACAGATGTTCAACGACCCACACTTTTAATATGGCTCAGGTAAGACAAAAACCTGATCTTGACCACCTTGACTTTACAGAGCAATAAAGGTGTCCATTCGGTCAGTATCCAGTATCCAGTACCAGTAGGTAAACACTGTCAGCCAGCTAGTTTTCTGCTCCTGCTTTCCTTTAATGGCTTTACCAGCTCTCCTGTCCACTTTGGAAACATACAGAGCACATGCAAGGGAGAAGAAGGTAAAAACAGAGAAGAGAGGAGGCGCACAGTGGCAAGGGGATGCGAGGAGAGAGGAAAGGAAAGGCAGGGAAGGGAAGTATGATAGAGGAGTGGACAGCAGAATAGAAAGAAGAGAAAGAGGAAACAGATGAGGTGAGAAAAGGATTTTTCTGCGCAATGAAATAACCCCTCTCAGATTCTCACCTCCTCCTTATCAAAATCATATAGCACATGGTGGTTTTTGCTCAATCCTGCCAAAATACATTTGTATCTTTCTATATGGGCTTGTCTTCATGCTATAACAAAATAATTTAATGAATGAAGGATGGGCAGAAACAAGTTAGTTGTACTATACCTGAGAGAAATGTACTGTACATTAAACTCACAAAGAATATAAAAATCCTCTCAGTAGATAAAACATTTGGCAAAGAGGAATGTCACTGTCACTTCTCATATGTCATGTAGCAATGTAATCTCAATTAAAGCATCACCCAAATCAAAAACCCAAACAAAAAGCTGATTTTTCCAGTTATGCCTTGTGGTATCTAGCCATTTAATTAGTTTTGATTTCACCAGGAAAAGTTTTGAGGTCTGAGGACTTTCTGAGAAATGATGATGGTGAGTAGGATATTATATATGACACTGTTGTGAAGCTGTTTCAGTGTGGTGCATGCGTCTGCTTACCAGTAATAGTTGTGAGTATGCTAATCTTTAGCAAAAACTATGACAATAAAACCCAGGTTAATAAAATGCTTTCCTGGCTTCCTATTTCTAGCTAGCTAAGGATGGATTTTTGCATTGTCTTCAACGTGATGGACGTGTTTAGCATGCTGCTAACACACTTTAGGCACTTTCCATTTTATTTGCCTTACACTTTTGGAGGAGTGTGTCCGAATAAAAAATGTTAACATTTTGTGGGAATGCTCTAGTCTATGCCAGATCTTGTTCTCTGCTGTCCAAAAGGCTTCTTGGCAGACATTTCTACTTGTCATGGCAGGAGGAAAAAAAGCACAGATGTAATAGATAACATAATTGATAACCATTATGTCCCAGTCCTAACCAAAGTTAATAGTATTAATTAGGCTTGTGTATTTACTGTTATGCCATATCAAGATGTATCCACTAAATTCATCTGAACTGTCAACAACAAAAATGGAGAGAAAGATTGAAATTATTGTTGTTGACATCTAATGTTGTATGATCCAACGGACAGTAATTATCCAACAGAGAGGGCTTAATCAGAAAAAAATACAAAAAACATTACCACGCGTCTTGCTTTCAAAGGTGAATGCCCGCAATTGTGGCTGAAGTGCTAGTGTGGCGAATAATTTGCCAATGACTTCTGGTAAATTTTGGTGTCTGTACTTAATCACTTAAAACTGATCAAAAGCCAGCTCAGTCTCCTTAATACATGGTATATTCCTTTAAGAATGTCTGAGTGAGGCCAATACATCTTTCTGTCAAAAGCATTACACTGACTGCCAGCCAAGTCACAGCTGCTCTATACAAGATAACACATGTCAAGAGAGCACAACAATATGATTCCCACATGTTTTCCATGCATGTCTGTAATATCATGTGCTGCTCCTATATCCTCATTCAGAGATCTCTTTCAACATAATGTGTTGCTATTGGATGCCTCTTCTCCAAAAGGTTATTTTACAAGTTCAACAGCTGTTTTTTGATTGATAAACACATATTAATAATATTTAGGGGAATCACGTGATGTAATAATTATCTCTGGTCCTAATCACTTCACTGTCTGGGTTAAATGGTAATTATATTAACAATTAAATAAATTACACAGTGACATAACTTTTTCATATTCATGGACTTCTGGGGGTAAATCGAGTCCACTTTGGTTTTACAAGTCTATTTTATTTATAGATGTTATAAAACATGTAGGATAAAAATATGAATCCTCTGACTGGATGTTAATCAATTGTTTAAACTCTTTTCCTTCATTCAGATTCCATTCAGATTTCTCTTTCAAGTATTGGCTTTAAATGTCTCAAAGTTTTAGCGTGGCTTGCTGCAGCGGCACGGAGAGAAGCTAAGGTGGCTTAAAATAATCTAGAATACTTTGTACACTCTAGGAAAAGTCTAGCAAGTTTTCTTTTGCCTTTGGCTTGTTATTACTGAAAGCTGCTCCCCTTTATTCATTAAAACAAAACTGCATGTTGGTGATAAATACTTAAGAGTGTATTTATACAGAGCGTCTGTTTGTCTGAAGTGCTCATTGATACCAATATGATTTAAATGCACATCGCCAGGACCAGGTCATAGTAAACACTATTCCAGCAACAGGCTGTGTTTGACAGAAATGTCTGTATCTTGCACACAGTATATCAAGCATAAATATTTGCGATTCCATATGCTTTTTGAACACAATCATATGGGAATATTTTGCTATTACAGCCATTTTTTGATGGGTGGTACAAACGTACAAAAGTTTTTGTAGATGGGCTTCTTTTTCTTCTTTTTCACAGTTCTGCTCATAGCTGTGGACTCAGTACAACAAAATAAACAGCACTGGACTGTTTTGCCTGCTGATAATTTCACAGGCAAGTCAATCAACAGATACATTACTGTGACACCAATCACATCTGTCACTACATGACACTGGGTGTGAAATCAGATCTCAAAGTGAGACGACATTCTTTGATGTCGCAAAGACACATTTGTCTCTCAAAGTGTCACTTTTGCACACTCTAGACAACTTCAAGTTTCAATTAGTCATCAGCCATGCATCAACTTCTCAGTGTCAGTTCACTGCTCAGCTCAATGTCCTGTAAGAAAATGGCACTCAATTCATGCAACCACTTGGGCTATTGCACCAACATGTGAAGAGAATTTTTAAATGAGAATCTGATTAATAAAAGCAGAGATCTGCACAGAAAACAGTGTCCTGAAAACTGACTAACCTTAACCCAAACAACTGCCTCTGTTAAAGTTGCTTTTACATCTGGGAGCATTTAACAAGCTCTCATTATCAAAACCACAAGAGACTCACCTGCAAATTCCTCCAGAAGGGTAGAAAATTAAACAGTTTAGGTACAAAATAGCCGACAAAACAAGTCCTTTAGGTTTGACTGCAAGCTGGAAAGTCAGAGTTTTACAAGAAAAACAGGCGTAAAATAGTATCCAGTTGATGTTTTAGTCCCGTGGATGTTTGCTGACTTGTAAAGCCAACCAGGTCTGTGAAAGGGAGAGCGAGAGAGGGGATGAAGCTCTCTCTCTCTCTCTCTCTCTCTCTGTTGATTTGACCCTCTGTTGGTCCTTAAGGCATCTGGATTTCAGATTAACTTCTTTCTTGTCCCGTTTTGTAACTGTGCGGTCAGGAATGCTGCTTCTCCATCCCCTCCTACACCTACGCTCCTTCTTTCACCTCCTCCATTCATCTCCTCTCCCTCCCTCTTTCTCTCCGCTTTAACTACCCCTCGCTCACCCTCTCTGAAACTCTTGACTTCCATTTTATGCAGACAATTCTGGTGGAAACATTATCACTGTCCTTTTCTTTTCACTGTTTTCTTTCTTTCTCACCCACCTGCTTACCTCCTCTCTCTGTCTTCTTTCTTTCTCTTTTCCCTCTCTGTCTGTTGTTCTCTTTACACGCTTTCACCTTTCCAACCCTCCACCCCTCTCTTCCTCTCTTTTCTCCCTCTTGAGGTACATTACAGCTTCTGAATACAGATTAGCCAATTATAATAATCCGTCTATACATATCAAGCCTGTGGCTACACACACTGACACGTACTTTGCAAAAGTTGGCAGGCAGTCAGTATTATTCATGTGATCTGCCCAGATGAAAATTACAGTGAATTAAATAGGATGGGGAAGTTTTAACAATGCAATTGTCCTAAAACTGTAGGTAATACTGTACCTGCAGTGTTGAAACACAGTGGCAACAAAAAACCACGGCCATGTTGACTTAACAATTTACAGGATTTAAGGTTTTTTTTGTTCATGTAGAAATGTGAAGTCTGGGCTTTTCACAACATGACTGATGGCAGGTAACTGATGAATTTGAGTCTTAGACATATTGTGCCTGTTGACTGTGTAATAGGTTTGATCTTGTTGGTACCATTTGGAAACACTTCCTTTTGTTAATGTGCCATACCCCTCGCTTCACTTCTATTTAGTTTACGTCATCTAGAGAGTAAAGAGATAAAGCCAATAATATGTAGTTTACAAGCTAAAGCTTGTAAAACCTTTAGAAAAGGGCTGTATATTCACTGATGGAATAAAGGCTAAATAAATGTACAACAGATTCTTGCTGGTTGTCTGGGTTTAAGTTTTCTATTACCCCTAAAGGTCATTTTTGTTAAAACTGTAACATTTATAGCTGACATAACAATCTCATCTCAGGGCTCATAGCAACATTCATGGTTGCCAGAGGATGTATCCTAATGACTTTGGTGATCTTCTGACTTTTTCTCAACACTTCATGTTTAGTGCTAAGTGGCAAACCTTTGAAAGACTTTTCATCCAACAATGTCCAACTGCGCAAGTCTTTTCTGCTGATGAAGTTACGACTGAAAGCTCCAGCGACTGAAAGCTCCAGAAAAGCTACTAAATGAACCTTGAGGTGAGACTGTTTTGTCAACTGCTGTTTTCAAGGTCAAAAATAAACATTTAACCTCCACATACCACATTTAGACTGAGCTTTTCGTATTTTAGAGTTAATTCATCCATGACCAAAGCTTGATTCCAGACCTCTGAATCACACATAACTCAGCTGGTGTGATCGAAAAACAACCTGGCCAATAATAGTTTATAGGCAAGATTATGGGGATCTTCTACGTGTGAAAGCCAGAAAATGGCGACAGAAAAGTGTGGATGACACTGACATAGCTCTACAAGTTCTTGTGAGTGGATTTACATGTCGCTACTGATTAGTTAGAGTGAAATAGCAGAAAATGGCTTACGTGAATTGTCAGACTGAATTGCTGTGGTGTCATTTCTATTAATTTCATTATCAGTTATTCAGTCTGATTATCAGGCTACCATCATAGTAAACAAACAATTCAGTATGTTTTTTAAAATTAAGATAGCATTTTTGAATAGAACTTCTCACTTGCATTGAGACATTATCATTTTGAGAAACTTGACAGAATAGAGTGGGGCTTTCATTCCAAAAGAGGGCTGCATATATTTAGATGAAAGAAATTATGCACATTTATATATATGAAATTACGTGTTTCATCCGGCATATGCTAGATTTACTACATGAATTCATTCATTCTTTTCTAATCCTGAGTTGTCTCAAACAGAAGACAACTGTACTTTGGCATCACTCAGCAGCTTTTCTCTGCACTTTTCTGGTATCCAACACCATTGCACACACACACACACACAAACAGGCAAATGCACATTTCAGTCATCAGCTTATCATAGTGATGATGGTGCCTGGTGCCAGTTCCATGGGCCAAATCTCACTGGCATTCTTGTACCACCTTCTTTTTCTCACACACAAATGTACAGAGACAAGTGGGTCATTGTAAGCAGTAACAAGCTTTGCGTGTTTTGACATGCTTCTTTTCCTCCTTCTTGTAATGTTTTTTTATGTGTGTGCATTGTGGAGCAGCATGTGTGCACACATGAGTATAAACATTACTTTGGCTCATCCATCTTAGAGAACAAATCTCCTTGACTTGTTCTGTTCTGGCTAATATTCCATATGGCAGGAGGATGAACTGTCCCTGAGTAGCATAAAATATTAAACAAAAGATTGACTACTGTTAACCAAACATGAACTTGATTAAATCCCATTTCAATTTCGATACAGAGGCTTCTTTGTAAGACTTAATCAGTACATCGTGTTGGCTTACCCAACTGTTCACCACCCAATGGGAGATTGACATTTACACTGCAGGAGGCAAATGTATTTATGTTCAACCACAGTTACACATTTCACAAGCAGTGCCAGCAGGGTAGCAGGAATACAAGGGTTTGGACCCAGTAAGCAGACATCCAAGGCAAAGAAGATACAGGTCAGAAATTTATTAAACAGCGGCAGAGTGGTGATAAGGCAGGCAGAGATCACAAACCAAAGTCTGAAATCCAAAGTCCAGAAAACAAGCAACATCTAAGGGAAACACAGATAATCCAAAAACACTGAGAAACAAACACAATTCAAAAACACGAATTAGGAAGAATTAGGAATTAGGAAGAAGGCTGGAACAAAGGTCAAAAGAAGACCGTTGAACATACAACAAACAAGAGAAACATACTGACTTAAATATACCAGCGAGGTGAGGATAACAAGGGACAGGTGAAACTATTTAGGTCCGGGCAAACAATTACACAGGTGGGAAAAACATAATTGGTCTGAAAGGAGAGGCGAGGTGATTAAAAGAAGAAGTAAAACAGGAAACAGAATGAATGAATGACCAAAGGAAAAACATAACATAATACACTTTGCTGGAAGACAGGAAGTGAAGTTAATGAGGTCACCTGAGGAGGGGTTAAACAAAATAAAACAGGAAATACAAAACAAAAACCCACAACCACCATTGTTGGTATTTGATAATCATTGTTATGTACCCGTGTGGTATTTCGTCTACCATTGTTGGTATTTGATAAGCATTGTTACCTGTAGAAATATTTGTATATTATTAGTATGTATGGTATGAATGTGTGGTATGAATGTGTGGTTTTGACTTGTGCATCCACTGTTTCTAAATGAGGTATTATTATTTATTTATTTATTTATTTATTTATTTATTTATTTATTTATTTATTTATTTATTTATTTATTTTTTAATTATTAATATTTTTTCTTTGAGATTATTGATGAAGGAAGCAGCTATTTTTTATATGTATAAATTCTTTGATAGACTGGGGTGGGGTTTAATAAGTTTTACTTCTTCCCACTCCATTTCAAGCATAAGTGTATAAGTTATTATTATTGTGTATCTTTTCTGTTGTCACACTATTTTGCTTGAAATAAATAAATAAATAAATAAAAATAAATAAATAAATAAATAAACCATGATGACACAGAGTTTGCCAATGTCTTTCAGTTCATCTTTCTCTCTCCAAGTGGTATTTTAACTTTAGTTTATTAAACATGTTAAATACCATCCGGTTGGTTTTATGCAGTGCAGTAGATTAATTGTTGCTGGTGGATAAATGGGGCCCCACTAGTGGTGTAGTCTAACTGTGCGTTTATACAGAAAGCCAGTCATATTTTGGAGATGGCGTGACTCCATACAAAGTCAACTGAAAGACCTGATTAGCCACGCACATACATGGGAGCTGAAAGCACACACAGGCACTCTACCACACATATGGTCAGTGCGTCCCTTGCTAGCTAGCTTACAGCTAACATACAGTGGGCTGTTTTGGGCAAATTAACACAGACAGCCCCAACAGTCCAGCGGTGAAATACCTGTGAATTACTCATGTGCTAATGTGACCAGACCTTTACACTCTTTGCCTACTGGAATTTCTCAAATGCCCACAAAATGAACCAGGTTATAACATTTTCTGATTGTAGCCTATGTAACTTTGTTTCAATAAAATATTAATTTACCCCATCTTAGACATTTCCTAAAAGTGTTTTAGGCCTTGTTGTTGAAATAAGCTACATACTAATAATTGTCAAGATTAAGCCAAATGGGAATCTAATGCGCCAGCAGGTAAAATTCACTCCTATAGAAAACGCGGTCATTTTTGTGCATTCAGATAAACATTCTGTGTTGATATTTTCAACTCATTTTGCCTACTACAAAACAGACATTAGACCTGAAGGAGTGAAGGAGAGTCTGATGGTGGGGAGATTTCAGGACTGAATGTGTCTTGGGTTGATTCATCATCTGACGGCTCATCATCTGACAGCGATCCTTCTGCAGAAGGTAAACATGCATAAATGCTGCATGTGTATTAATTATCATCAGCCAATATAGCAAGGCTGTATAAACAGGTAACTGTTACATGATCAGAGATTTTATCCACCATGTGTTATTTAGCAAAAGCAATCATCATACAGTTTTCCATTATGTAAAAATCTGTTTTGATTTTTGGAATCGATTAGAATCTTTTCCAATAAATATTTTTCTTTGGAATTTTTGCATGTGTAATTGTTTGGATGACTGATGGAGTCAGAAACAAACAAGAAGAACGGGAAGAACATCTTATTATTATTACACTTACATTTTTATTATTATTACCATATTATGTAGGCCTATAAAACACTGCAATGGTCGGTTGTTTCTTCTAAATTGTATGATGTGTGCATGTCTACCGACCAACAACTGCATGCACGTCGTGGTTCCTCGTGAGTCTATTCCAAGTAGCCTTCTGTTTAAAATGATATAATATTCTTTGTGAGGTTAATTAATGTTGATAAATAATTCAAACGTCCAACAAAGTTCACACACAACTCTGCACATCACCAGCGCTGCTGCTACTCTGTCTCTCTCCCTCTTCTACCACACACCAGTGTTCCCAACTCCTCAGTAAGGAAAATAGCTATTGGCTGTCCTAAAAGTCGCTAGAAGTTGCTAAATGACATCATTGCCTAATTTGCATAATTGGCAATGTACATGTCATTGTGAAAGATGCTGTAGGAGAGAGGAATAACGTCGTTGGAGAGACAAAAAGTGAGTAAAAAACACCCTAAATATGTTTGGAACTACAGCCATGTAGTGCTAAATACATTTGTACATGCACGATTCATTTGCAGTCTCTGGACGCGGAGGGGTGAACATCTTCGGCTCTGCCTGCAGCTTGGATAGACTGCTGCATGAGGACTGGGCCGCCTGAGAGTGGTTTAGGATGGGGGAGGGGCCCATGGCAGCGCCCACTGCTCGTTGAGAAGAGTATAAGAAAAATACCTGCTATAACGTCAGAGTCTCCAAAAGTCTCCAGTAACACCAGAAAAAGTTGCTAGATTTGTTGCTAGTCCCTTTTTTGAAAAAGAGTCGCTAGAGGGGTCTGAAAAGTTGCTAAATATACCGACAAAGCGCACTGAGGGCCCATTCCTTAAGTTGCAATTTTGGATTTATTCACACACTTTAAAAAAGATTAATTAAAAGCTTCTTTCTTTTCATATGTTTATTTACTGCATTATATGTTGATATTTATATCATAATAGGCTGTGACTTATTGACAGTAAACTGGTAGTTCAATGTAAAATCAGATGTTAAGAAACTCCAAATAGCCAAAATGGTATGGTTTCATAACAGCTTTGCGAAGATTCGATGGTGAGATTAGGAGTTGAATAAGGCTCCTCCAGAGTGGATGGCATCAAAAGAAGATGCAGAAGAGCGTAGCAGAATGACCTGCATAGAAAAGTGCAACCAAAATAAAACCTTCTGTAAATGTCTTAAGTACGGGGATGCTGTTTGTGGGAAACGCACATGTGCCAAATGTTTGCCAAAGTGTGTTGCGCAAGACTAATCACAAAATCAATGAATTTTATAACAGGTAAATTTTAACGGCTTTGTGCTTGGTTGTAGGTATACAGCGGCCCAAAGACGAGAAAATTTAGTGTTACAATTTACAGGATCAAGTAAATGCACAATTGAACTTGCAAGGCAAGAAGTTGAGGTTTCCAAAAATGAAAATCTCATTAGTTACACTGGCTCCGAGGAAAGTCAGAGAGGCAATTGTATAACCATGTTTTATTGTGATGTGATGTGTCTCAAACCCTCATAGAACAATGACAAAGACCTTCAACATATAATCATGTGCCAATCATGTTAACTGCCTTAGTGTAGATTTTCATTTACTTTCTTTGTTTATTGCAAACCTCAGCTGAAAGTTCTGGGTACAGCTATATTATTCTGTCTTAACCTTAGTATGGAGTTCAAGTGATCTCTCAATCCCAGCCATTCCTTTCAAATCTCTTACTGCTGGTCTGTCATTCTCTTAATCTCACAAGCTCTAAAGTTGCACCCTCTTTCTCTCCTTACTTACTCCCCAGCCCCATATGTCTATAAACCGCCTTCACTAGCTATTTGTTTCATTCTCCTATGTTATAGTCCTGTGGGCTGAGAAGCAGATTTCAAAGCAAATCCCCTTTGAAAGGATCTCTCCAGTTTATTTGTAGTATGTTTAGTTCAGGAGAGACTCCATTCCAAATATTAGCCGGTGGATTAGACACTTGTTGACTGTAGCTCTACTGATGTCATGATTCAGCAGCTGGGCCCTAACCCTGTTTTGTTTATTAACTTTTCTGCTTCTCCTATGGAGAGCAGAAATATCCTTCAAAAAATACACGAGAATGATCTTGCACAATACATTTTTAAAAAGTGCTTATAAGAACATTCCAGTTGTGAGTTTAGACAGTGTTAACAAGAAATAGTTTGATAAATTGTAAACACACTAGTTTATCTACTAGAGAATTGCTCGTTTATCAGCACAACCAAGAGCAAGACTAGGAGTCTACAGTCATGCTAACAGCTTTGTGAGGCTGTACACAAGTGTGCTTTGAGCTAAATGATAACACCAGCATGCTAACATGCACACTTTGACAATGCGGTTAGTTTAGCAACTAAACAAGCGCTAACACTTGCTAAACCGTAGAAGTACAGCTGAGTCTGATGGGAATGTATTTGGTCACAAAGCAAAGAATTTGACAAAGGAAAGTTCACCAAAGTTATTTGAATTCATCCTGACCATGACAGCCCGCTCCAAAATTCCAAGGCAATCCATCCAAAGGTTACTGAGATATTTCAGTCATGACCACCAGTCATAGAGTCATGTTGCTACTGCCAGTATGGCTAAAAACTGTTGGCTAAATGAGACAAAATTAGTCATATTGACCTCAGGTGTCACTGGCTAGGTGTTAAAAAAGTTACCTTAAAAAAGAATAAAGCAACGTTTATTTCAAAAGTCACATTTAACGTCATGCACAAAACTGCATGACCAAGTTGTAACTGTTCCAATAGCACTAAGTTAATGAGACAGGATCCCATGAATGGACACTTCTATTTGTATTTCACTGTAATAATTATTAATAATTAACCTGGAACGTGTGGTAATAAGTCCAACATACATAATTCCAGCTTTCTTTAAGATTTCCTGAGAAAGCTGCAACCTTGTGAAACCTCATCTTTACTTTAAAACTACCACTGGAGATGTGTCTGTCCACAGATTACAGAGTGATACATGGCTGTGTGTTTGTGTTCTCGGGGGTTTACCTCTTTTCTTCCATCCATCCATCCATCGTCAACCGCTTATCCTGCATACAGGGTCGCGAGGACCTCTTTTCTTCTTCTCTATTATTTTTTTTTTTTATGGTACCTCTTATGTCCACTTTCTTACCAGTACATTCTCAGTGGATTATCCAGCCCAGCTGTGTTGATTTGTCAGCAGTGATGGGAACAGAGACAGAAGGAACTGAAGCACCTGAATGTCTCTCATCTATTTCTCTCCAGCTCTTGTCACGCACTTTCTGTCTTCTCTTCTTCACTCAGTCCTTCGCAGAGCCAAGATTCCATCAACTGATGGACCATAAAAAATGAATGCTGTCCATTTGCAGTGTGTTGCAATATTTTATGTGTTTCCACAAGCTCAAATTTCTACTTTTTAAGAAATCTACCAAACATAAAATACAACTTAAGGTGTACAAGTGTGCGTGAATGCATCCTCTGTGCAAGGTGAAATCCACTGAAGAACAACTGAAAAAAAATTGTTTTTACCATGTCCTCCATCACCTTGAGAGATAATGCAGGAACCTCACAGTTTGATTTCATTTTCACAGCCACTATTTGATACTAAAAACTGTTACTGGAACCAGAACAATGTAAATGTCACCCACTGTTGTTGAAACTTGGTCAGTCAACATTTATTTCTTTAAAGGTACAATTTGTATGATATGGCCAGAATTTTTGTTTAAAACATAATTAACACAATGTGAGGAAGTGACAGTTTTTGACGTTATGTCAGTGTCATCTATTGTTTTGCAGAGATATCTACTGAAGTCAGCATGCTAACCAGCTAGCCCAGGCCACTTGTGTGTTGTAATAAATCTTAGGCGCCCCAAGAGGTGACAGTCCAATAATATAGCTCAGGCCTTCCCCTGTAGTTTCAGCTGGGAGATATCTGTGAGCAGTGAGTTTGCTACGTTACACAAGCTTTTTTAGCCTATTAAATAAACACAATAAACTCACAAAATTTCAAGAAAGCAAACATTCTTTCTCTCTTTCACCAAACTAATGTCCTTGTTAATTCATGTAAAAATAACACTTTATTCAAACTCAATAGAAACAAAATCTCACTCACTAAATCCATCTTGGTTAGTCTTTCCACTGTTCCAACAATTACCAACTCTGGTTTTATCTACATAAACCCTTAATTCACAGACTTGACTGTGAAAATAGTCTGGCTCTACACTCTGTCGCTGCCTCTGTGATGCCAGACTTCTCAGCCACTCTTTTCCAGCTTGACACCTCTACTGTCCCCGCCTGAACTTGATGATACTGAAACTGAAACACACCTCTTCTTGTGCTAAGAGCACAAGCATTCATCACCAACAGCAACTGTGCAAGCAATGCATTCATCACCAACAGCAATGGCAAATTACAAGTTATTATGAGTCAGCCCTAAAATGAATCCACCCATGTGCCTGAAGCCAACTTTATAATTTGATCACTCTTTGATAGGTTAAATATGGCAGCACAGGAAAATCTGCATGTCCCCTGTTTGCCATCGGGCCAGCTACAGTGTCAGTGTCAGTGTCAGCGACCCATCACTGATGTTTTGCTCCATTATTCCTGGAACATCTTGGGTTGGTGGAGCCTCTTGCATCTGACCCTACTATACCTAAGACCCTTGCCTACCCCACGCCTAATCTTTGTTACTCAACCAAAGCCAGAACTTTGCCTCCTCAGCCAGCTCCCTCATGGCCTTCTTCAACTGTGGCCCCTTGATGCCCATGGTCTTCAGGAAGTGCTCAAAAAGCCTCTGAAGCCAACTCCAATGTAAAAGGTGGTCAGCATCTGCACTAAGCTGTCAGCTCTGAGTACATATTTTTTAAAACCTTGAATTGGCTAAACAATCCATTTACAGCTTGGGACAATATTTATTTGTGACAAGCAAATGACAAATGAGTCTGATTATAATCATTAGGTAGCAATGGCAAAAAGCATTCAGTCACTGTGTGGAGTTTACTGCACACTCATCACCATTAAAAGATGTATTTTATTTACATCTATCAGTTGGCATTTCTTCAACATATCTGTTGCATTGTTTAAAGCCACGGCACAGAATGAGACAGGTCCTGTCTGAGGAGTGCTCACATGGGGAGACAAACAGCTTGTTTGAAGGCTGATTATATTATATTTGTGTGCAACATTATAGAATTAAACGAGCAATTACACAAAGGCAAGGTCTTTGTGATGACTTGTGTAACAATGATTTGTGTATTTTTTCCGCCCATAAAAATATCATGAAAGCCAAGTCTCTCTAGACTTGTGAACACTTCCAAATAACTTTCAGCCCTGCCTGCTACAACAGGTCTCTCCTTGTTTCATAAAGCTTGATGTTACTCATGCTCATGGTATTCCTAAAACTATAAGCAGTTTGCTTTGAGTAGGTTCTCTCGTGTGTCTCCTATCAATTTAATTCCTCCCCAGAATCACATAGAAGCCTATTTTAGTGTTCACAGTTCAAACCTACAAACTCATGGGTCTCAACATGACTCTCTCTCCACCTCTCCTGGTGTATGTCTTGCCAAGCAATAGTTTTAATCTAAGGGCAGTTAAACTTCATAGTTGTTAGCATCTGCTGTGCTACAGGCAATGCAGCAGACTAAATATTTGGTTTATGGTCCAAATATTAAAAAATCTTCAATACATTTGCATATCTCAAAAGGCAGAATGATTCCCACCATTGAACACACAGACTCATACATACATGTAGAAACAAAATAAGACTTTCATCGAGATTATGGTGAAAAAGTGAATGAATACTGAGACACAAGAAACAATGATTTCAGCTCTCACACTCAACCCCAAAACCCCTTTCTCCCTGAGGGCATTCTATCCCAGATCCTCTGTTAAAGCTTCCAGCCAATCAACCCTCCATCAATCTATGTTAAACACCTATAAATCACTTCTGTCTTGCTCTACATCTCAAACAAAGCCAGCTGATGTTCTACAGAGCCACAAAGCTGTAAAACACCTCTGTGCAGATCTGTAACGGAGTGTTTTTGACGTTTGTTTGCATGGCAACTGTTCCACAGCTCATTTATCAATAAATACATGAATCGGTGTGTTGTACTGACTGTTACATTATGATGAAAGTTTTTATTTCCTGTATCCATTGAGTGATTTACAACTTGGACGGCGGCTGATAATGTATAATGATTTAGATTTTCTTACTGTTTTATTTCTTGCGTTGGTCCAATCGATTGGCATGAAATTTGGTGATGTTTTGAAAGGTATGCTGTTTACCAACTTCACCATCTTAGTTTTGTGTGTTAGCATGCCAGCATTTGCTAATTAGCACAAAACACAAAGGCTCGGTTCTTACTTGCATCTTGGGTGATCTGATCAAGTGGACAGCTCCAAGAATGTCAGTTCATGCCTGGGATTAGAATGCATCTTGAGTGACCCCTTGTGATTGGATCTCTATGTGCTAATAAACATGTACATCATTTCTGTTGACCAAATTGTTGCTGTTTTTAACCTAAATTTGATGCATTTACTGTTTATCAAACCACAGATGAGACAAGGATTAGGGTGTAAAAACGGATCACTGTACAAAATCACAACTTTATCTCACTGATTTTGGGGAAACTGCTAGCAGTGTAAACAGCAACACTCCCCTGGTGCTCCGAACTCCCAGTATGGGAAGTCAACATGCGTTAATAGGGCTGCTAGCTGTCAATCAGAGTTGAGGCCTGTTGTTGTGGCTTTAATGTGAAGCCATTAGGGCACAAATGAGTATGTACTTCCCACTTATGCAGAAGACATCACTGAGTCAGCAATCCTTCTGTGTGGCCCAGGGCACATGTGCGTACATTCTGCAAAAAAAAAATGTGGCCAATATGCGGCCCACTACCACCTCTGAATGTGGTCTGAGCGTGAACATCTGTACTAAATTTCACAACAATCCATTCAATCGTTGGGCAGACAGTTCAGTCAAAACCACAAATGTGAACCGCATGGTGGCACAAGAGGTAAAGTCAGGGGATCACCAAGGGCATTAAGATACATTCTCTAGGGGTGATATGCGTTTGCATAACTTTTCATGGCCATCCATCCAGTAATTGAAATTTAGTCTGGACCAAAGTGGTGTGCAGATATATAAACACTGATATTGGCATTGCAAATTAGCAACTCTATAGATTATTATTTAATGTGAAAGCCAACCTGTAAGTATCAAGTAACAAGTATTCATCTCAAAGAAAACTTAATATAAAAGTAGTAATAATAAGTAGGGGCAAATAAGTTTTGCACCATTAGATGGTGGGTGAAAATATAAGGCATACTATTTGAACTGAACATTATGGTTAGCTCAGTTGGTAAAGTACAGGACTCTAACCTAGAAGGGTGTGTGTTTGATTCCATGTTGGGAACATTGATTTTCCCCCTCTTCAACAAATTGATCATGAAGCGACTGTTTCACATGCTCACATTAAAGCATGTTTGCTGTGTTTCGGTGTTTGATCCACATCCATCAACCTCCGGACACTTTTTCATTTCCCCAGTATCTCCCGGCAGAGGACATTTAGGGGAATCACGTTTTCTGATGGCTATTTCAGAGGTGTGTCAAGCAGACTCTTCCTTCAGAATTCTTCAAAGTAAAAGCTCTCAATTCAACTTGAAGTAAAGCATTGCTGCAATAAATGTTCTAGAGCTTTTATTTTGCAGGGAAAACCACTAAAGAGGAAGTGATTATGTGAGTAACTGTTTCAGCACCGCCTCAAAGTATTTACTTATATTGCCGCTATCAAAGCTCCAGAATCTGGACGCGGGCCAGATATTATTGATGGCAGACAGCTTTGGGTGAGAAATTTCTTAATATATCAACCTGAAGAAACCTCATTTCTTGACTGGCTACTCTCTGCCGTATCGCTGTGTCAGCCACCGTAGTTATCCTACGCTTACCTTGATTCTTTCAGCGCTTGCAAATCACTCGGATGCAACAGCCTGTATCACAATGATTTGTCTTGTCTGGATACTGTTTTTCATGGCCCTTTTTATTGTTGGCAAATGTGAGACGGTGGCACTACACTTGTCGGCTGCGACAAGCTGGGGCGAGTTCAATTTCAAAACGGTTTTCAACGGTCTGCAACGTTTTCTAATTGAACGACATGTTTCCTTACAAAGCTGTGCAACGTTCCGCAACGGGCTTACGAAGTGCTTTACATGGTAAAGGCTGCGCTCTGGCTCACAGGGGAGCAGCCAATGTAATGGGAAGCTAATCCATGAATGCTTCAAAGGTGACTTTCTTAAAATCAATTCTTAACCAAACTGAAAACCAGTGAAGAGAGGGTGAAAAAAGGGCTTATATGATCTTGTCTTCTAGTATTTGTTAAAAGCAGTGAAATTTTTGGGCTCAAACCTGAATGCAATGGGTTACAATAATTTAATCAAGATGGTATACAGTGGGTGCAGGAGATGGGAGGAGTGACTTAAAAATTATAGCTTTGTGGTGCACATAAGCTAGCTCCAGAGATCAACACTATCAAGACTAAAATCAGAGGGCAGAACAATGTCCAGGGCGTGTTTGAGTGGGATCCTCGACTGACTGAGTAAGGTTTATTATTGTGAATGCACAATGTCTATCCAAGGCCAAGGACTGCTGGCTACCCACAGGACACATTAGCTGGGAACACAGCTCTGTCTGCCGCTGGAGGAGACCCGAGATGAGCTGCAGCTAATTTTTTAACTCTGCAACCTCTGCTGATGGGGCTTTCAGAGGAACTGTATGTATCAGCCCCAGTCAGTTATTAGCCCGAGATGGCTTTCTCTTGGGATAATGTGTAATTCTTGGTGTGCAGTCTTAAAAGTAAGAGTGAATTATGAAGTGATGTGCCATGCAGCAGCCCAGAGACCAAATCATTCACCATCCACTGACAGCAGCAGCAATCAACAGAACTGGGCAAAACTTTGCACACCTGGCTGCCCATGAAGCATTTAGTAACTGCGTTGGTGCAACTGATTGCCGTCATACTGGGATTAAACAAAATACCCAATGCACAAACAAGCTTTACGTTCAGCTTCCAGTCTCCTGGCTACTTTATAGCATCGATAGGATGGTGCACCTGCCTGCACTCACCCACCAACACAGCTTCTTCAAGCCTCAGTTGCACTGCATCCTTAAAGATGTGATGTTTATTTTCAAGGCAGTGGACAGCAATCTTTTCTTTATTTCACCTGTGATCACATGCACAATTGTCCACATCTGTCATGCAGCAGGTCAGGTCCTGGACAATGAGGACCCAAGGGAGGAGACTCAGGTGACTGAGATTATCTTATATTGGAGCCAAATTAACATGGACTTTGTTTCAACTTTGAAACAAAGACAATGAAATGAAATCAAAAACATTCCTAATCAATGAAATGAAATCAAAAAAGGGGGCTACCCACACATTCAACTTCTTGACTGCTGACATATTTAAAAAGAACAAAGACAGTCTAACAGCTGCCTGAGGCCCAATTCAACAGTATACTATGCTAACCCAGTTTTAAATATTCAGTGTTTTCACACTGAAAGAGTTACATATATAGATCTTATCACTGTAAATTTGTCCTTCTGGGAACATATAAAATAGTTTTTTGTGATGACTTCTTCTTCATTTCAATTGCATTTATTTTGCTGTGCTGATGTGCATCATCACTCAGTTGAAAGCATTCTAAATGTGACAGGAAGTGAAGCCACAAGCCCAGTGGTACAAATTTGCACTTTGTATATGAGTTTTCACATGGTATTAACATTTTTAGCAGCTTTCAAGACATTATGCACACCTTCAAAATAATTAATGTTGCAAAACCTTTTTATTAGATTTCAAGCTTTCAAACACAGTTTTAACCTTTGAAGTTTTTTTTAGTTGAATTAATCCCATTTGAATACTTTACACCTCTGTATATCGTATAAATCTCCATGGAAATGCCATACAGGAATGAGTTAGCGAGGGCACTTGTCTGTGTGTGTGTCTGTGAAAGGAGTGTGTGTTTCAACAAACAGGCAGAGACAGATGCTTGACAGAACAGAGTTGGACCCTGGGGCCAAAACAAGTCAGCTAAGGAGGAGGCCTACACACGCGCACATGTGCATGCACACACTAACACACGAACTCACACACAAACTGATTTCATGGCTATGCAAATCTAGACCTTGAAAGTGCTCTTCATCAAGTATGCTACGCTGTTTAAAGTTTAAAATGTGTAAGAAAAGTTTCTGAAAGTTTTTGTTCTACCCCAGGGTGCACATTATTCACTGTAGCTGCTAGGACAATTGTGCAGACCTTATTGTTATTAGTATTATTTAAAGAGGTGGATTTAGCTTTCATCCCTGTGTCGTGACAGGCTGGACTACAAATGAACTGTTTGTAGTCCAGCCGCATGCAGTTCAGAGCAGAGTTTTCTGTGGCAGATGGGAACTCCCTTTGGGCTGGACTTTGGGCTTTTTCACTTTGCAAACTTATTACATGCACAAAAAAGATATATAACTCAATAAAGGAGAGGGAAAAAGCCTCTTTAATATTCCCATAAGATTTGCTATACACTTGTACGCCTTGTGTGTTGTGATCTTCTAGCAGGAAGAAACACAACAAGGGCCATAAAATCCAGGTGAGAATTGGTTTAAACTTATATGCTCCTTTTGGAGAAAAAAATGCACACTTTGTGTTGAAAATTTGTGAAAATGTACAACATTAACTTACAATAATCATTTTGATGGTACATTGACTTGTAAGAGGGAGAATGGCGTCTCTGTCATTGCCACTTCGGCGCCTGGTTGTAACATTGAAATCCCTGCTTTACAGTGCCATGTTACGCACCAACTCGACTGTTCAGCGAACTAGCTGTAATAAGAAGCCAGCTCGGTATTCTCGGTATGGATGTCATGGCAGAAGCGGCAAAGAGACCAAAGACGTTGTCGGAGAAAGCGAGGAAGAGAAAAAGAAAGAAAGACAGCGCAAAGATAGCTCTGTCAAGCTAAGATAGCTGAAAGGGTGTAAGACAGATGTCGCGATTGCCTTCTTGCTATTGGACTAGTAAGTAATAACTTATTAGCACACTCGGACATTGGTAACATTACAGTAAGAGCTCTTGCGGTGGTTGCTGCTTACCTGCTTTGCCACGCAAAATCCAAGCAACATTATGTAACTTTTCTACTATAAAATAACAGCTGGTGGAGGGCACCGCTTGTGTTGTGCTGGAGCCGGGCAAGCCGACAACAAACCGGGCTCAGCAAGTTCTACGGACATAACGTTAGCTAAAGGCAGAGGCAAAGAGACCGAAGTAGACGTGGATGGAGGAAGCTAAGAAGAGAAAAAGAGAGTCAAGCAAGAGACTCCCGGTTGTTGGCAAGAGCTGAAATGAAAGGCTGCAACACAGTTGCCAAGCTGGCATTTTTTCTGATGTACTAGTAATATTACTGTGTCTTGTGTTGTTGCACTTACTTGGCTTTCAGCAAAGTTGTCAACTTGCTAGTTTTTGATCATAACTGAATCATAACAAATGCAAGTGTAGAGTGGTCATTTTGTTACCACAGCAGTGAAATAATGTTACATGAATGGGAGGCTATGGCTCAGGAGGTGGCGTAGTGGTGGTTTGATCTCTGTGCCCCACTGGCTCAAAGATGCAGTGAAAATGATGGAGAAACAGAACACAACAAGCAGCCTTCTCAATTTTAATATCACAAGCTCGGTTTTGGTATAAACTGGCTGAACCCAGAAGCAAGAAAAAAATACAGAAAGAAAATAACCCTAAAAAAGAAAATTGGCATGAATAAGGGGAATTCTTGGTTCAAATCTGGTCTCCTACATACACACACAATCCATGCCTACAGCTCACCTGTTGAACCCACTATAACCTGCAACATCTCGAATACATAATACATACAAATTTAATCCAGGCAAACTATGCCATTTAGCTGCAGGCAGAGAAAGATGGAGCAGAGAGAGAGAGAAAGAGAGAAAGTCAAATCTACAACCAGACATTCCAATGCAAAACAGCCAACAAGCCAACACTCATTCTGTAGAGCGAAGGGGAGGTAGTGTGTTCTCTCCCTCTCTCTCACACACACGTCCCCATCATTACAGTTATTTCGAGGGAAAGCACACTTTACTTTCCATGCAGACAGAGATTTAATAAAACATATTTTGTTCTTACCTTGTGTTGATTCAACGTACAATCAGAAAGCAAAATCCAAGAAGAGATCTAATAGTTGTTTCCTTCATTTTTCCTAGACACACATGAGCTACTTTTAATACTAAGGTGAGACCAAAGGTTTTTCCTCCTACTTCTCAAATTCAGCTCACGGGAAACAACCACATACAATCTCATTTATGTCTTACTCTGATCAAAACAAGAGATCTCTAAATTATTTTAATACTGTATGTCTAATTGAAGTCTCCTGAACATGAGACCATGAGATCAGAGAAAGAGCTCAAAGAAAACACAACTATGACTCCTGGGTTCTCAAGATGCTTCTCAAATATGTCTCAGTTTTCTCATCGTGACCTCAGGAGCAAATAAACCATCTGTGTATTACTCTGATCAAAAGATCCATCCATCGTAAACCGCTTATCCTGCATACATTGGGTGAAAGGCAGCGTACTCCCTGGACAGGTCGCCAGGCCATCGCACACAGACAAACAACCACTCACACCTAAGGACAATTTTAGAGACACCAATTAACCTGCATGTCTTTGGATGGTGGGAGAAAGCTGGAGCACCCGGAGAGAACATGCAAACTCCACACAGAAAGACCTGGAACGACCAAGGTTCAAACCCACAACCTTCTTCCTGTGAGGCGACAGGGCTAACCACTGTACCACCGTGCTGCCCCAGATCAAAAGATGAGATCTCTAAATGATCTTAAATACGTGTAATTTAAGTCTCCAGAAGCTGGATCAGATCATCGGATTGCATTTTCTTTTTAGTGGGTTTATATTTTTACTCCCCTGAATTTCAAATCCTGTATTGTTTTTATTGTATTTATTGTTGATTATCTGTTAAAAGTTACTGAGAAAAATTGAAATAATGCGCTTTCAAATTTAATGTTTTCCAATTTTTTAAGGTAATCACAGCCAGTATAACTGGAACACCCACCACTTTGACATGATGTTTAGAGAAGAATTCATTAAGAACTGAATCCACACAAGAACAGAGATACAATGTCATACAGAATGACCACTTTTACTTTTGATACTTAAGTACATTCACTATGGAATACCTTTGAATGGAATTTTGAGGACTTTAAATGTAGATATGGTATTTCCCCTCGGTTGAGTAAAGGAAAATTGTACTATATTTAAAGACAATCAGTTCTTCAATGTTGATTTTAGCTGGATGGCGCAGCGGCAGCGTTGTCACCTTTTGAACAGCAGGACTGGGTTCAAAACAAGCCTCCAGCAAGGATCTCCAAGCATAGACAGGAATGTAATATAATGAAGTTCACTAACATCTCCCCAGTGCTCCTAACTGCTTTTTAGGAGCAATAAACAAGACATTAATGAACTCAAAAAGATACAATGACGAGATCTCATCTGTTACTTCCATTTCTCCTTTTGTAATCTCAATATCCATTTGTCTTACCCAAGTCTCAAAAACTCAATCTCTTCTCGTTTCATCTTGGCTCCCAAAAAGAGGAGCAACAATTCAGACTGAAATTATCTAAAAAATTTATACAATTGAGATCTTAGTGCTTTCTTGTCTCAGTCTGTTCTGAGCACAAGATTTTCCCCCTATTCAGATAACTTTCATTATGTGTAACATACAAGCGTGTCTGCAAAGTAAGAATGCTTTCAAAAATAGACATGTAGATATATTTATCAATTAACAAAATGCAAAGTGAGTGAATGTAAGAAAAATCTAAATCTAGAAGAATTCATGCTGTATTAAAGGCAAGGGGTTTTTCGGCTCTGAAATTACAAAGTGAATATAAAGATGTAAAGTCCTCTAACTACAGTATGATGACTGCAGCATCTTATCTGATGATGCCATTAAAGGTGCCCTGTGGGGTTTTCTTGTAAACAAACAAGTTTCTGTTTACAGTTAGTGTTACTCACCAAGCTCAAATAAAGCATACAAAAAACTAACAGTAGGGTGAAGGAAATGTCAATCAAAAAGTCTGTCGGTTAAAGCTATTTATTTCAGTATTTTTGTTCTATTTGTTGAAATTCTCTTTACATCCCGACAGCTTTTAATAAACTAAATGCTCTGAAAAAACAATCTTGTATCTGTGGCTGTTGGGGGGCTGTAATAAGCACAGCCAATCAGGTCAATCGGTCAGGCCTACTGTACCTACCTTCTTACCTGCTCGTGCACTCGCTGTGCAGGAAAATGTGTTTTTGGGCTTTGGAGGGAGGGGGTGGGTTTTTTTTTAGTTGGTTACTTTCAAAGCTGTCTCTTGCCAATTTCTCCAACACAGGCTACCCCATCTTTGATCGATTAGCCGATCAACAGAAAATTAATTTAAAAAAATGTTGATAATTTATTAAATTTTGAAGTAAGAACTACAACATTTGCTGGTCGCATCTTCTCAAATGTAGAGACCTGCAGCTTTAAAGTGTTTTAAATCACTGTAAAGTGAATATCTATTTTCTGACATTTAATAGAGTAAATGTCATGGTACTACAGTAGAACCCAGGAGCAGACTTACACAGGCACGAGAGTGGAAAATATCTGTGCATTCATGTATTCATGGAATAATCGGAAAAATTATTTCCCGACTGGGAAAATTCACGTGAACGCCCACTAAAGTCAGAAACAACTACTCAGAAAGTCTGAGAAAATGTTGCTACATGAGTTGCCAAGTCGTTGATGTCAAACACGTAGAAACATGGCGGACAACATGGCTCACATGTTGCATATTTATACTATTTTTTGCAAGTGTAATTTGTAATATGGTATTAGGCTACTGTTAGCTTGCCTTCCATGTAGAGTGACCTAGATTAATTAGAATTTATTTATTAGGAGTATTTGCAGTACAAGCAATATTTTAGTGGTTTCAGGTAACGTACTGCTGCAGGAAAAACTCTGGGACAAAATCACTTTGTAATAGAAAGATAGAATAGAAATAGAAAGCTTCAGACTGTTTCAGCATACTTGGATGACAATGACAATCTAACATCTTCAGAAAAACAACTTCACAACTTGGGAAATGGGACCATCTGAGGAGCATGTGAAGCAGCATAAGTATTTTATTGTAGAAACAGGCAGGGAGAAGATGTCCTGAGGTGAGGGCAGATATACCGGTGAAGATTCAGCAGAGAAGATTCTGAGGATGTGAGCTGCCAGGCAGGCTTGGCAGGCAGGAGTGGAGATTTGGTAGACTGGAGGCTGAGAATCACAATAAGTACTCTTGCAGGAGGACAGGAGGACAGGCAGGCAAGCAAAGAAACAAGCAGATACCAAACTGGCAAGATTATTTATTTATTTACTGCGCGGATGTACAGCACATTAACATACTGCTTGTGGCATCACAATAAAGCAGAGACTGGATGTCAGCACTGGGTTCTTGTAGTGAAGAGGTGATGACTTGATGAAGACCAGGTGTGCTGATAGCAGATGACTGGCAGGTGTGTAGACTTGGCCAAGGGAGAGTAAAAGGGAGCTGCCCACAACCAGAGAGAGAGAGAGAGAGAGAGAGAGAGGGAGAGAGAGAGAGAGAGAGAGCGAGAGAGAGAGAGAGAGAAGGGGCAGACAAAACCAAAACACACCAAGCACACCACATCCACCAAAAGAACTTAAATAACAAAAACACACTAACTTAACAAGCGTCACAGGGAGGGGTAGTGACACTAAAAATGCATCGATTAAACAGTACATGAAAATAATCATTAATTGCAGTGTTCATGCCGTGAAATTGCAGATAGCAATAGAACACACGTAGACACTACAAGCAGACATGTCTATGTAAGTTTGTGCTGGTAGACCTCTTGGGCACATCTGCTCTTGCCATTTCAAACACACACACACACACACAGATTTTGTTCTTTACTGTGGAAAGTAAGAGAGAGGGGAAGGGTGGAGAAAGACTGGAAGACAGAAGGGAGACAGATTTAAGATAGGAGATGTAGACGAAATTTCAGGTTGAGCATCTTTGAAAAACATTAAATCCTCTTGGTACAAGAATAGAAAGTACAGTATGTGTTTTTCAGGTCTTTACAGCATGTGTGTTAAATCCCATGGATGCAGGGTAAAACGTCTGCTTTGTGTTACAACACGTGCACCTTCTGCCACATGTGTACAGTCTGGTTTCTCTCTTATTATAATCTGGAAAATCTCCATCAACCTCTTGTTCACAAGTTTTTTTGTCAGGTGTTCAAACAGTTCCACACAGGTAGCTCTTTGGTGCTGTATTGAATTCATGTTAAAGTTATTTATAACATGACCTGCAGAGGCACGTTATTCTGCCTGACATTACTAGATGCTGTCAAAATCAACTGATTAACACAATAATCCTTACAATAGCTCAGAGGTAGTCATGATCCACATCTGGACACAGCATGCACAAATCACATTTTCATCTCTACGGTTTTTTTGCTGCTGTCAGTCACAAAAAACAACACAAGCAATTTGTTTTTCCAACATTTGGATACCAATGAAAATACTTGGTCTAAGTTTCTGAAAAAGCATTTTAAAATTATCCCCATCATTGTGTGTTCTGTGTAGCGCAGTGTCAGCAGATTTGGATCCACTCTGAAAGTGTTTTGAAAAACCAAGCTGAGACTATTTTCTTTTTTGAATGAGTGCACCAGTATTGTCCCCAATTATTTTTGGTTGATATATATATATATGTCTGATTTAAATTAACATGATTGCTGTTTTTAATGAATGTATGACTAAACCATACAAATGCAGAAGGACATTCCAGTAAAGACTGTTAGATACAGTGGGGAGAAGTAGTATATACACTGCTGATTTTGCAAGTTTTCCTACTTACAAAGCATGTAGAGGTCTGTAATTTTTAACATAGGTACACTTCAACTGTGAGAATCTAAAACAAAAATCCAGAAAATCACATTGTATGATTTGATACATCAGAAAAGCAGAACTTAATATTTAGTACAGAAACCTTTGTTTGCAATTACAGAAATCAGACGTTTCCTGTAGTTCTTGACCAGGTTTGCACACACTGGAGCAGGGATTTTGTCCCACTCCTCCATACAGACCTTCTCCAGATCCTTCAGGTTTCGGGGCTGTCGCTGAGCAACACGGACTTTCAGCTCCCTCCAAAGATTTTCTGTTGGGTTCAGGTCTGGAGACTGGTAAGGCCACTCCAGGACCTTGAGACGTTCTTACGGAGCCGCTCCTTAGTTGCCCTGGCTGTGTGTTTCAGGTCGTTGTCATGCTGGAAGACCCAGCCACAACCCATCTTCAATGCTCTTACTGAGGGAAGGAGGTTGTTGGCCAAGATCTCGCGATACATGGCCCCATCCATCCTCCCCTCAATACGGTGCAGTCGTCCTGTCCCCTTTGTAGAAAAGCACCCCCAAAGAATGATGTTTCCACCTCCATACTTCACAGTTGGGATGGTGTTCTTGGGGTTGTACTCATCCTTCTTC